>NC_035109.1:52049161-52382507 GCF_002204515.2 Aedes aegypti | reverse complement strand
CATGAGAGTTTCTCTCAATTTTCTTAGGATCCAATCCCTGCCACTAAGTACTATTGTGAAAATAGATCATGCACTAATCATTCTTGGCCCGCGTTTAGTGAAGAAACCACAAATGGTATCCATGGACTGTTTGAATACTTAAGACAGCTTTATGGGCGAAAAAAAAAATACTTATGTTTGTGGCATATACAGTGAAACCTCCATGAGTCGATATTGAAGGGACCATCGACTCATGGAAATATCGAGTCATGGAACAGCAATCCTTTGGAAAGCTGCTTCTAGGGACCATCATAGTAACCATGAAATTTTGTTTTTAGTATGGTTCCATGAGTCGATATCGAGTCGTGGAACATCGACTCATGGAGGTATCGCTGTATAACAAAAAATACGTTTACCGTTGTTTTCAAAATTGTATTATTTAAATTGTAATCATATGACCTGCAGAAAAATCCAAAATATTTGAAAAGGTACATTATTTTCTTCGGATATTTTTCAAGAAAGCTTCCAGGATTTGATCTAACGATTTTTCAAGGCCACCATTCAAGACTCCCGTTTAGAACTTCTTTAAAAATTCAAACAGAAATTTCTCCAAAGATGCCTCTAGGGATTTTCTACAAAAACGTCCTTTAGAATTTTATCTAGAAATGTTTCTATAGATATCTCCAAGAATTACACAGATATTCCTATAAGAATTCTTACGGTAACTCTTTAAGATTCAAGATAGTCTTAGAAGATTTGTCCAAGTATTCTTCTAGGATTTTTTTTTCGGGAAATGTGAATTAAATTTTTAAGAAATTTGAGAAAATGTTTAAAAATATTTCGTGAGATATTTCTGATATACTAGTAAAAGTTCTTAAGTCACTATTGCGGCAGAGATTACGTTTTCAGATAGCATTCATTTTTTTTCTAGAAATAACCACAATCACAAATACCGCTTTTCACCACACTAAAATACCATTTACACTTTGTACCATCCAACACATATTGAATCCAATAAAGCAGTCGTATTTGAACTACCGTGCAGTGCAGAACATATTTCGTTTCCTGTCCGAAACCCGTTTCGTTGCTCGCGCCAGTCCGCATAATCGTACATCAGCCGTTTCTGTTCATTACCAGTTCGCCCTCGTCGTCGCAACGTTCAAATTACGGTGATTTATGGCAACAGTCACCCTTGATGAATATGGGTTACTAGAAGAGCTTACACACTTAAATTATTTTACGGATTCCTGTGAAATCTCAACAGCTGAACAGTTCGAAAATAGTAGTTTACGGAACAAGTTGTAGAATGATGATTTTTACAGTACGAGTCGTAAATTTAAACGACGAGTGCTGTAAAAATCGAGTTCTGCAACGAGTTTCGTACAACATTTTTTGCAATTTCGTAGAAGACCACTTGAAGGTATCAGAAATTATATCTGAATGCATTCACCATTATTTTACAATTTCTCAAAAATTGTTGTGTTATGATTCATTACGCAACTCAAAACAGTTGCGTAATGAGAAAGCGTTGCGTAATGAATCATTACAGCACTGATTTCAGTGGCGTAATGACTATTCCCGCACTGCATACTTCAGTGCAGGAAAGTAAGCCGTTTCATGATAGATTGGCGTCATGGAAAACAGCCTATTACGATGGGAAATTGCAACAAATAAATTGACGGAGTACGGTAAATTTTTACAGTATTCGGTAAAAAAATCACCGGAATCCGTAAAATTTAGACGAAATTACGGTTTTTTTTTTCACCGAACTGTTCAGCTTTTGAGATTACAGTGAAATTCACCGATTTCCGGTAAAATGAGCTTAGTGCGTATAGACCCCTGAGGAAATTGTTAAAGTTTCTAGTTAAATTGTTAGGATGATTGAAAAAGACTAATCAATCAAAACTTTCTGCAGAATGTACTGAAGGAACTCATTTAAAAACATCAGACTGAAACCCTTTACAAAATTATTAGGAATGATCGGAGGATTTTCTGGAAAAAAGATGCAGTGTCAACTAAAATAAAATCTTAAATAAACTTTTGTAGATATCATGGGATTTTTTGAGAAATTCATTGAAAAATGTATGGAAGAAATGCTAAATCTTCTAACACAGCGTCGAATTTGAGGAATTCTTTGAAAAGTTCTTAAAGACTTTCTCGAATAACCCCTCGAGGATTTTCTGGAGAAATTCTTTGGAATTATCGTGGATGAAATAACGCAGAAATACTTGTCGAGCTTCTTAAAAAAAAAATCTGTATTTTTTTCTCAAAAATTCTGGAATTAACCTTTGCAGGATTTCTTGAAAGAAGTTCTGTAAAAAAATCGGAAAATTTCATACAGTAACAACTGAAACATTCGGTTGAAGAATTAGTGGAAAAATATCTAAAAAAAAGTCCTAGGAAAGTGTTTGGAAAAAATTTCATAGTAATTCATGAGCAAATTACTGTAGATAGTAATGTTGGAGTGCTAGAAAATTTTCTGGAGCAAACTCTGTAGAAATTTTTGAAGATATCCTTTAAAAAATCATTGGACGAATATCTGGGCGAATTGGTAGAGAAATATTTGAATTAATTTCTAGAGAGATCTCTATAGTATTTCAGACGAAATTTCAGATGATTTTAAAAAGCGTCCATGAAGATATGTGAATCCATTACATATCAAATTTAGAGATATCCATAAAATTCAATTATGTATTGGAAAGTCGATAATATTTCATACCCGATAAGATCCTCTCTCACTGAACAGATTACGATGTGCTTGATAACGGCGCAGCTGAGATTTTGTGGGGGTTTGACGCGAAAAGCCTTTGTCATGAACATATTCTACCATGAATTACCGTCTCCAAAAATTTCCCTGATTGTTTGCGAAATTCCCTGAGAATTCCAGGTTTAACAGATTTTTTTCAGGTAGTAGACACCCTGCTCTATCCTGAGCATTGAAAGTAACGATAAGATTAGAGCTGTCTCATTTTCTATGTACCGTAATCCAAGGTAACGTTGATGAATTTCTTAGATAATAATTAATTTCAGACTTCGAAATTTCGGTCTTAGGATGATTGTATACACGTGGCCAAGGACATAATTGACTTTATGCACCCAATACTGCCAGTATAGACGTGTTTAGTCTAATTAAAATAAATATAAATTTTAGGCTGACACAATCGGGCAAAAAAGGATGCTAAAATCGGGGGTAGATAAAATCGGGGATAGACAAAATCGGGGGCTGACAAAATCGGGTCATTACTGTACCGCTTATAGCTTGTTCAGTAGGACTCAATACTCGACCAAAATTCATTCAAATACAGAAAAGGCAGCCCAAAATCGTTTCCAAATTTTTGGAAGAATTTAAACCACAATTATTACACTCCGGCAACAAATTTCAGATGTTTCCCAGAAATGTCTATTCTTAATTTTCACTTAAATTATTCAGTCTCTACAATAACGAAAATCTATGAAACATAACTATTTTGCTGTTTCAATTCGAGAAACTAATCAAAATTTTGTTTTTTTAGATAACGAAAGCAGTGATTTAAAAAAAAAAATCTTTATTTAAATAAGTGACTTTTTCTGGCAAAGAGTGGCTTTTTAGTGACCGGGTCGAAAATAGTGACTGTGTCACTGAAAAGTGATTCACTACCAGTTCTGAATTAAATCATAAATTCCTCCGCAGGTCTCTTCACTGAGAAATATTGCAGGACGTTTTTAATAGGGTCCTAAAGCTCTATCTCAATTTTAGTACCAAACGCTTAAGCTTAGGGCAGAAACACATGTTCACTCCATTTTTTAATGATTTTCATTGGTTTAAGTACAAAAAAACATTTTTTTTTTATGATTTTTGAGATTTTGTCACACCTTTTGGTTTAAACTCAAATGTTGGGTGTATTTTGTTTTCCGTGTCCCTTCCAAAATGTCAGATAAGGCTATCGCACTCTTCTCTTCACTCAACAAGATCAAATGGGTTTTTTTGTTTGTTGTTTTCATACGGAAACGGTTTCCGTATGAAAACAATCCATAAGCGTGCGTATGCTGGAAAGAGAAAGGCGATTAAACGTCAGATTGCCTTATAGGAGCAACCCCAGTGTTAAAACTATATGCCCTGTGGCATTTTTGTCGAAAAAGTGAATGTCAAACAAGATCACAAGTGTCAAGGTTCATATTTGGAATAATTTCTAAAATTGAAGTTTAAAAATGTTATAGCCGTTATTTGAGCTGGAAAACTTGCTAAAGTAGTTGCAATAACATGCTCTTTCGTATTATTAAATAAAAACAAGAATTCATTAAACATTTAGGACCCAATTGTCTACATTGAAGAATTTATCCAAAAGTTTGTCTAGAAGTTCCTCCGAGAACAGCTTAATGAATTCTTTTACAGTTTTTTCTTGGATTCTAAACGAATTTACACCATCAAAACCTTTAGGAATTAAGTTATCTCTTCCACTTTTTAGAATTAGGATTGGAATTGTAGTTTTGTGTGAATCCTGGGATTGTAATGTGGATCGGCGAATTTCAGTGTGCTATTTGGAATTCACATGTGGATCCTAGGGTTCTAGTGTGGATTCTGATCCTGTAGCTCCGGTGTGATTCCCAGTATTTCAGTGTGGATCCTTTGATTACAATGAGAATCCTGGGATTGTAGCATGGATCGTAAAATTTCAGTAAATATCCTGGAATTATAGTGTGGATCGCAGGATTTCAATGTAGATCTTGGGATACCAGTATTGATCCAAGAAGTACAGTGTGGATTTTACTATTTCAGTATGGATCCCTTTATTCCAGTGCGAATTCTGGGAGTGTAGTGTTGATCGAAAGATTTCAGAGTGGTTCTTGAGACTATGATGTGAATCATAGGGTGACAGTGTGGATCTTGATATTCCAGTGAATATCAGTGTGGATCTTGGAATTAAAAAGTGGATCCTAGGATTCCTGTCTGGATTTTGGTATTTCAGTAATTTAGTAATAGTGCTAACCTCAGGATTGAAGTGTTAATCTTGGAATTCAATTGCGGATCTTAGAATTGTAATATTAGTAAGTAATTAAATAAAAATATATACATTTGTATATCTATTGCATCGTAAAAATAACAAACTGCTTAAACTTGTCGCAAAAATAAAGAAGAACCAACGTTACATATTATAATCGCTAGAGAATTTCCATCAGTGTAATTGTAATTGCCAAACCCAAGTTTTGCGACGGCAGGGGCGTTGACCTGAATGGATGCAAAAGAGAAATACGTCAATTGAGTCGTAGCCGCTGATGCTGAATGGAACGAAGGGAAGCGAAGGAAGAAAAGAGAGAGGATGTTTTTCGCATCCTCCTCAGTCTTAGAATGATTTTTGACACGGACGGTTCAGTTGGTGCGTGTTCGACGCGGTTTTGTTCAGTTTATGAAAATGGTGAAAATACAAAAGAAAGTAACGGCCATTGAAGAAAAAAATCGTTTTTTATTTGTTTGAAAGAATACGACAAGAATCACAGGGTAGATTCTGGGATTCCAACCTGCCTGTGTTCTGGTTTTTCAGTGTTGGTCCTTTGGTAATATTGTAAATCTTGGAATAAAGTGTGGATCTTGGGTATTCAGTATGGGTTCTGAGATTCCTGTACAAATCCTGGGATTTCCATCCACTGGATTTCCAGTGTAGATCGTGGGATTACTGTGTGGATTCTATACCATTACCCGGAATACCATTACCCGGAATGCAATTTACCGGAATACCACTTACCGGAATGTACCATTACTCGGAAAACCCATTTACCGGAATGTACCATTTTCCGGAATGCACCATTACCCGGAAAGCCAAATCTTCCATTTTCGACGACCTTCTTCAATACATTTGTATTAAACATTTTTTTTTTTTTTTCATTGATGTTCAGTACAAGTTATGTCACGCTAACCATAAACATTCTTGACTCCCTCGGTTTCCATAAACACCTGTTCAAAAGACATCTTCAAACAGCTGACAAGGGGGGAGGGATGTTTTGCATAAAGACTTTTCGCATAAGGACGCTTCGCATAATTTTCCGGGTGTACGTTTCGCATAATGGACATTTGGCATAAAGAGAATTATATGCCTTCTTTAAAATTCTACCTGTTCATATATGAAACTGCTTTATGCGAAACGTCCTTTATGCCAAACGTCCGTATGCAAAACGTCCTTATGCGAAACGTCCTTATGCGAAACGTCCTTATGCGAAATGGGTCACCCCCGCTGACAAGTATGTAAGTACACTAGCTCTGAAACGTCGTCAAATTCGATAGATCAAATTTGCCCACAAGAAATAATTTTGAACCGGCGGTATTCAATTCTACCAACCTCAGCTTGATCTTTCTGAATAGCTTAATTTTGCCCCAACAAATATTACCATACCAAAATTTAATTACACATGTCATTTATTTGCGATTTAATTAGAAAAGAATTGCCTGATTAGGTGCAGAGCTACTTGGGCACTTCCATGATTCACTTTGGCATAGGAGGTTATTCTCGGCCGAATTATCTGAAATTTTGCAATAAGAGGCACTACAGTACGACGCACATTGTGGCCAAATATGAACTAAGTAGTTTTTGAAAAACTCCACTGTCGAAGTGAATCAAAAGTGTCAAGAATAGGATCCGGCTCCATATAGATCGAAAAACTATGCCTTAAGCAACTTGGACAAAAAATCGACGTGATTCCGTTGTTGAGTCGTTGCAAGCACTCTTATATGGAACCATCTAGACCGACACGACGAAAATCGCTGCAAAATTGCGTCGCTAATCCACACGCTCATCAAACTCTAAGACATCAAACTTTGCATGCAGCGCATGTGCATGTCGCTAACCCGTAAAAAATCGCCTTGATTTAGGGAAGCCTTTATGGTTTGAAAAAAATCTAAAAAATCAAGACGAAATTAAGAGTGCCTTAGTGATCGAGAGTAGGAACAATGTGACGTCCATCTCTGGATTCTGAAATATTGAACCTCAATAGATCTACGTTTCCTTTGAATTTCATTGATTGCGCTATTTTTCTACGAATGTCATAACTCTGAATGTCTGTACCCCGAATCCAGGATAATATACTAGAAAGAATAGTAATCAATCATAACAAGAAGATGTTTGGTCATTTTCGACTAAACACATTTTGCCAAAAAATCCGAGATCGGTGGAACTCGAAAGAACCGCCAACCAAATGAAGAAGGGTAAATATCAGATGACCCTAAATGGGTCATTCTAGAAAAAAGGATATACGGAGGATTCGGTTGATTAACGTTTACTGAAATGACTTTCGGTGAATTGACACTCGGCGAAAATTAGCACAACCAATTGTGTTGCAAATTCTAACCATTGTTTATTAATTAACATTTGGACACTTGGAGAACCGACGGTCGAATGTCAAAAGTAAAGTTACATGGTTGTAGCCAAATTAAGCCAGTTTAGCCAAGACATGCTGCTAGGATAAGTTGAAAGAACAGCTTATTTTTAAAAGAAGGGTGAATCATCTATGAAATGCAAATATATGAAGATGGTCCATATTGACATGATCAATTACGAAGATATCTTAGACTCCTCTTCGAGGCTTACGTATTTTGAAGGAAGAACCTCACCTGTCCATTATCGTTGGTGATCATTATAAATATTTCAAGTCAAAATACTGACCTGAAGTACCGTAAAACGGTTAAAAGGACGTTAATGAATAAGGCGAGAAATAGAGAAATAATTTTCCGGTAAATGGTCCTTCCGGGTAATGGTTTTCCGGTAAATGGTTCATTCCGGTAAATGGTTTTCCGGTTAATGGTCTTCCGGTAAATGGCATTCCGGGTAATGGTTTTCCGGGTAATGTCGGAGAACCACTGTGTGGATTCAGGGATTTTAGCGTGAACCGTAGAATTGCGGATTCTGGGATTGTAATGTGAGAATGTCAGTGAATTTCGGCAGGGATGTGGATGTGGGTTCGAGTGTGAATCCTAGGGTTTCAGTAAATTGAAATTGCTTTGCAAACTCTACTGAGTTACAAAAACAAAATGAGAGGAACTTCTAGAGGAATCTCTAGAAGTCTTCTTAATATATTTCACAGAAGTATCTTTGAATATTTTTTTCAAGAAAATACAGGTTCCAGTTCATCTATATCTTTTTAAACTGTACCATGCAAGAAGAAAGTCATGGAGTTATTCAAGTGTGAATCCGCAAAAAATGATCAGTAGCAATTGAGAAAATTGCCTGGAAATACCCAGGTGTTGAATTCTGAGAAAATGAGAGTATCTCTCACTAATCGCTCTCAGTAACAATCACGAACCGCAACACATCATGAGAGTTGTTTTATCGTCATTCTCTCTACTCCGCTTCAGCTATTTATCAGGCTTGTTACAACTTGCGAAACATTGTCGATCATGGACCGATATAGATGCGATGTTCTTCTTCGCTTGCTTTGATCTTACTTCGGAATCAATTGAGATCGAATTCTGCAATGTCTTAGAATTCCTAGGAGAATACTTGGATGAATCACTCGAAAAATGTAATATATATCGAAAGATTGTTTGCTAAAACTAGAAAGCTTCATAAGGTTTTTTGTTTTGTGTATGACAAAAGAATTAATCTTGGAAAAAAAACAAAATTTGAAAAAAAAATCCTTGTGGAAATTAAAAAAAAAAAAACATGAAAAAATTCGGGAGGAACTTGTGGATAATTTTCTGAGAAAACAATTTTTGATCTTTTTGAGAAACCACTTTCCAGATCTGAATCTAACTACAAAATTTAACCTTATTTCAATATTACAAATTAAAAACCTCTACTCATAGTAAATACGTGGGAGACTCGATGTCGACTCTGGAAAAATACTGAAAACAAAATTTCATGGTTACTATAATTGTCCCCTTAAACAACTTTCTTAAACATTTCTGTGTCAATATTTACATGGGTCGATGGTCCCTTCGGATATCGACTCGTGGAGGTTTGACTGCAGAGAGATTTATGAAGTTTTTTGCAAGAATTCTTAAAAACTCCCGGGAAAATTGGTAAACAAAATTTGAGAATCCTGAAAAAAAACACGAAAAAGATTTTAAACTTTTGATAAAATCTGAGTTCCTCCGACAAGATCCTTGGTATATTCTTAGAATATTTATCAATTATATTTTTTGGCAAATTTATTGCTGGCACCGTTGTGGCCTCTCGGCAAATTCTTTGCAAGAAGTTTAATTTTAGATGGACTACAAAAAATTTTCAATAAGGAGGGGCAACGGAACTAACTGCCTTCTGACTACGCCCATGTGCGTACGTGTACTTTACCATATACCACGCGGGACGAGAAGCCTTAAATGGAGTATTTGTGCCTGCGAATAATGCGAACCAAGACGACTCGTGAAACGAGGAAAGGAAGACGCTTTGGAATAAATAAACTGCGAAAACATTTTCCGCTTGCCATCGTCCCACGAAAAGGTTTTCATCTTTCTGAAAGAGCAAAATGGGAGCTATATTTTCCCCAACAAGGAGCGAAATCGAGGAAGGCCAAGCTGACGCAGTTATCGTCTCTTTGATTGGGTACGATTTTTTCGCCCTTTTCCCGGAATGGTCCCGTACAATGGGAAATGGCTGCCTTTGGTGATTGAAGTCCCACGGAGGCTATTAATTATGAGGGATTCCCATGAATAGTTGAAATTCCTTGCCACCGCATGGCTCATCCCATCGCCGACTCGCATTAATTAGGCAACTGTTTGAATTTTTGCTTGACCCCGAACAACTTAACCCGAAATTTATGCCCCATCATAGTGGACAGAAATTCGCCTCCCCTTCATGGATTAAACTCCGGACTAGGGGAGGATTTTGTCGGAAATTCATCTTCCGGAAGCGCTGCACGTATCGTATCGCAAGCTTGCGGTACGGCAACCATAAAACTATCATAATTAATGGCCTACTCTGGTTTTGGCTGAACCAGTCCTGACCTCTTCTTCGATCTAAGGACTGTGCTCGAAAATAATGGAAATTTTTATTGAATGTGTGAAAATTTATGAAATTCTGGGTAAACCCAGTTTGGAGTGTTAAGAGATTGAGAGGGATACAAAAATAGAAACCAGGGCATATAGCAGAGGAAGCAGCGATAAACAACAGCACAAGCACAATAACCAGGCAATGGACATGTCCTATATCAACTGCAGCGATTTGCAGTAGACAGGATGTCCTGGGCCTGATCTATCTGACAAGCCAATCGAGCCCTCTGTCACCATAGAAGATGGTGTCTCCATTGTGTCGATAGCCTGACAATAACAGAGCAGGCGGAAGGTCTTCATAAACGACAAGGATTTGCAGAAAGAGTGGATGAAAGTGTGTAAAAAAGATGGCGTACCTGTTGCACAGAGTTTGAAGGGTAACGTTAAGGTGAAACAGTTTGGAATCAACTTCTAAGATTGCACTAAAACTTCAAAGCCACAAATCTCGCGAAGAAAGCATACCACAACAGTGCACTTTTTATTTTGGCTTTGTGCACTAGCAGAAAGCTTAAAATAAGAATATCAGGAACATTTGCCAACTATTTCTCCAGTTTTGTGCCTTCGAAAACGTGAGTAGGGGGGGAAGTCGGCCATTGTGCCGGCCATCTTTGGATTCCGAGATGTTTCACCTTAAGTTCAAGGTTCGTATATTTATCCTAGAATTTCAAAAGTATTAACATAAAATGAATTTTCTGGTGATCATTTTTGGCTGTCACATTTTTCCCGAGCACAGTCCTCAGTTGAGAAGCGTACGGTACGATAAATGCTGATGGATGAATCCAAGCAATCTCTGAGCTTTCGGCCTACTTGGTCCTAATTGCGAGCCTGGCCCACACTCATCCCACATAACGAAACGGTCGCTAGCTCATACCTAGTTAATGGACGCTGGCGATGGGAACGGACAGCGTGGATTGCTTGCTGGGGTTTATAATCTAATAAATTTCGGATCCTTGTTTTACGAGAGCTGTTCGGGGAAGCTAGCAAGAGGAGGGGACGGTATTTTTTTCTTTCAAAAGGCTAGAATCCTGTTCCGGGTTATCACAAAGAGATGAGATACTGATTTTACAAGTTCGGAATCAAGGATCCGTATGGTCACTAATGACTGGTATGTTTCTTTTCGTATACTTTTGAGTGGATCTGTGTTTTGCTGATCCTGATTGAACACATTTGTCGGGCTGGCTATCGGGAGATTGAGTTTTATTTAATAATGTTAAGTGATTTGGGTTATAGTATCGATTGAAATCGAATCTTCAAATAGATTAGAATCATCTTAGCAGTCAGTTAAAAGGTTTTTAATGACTTTTGCTGGTGCAGCAGTAGAAGTCCAAGAGGTCACTAATGCGTTCTTGAATGGTGCACTTTGGATGCTCTTTATTTTACAGTACCGAGCCCTGGGAATTATGGTTTAGAAGATCACAAAGGATTATTTTTCTACCATAGAGCAAGATTTGCGAAGAAGATTCTCGGGTTCCGTAGAAAAGGTTTCAAATATACGGAGTAAAGCCATTGAGCTGGCAAAAAAAATCTGAATGAAAAACTTTCAATCTTTTGCTCTGAGAGAGAAGATCTTCTGCTCTGGGAGAGAAATTACCAGCTTCCAGAAAAGAAGGTTTCCAGCTAATAGAAAAGAAGCTTTCAAGTTAAAGAAAGAAACTTTCAAGCCTCTGGAAGAGATGCTTTCCAGCTTCTGGAAAATAGGCATTCCACCTTCTGGAACATACGCTTTCCAGCTTATGGAAAATAAGCTTTCCAGCTTCTGGAAGAGAAGCATTTCAGTTTATTGAGAGAAGCTTTCCAGCATCTGGATGGGAAACTTTCCAGCGTCTGGAAGAGTATTTTTTCGGCTTTTGAAAGAGAAACTTTCCAGCTTCTGGAAGAGAAGCTTTCCAGCTCCCGGAAATTAAGCTTCCCTGGTTCTGGAGAGCAGCTTTCCTGCGTCTGGAAGCTGGAAAAGAAGTTTTCCAGCTTCTGGAAAAGACGCTTTCTAGCTATTGGCAATTAAGCTTCCCTGCTTCTGGTAGAGAAGCTTTCTAGTTTCTGAAAGAGAAGCTTTCCAGCTTTTAGAAGAGAAAATTTCCAGTTTCTGGAACGAACGCTTTCTAGCTTGTCCAGAAGGCAAGCTATCCAGCTTCTGAAAGAGAAGCTTTCCTACTTCCGGGAGAGAAACTTTCCATCTTTTATAAAAGAGCTTTTCTGCTTCAGAGAGAGAAGCTGTCCAGCTTGTGGAAGAGAAGCTTTCCAGCTACTGGAAGAGAAGCATTCCAGCTTCTGGAAGAGAAGCATTCCAGCTTGTGGAAGAGAAGCTTTCCAGCTTCTGGAAGAGGAACTTTCCAGCTTCTGGACGAGAAGCTTTCCAGCTTCTGGAAGAGGAACTTTCCAGCTTCTGGAGAGAAGCTTTCCAGTTTCTGAAACAGGAGCTTTCCAGTTTCTGGAAAGATACTTTCCAGCTTCTTAAAGAGAATCCTTCCAGCTTCAAGAAGAAAAGCTTTCCAGCTTCTGGAAGAGAAGCTTTCCAGCTTCAGGAAGTAAAGCTTTCCAGCTTCCCAAAGAAAAGCTTTCCAGCTTCCTAAAGAGAAGCTTTCCAGCTTCTGGAAAAGAAGCTTTCCAGCTTCTGGAAAAGAAGCTTTTCAGCATCTGAAAAAAAAACTTTCCAACTTCTGAAAAAGAAGCTTTCCAACTTCTGGAAGAGAAGCTTTCCAGCTTCTGGAAAAAAGCTTTCAATCTTATGGAAGTGAAACTTTCCAGCTCCTGGAAGATGAGTTTTTGAGCTCCTGGAATCGAAGCTTTCCGACTCCTGAAATCGAAGTTTTCCAGTCTCTGAAAAAAAGCTTTTCAGCTTCTGGATAAGAAGCTTTCCAGCTTCTGGAAGAGAAACTTTCCAACTTCTGGAAGCGAAGCTTTCCAGCTTCTGGTTGCGAAGCTTCTGGAAGAAAAGTTTTCCAGATTCTGGAAGAAATGTTTTCAACCTTCTAGAAGAGAAGCTTTCCAGTTTCTGGAAGAGAAGCTGTCAAGCATCTGGAAAAGAAGCTTCCACCTCCTGGAATCGGAGCTTTCCAGTCTCTGAGAGAAAAGCTTCCCAGCTTCTGAAAGAGAAGCTTTCCAGCTTCTGGAAGAGAAGTTTTCCGACTTAAAGAAGAGAATTTTACCGGCTTCCAGAAAAGAAGCTTTCCAGCTGCTGGAAGAGAAGTTCTCCAGATTCTGGAAGAGAATTTTTCCAGCTTCTTGAAAATAAACTTTCTAATTTCTACAAATGACACTTTCCAGCTTCTGAAAAAGAAGCTTTCCAGCTTTTGGAGAGAAGATTTCCAGCTTCTGGAAGACAGGCTTTTGAATTTCTGGAAGAGAAGCTTTCCAGCTCCTGGAAAAGAAGCTTAATATATTCTGGAAAAGAAGCTTAATACATTCTGGAAAAGAAGACTTCCAGCTTTTAGAAGAGAAGTCCAGCTTCTGGAAGAAAGACTTTTAAGCATCTAGAAGAGAAGTCTTCCAGCTTTTGGAAGAGAAGTCTTTTAGCTTCTGGAATAGAAGCTTTTCAGCTTCTGGAATAGAAGCTTTACAGCTCCTGGAGAGAAGATTTCCAGCATCTGGAAGACAGGCTTTTAATCTTCTGGAAGAAAGGCTTTCTTGCATCTGGAAGAGAAGCTTTCCAGCTTCTGGAAGAGAAACTTTCCAGCTTCTTGAAGAGAAGCTTTCCAGCTTCTGGAAGAAAAGCTTTCCAGCTTCTGTAAGAGAAGCTTTTTAGCTTCCAGAAGAGAAGTTTTCCAGCTTCTGTATTAGAAGCTTTCCATCTTCTGGAAGAAAGACTTTTAAGCATCTAGAAGAGAAGATTTCCAGCTTCTGGAAGACAAGTTTTTATCTTCTGGAAGAGAAGTTTTCTTGCATTTGAAAGAGAAGCTTTCCAGCTCCTGGAAGAGAAACTTTCCAGCTTCTGTAAGAGAAGCTTTCCAGCTTCTGGGAGAGAAGCTTTCCAGCGTCTGGAGAGAAGCTGATAGCATCAGGAAGAAAACCTTTCCAGCTTCTGGAAGAGAAGCTTTCCAGCTTCAGGAGGAAAAGCTTTCCAGCTTCTTGAGGAAAACTTTCCAGCTTCTGGAAGGGAAGCATGCCAATTTTTGAAAGAGAAGCTTCCAGGCTTCTGAAAGAGTAGCTTTCCAGTTTCTAGCTGTGAAGTTTCTTGCTTAGATGCTAAAAGCTAATCATTTTCTGTTTGAGAAGCATTCGAGCTCCTGGAAAACAAGCTTCTCAGCTTATCTTGGAGAAGCTTTTCAGATTTTGACCATTAACTTCCTAGCTTCTGGTTAAAAAACTTTAAGAATCTGAATGAGAAGCATCTAACTTTCTGATTGAAAGCTTCCCTAGTTCAGGAAGAGGATCTTTACAGCTTTCGGAGAAAAGCTTCTCAGCTTATGGACAGAAGCTTTCCAATTTATATAGAATAGCTTTGCATCTTCTGGAGAGAAGGTTTCCAGCATTTTAAGATAGCTTCTGCCAGGAAGTTTTCTAGTTACTGCTGTATTTTAGACAGAGTATGATTTTTGTTGAGATTGAGATGTAGTACAACTTTCAACGAGAATTTCAGCGTGGAATATTTAAACTACTCCCAACAAACATAAAACCGAGCTCCTATTCAAAGAAATTCATCTGAAATAGCCTGCAATAAATGTGAAAGCGTTCGTTCGTTGGCAATCCTCACGAGGAGAGCAGGAGGGGCAGAAAATGATACAGAATTATGAAACGGAAGTGTGGATTCCTGGAACGATAATAACACATTTGTAGCCACACACACACAGAACCATCAGTCCGGAAGCTGTGGTGAAGCAGCACGTGAGGGGTGTTAGTGGTTACGAGAGTACCATCCGGGGAGCACTGCATCCAATCCGGTTTATGGTTTACGAGTATCAATTCTCCTTCTTACACTTTTAGTAGGTATGTTTGTTGATTTGTTAGGTGAACTGATACTGCAATCGATAGATGGAAGCATAAAATATTGATACGTGCTTAATCAACAGAGCTCCATTTGCTTGAGTAGTGATGATAAGTGTCTCTGCGTGTACATTTGCAAATGCATCAGGCGCATATATATTCGAGAAAAGTGCTTGGGGCTTTTCAAATGATGGTGTTATCATTTGCTCAAATCCCATAACGATCACTTACTCGGTCGACAGAAGCTTAGCTAGTAGCGTACACCTGATAATAGGGAATAATCTTCACAAGTTGTCCCCTCGAATTCGAATTACATCGTTCTGGTGGGAGAATAAAGTCACCCATGGAGATTTTCCCCGTCATCAAGTGCTACCCTAATAAAGACACAAAGAGGAGAGCGTTTTGTCGAAAATCACCTCTCAAAGGTAGCCCCAATTGCGGGGCCAGCTTGCGAACGGTCCGAGGGTAAGAGCTTTCCACGTGTATTTGAACAACTAATGCCATTAATTAGCACCGGCTCTTTGAGGGGGGTAAGAATTTCGCAAAGCGCCGTTCGGGGAAAGCAAAGTGGCACTTTTGCTCAGCTCCACGTGGTACTCGCCTACACGACGTTCGAGGACCAAAAAGGGCGATAGCTTAATTTGTGTGTTGGGCTGAGTATGTTTGGAAGATAGCGCCATTGAGGGCCAAAGCAAAGGCAATCAATGAAGGAGACTCACTCGAATATGCTGTATATGGAAAGAGAAATATCTTTCAACTCCCCGGAGATAAATAACTTCGTAAGATTTTTCCCTTCGACAAAGAAGGCGACGGAAAGGTTCCTTTATTAGAATCGATATGCCTTTGTGAAAGCAAAATTGATATCGGAACACAGTAGGCACTTGTAAAGCGATGGCATTGGTCTTTAAATGGGCTTAATTTGGTTTTATAAAAGACTAAGAACCATTATAAAACTAGAAATGTAACTTTGATACATTTAAAAATTGTTCGATAAATTCATGCTTTTTGTCAATAAGATTGTAGGACTATGAGTATTTCAATACACGAAGAGGGTTCTCCCAAAATGTGTTGAGGAAAATATGTACCAAAACAGTCAAAGGCCAAATACTCTTAGAAAAAAAATTCTCTGGATTTCACGGAAAATGTCTCATACAGGGCCCACTAAATTTGATTGCCATTCAAATCGAACAAAACCCTACACAATACAGCACTAAATCGAGTTAAACGTGCACATATGTGCATTGTTATGGCTATTGCCATTCCGAACCCAATTTCTTCACGTCGGTCAGGCAGAGTAGTGTGGTGGTGGCAACTTTCTACGTGAGCAAGATCCCATCAGAGTTGATTTCCAATTTATTTTCGATTTCCTTCCACTCGCTAAATTGCTTCTAAAGGCTGATGCTTTTGCTACCACTGCCGGTCTCCGAATACCGTTTTCTAAGCGTAGGTGGTGGGGTAACTCCAGAAAGGTATTTCTCGAAAAAATAAATCAAAAAGGCGTAAGTCAAAACGTAAAGAATCCCGAAAGAAGCTTTCCAGCTTCTGGAAGAGAAGCTGTCAAGCTTTTGGGAGTGAAGCTTTCAAGCTCTTGGGAGAGAAGCTTTCAAGCTTTTGTGAGAGAAGCTTTCCAGTTCGTGCAAGAGAAGCTTTCCTGCTTCTGGAGAGAAACTTTCTAGCTTCTGGGAAAAAGCTTTCCAGCTTCTGCGAAAAAGCTTTCCAGCTTCTGGACGAGAAGCTTTGCAGCTTCTGGACGAGAAGCTTTGCAGCTTCTGGACGAGAAGCTTTGCAGCTTCTGGACGAGAAGCTTGCCAGCTTCTGGACGAGAACCTTTCCAGCTTCTGGACGAGAAGCTTACCAGCTTCTGGACGAGAAGCTTTCCAGCTTCTGGACGAGAAGCTTTCCAGCTTCTGGACGAAAAGCTTTCCAGCTTCTGGACGAGAGGCTTTCCAGCTTCTGGACGAGAAGCTTTCTAGCGTGTGGACGAGAAGCTTTCAAGCTTCTGGACGAGAAGCTTTCTAGCTTCTGGACGAGAAGCTTTCCAGCTTCTGCACGAAAAGCTTTCCAGCTTCTGGACAAGAAGCTTTCCACCTTCTGGACGAGAAACTTTCCAGCTTCTGGACGAGAAACTTTCCAGCTTCTGGACGATAAGCTTTCCAGCGTCTGAACGAGAAGCTTTCCAGCTTCTGGACGTAAAACTTACAAGCTCTTGGGAGAGAAGCTTTCAAGCTCTTGTGAGAGAAGCTTTCCAATTCGTGCAAGAGAAGCTTTTCTGCTTCTGGAGAAAAACTTTCTAGCTTCTGGGAAAAAGCTTTCCACCTTCTGCGAAAAAGCTTTCCAGCTTCTGGACGAGAAGCTTTCCAGCTTCTGGACGAGAAACTTTCCAGCTTCCGGAGAGGAGCTTTCCAGCTTTTAGAGATAAGCTTTCCTGCTTCTGGAGAGAAGTTTTCCAGCTTCTGGAACGAAACGTTCCAGCTTCTGAAGAGGAACTTTCCAGCTTTTGGACAAGAAGCTTTCCAGCTCCTGGACGAGAAGTTTTCCAGTTTTTGGACGAGAAACTCTCCAATTTCTGGACGTTAAGCTTCCCAGCTTTTAGAGAGAAGCTTCCCAGCTTCTGGAGAGAATCTTTCCAGCTTCTGGAGAGAATCTTTCCAGCTTCTGGAGAGAAGCTTTCCAGTTTCTGGAGAGAAGCTTTCCAGTTTCTGAGTTTGCAGAGAAGCTTTCCAGCTCCTGGACGAGAAACTTTCCAGCGTCCGGAGAGAAGCTTTCCCGCTTCTGGAGAGAAGCTTCACAGCTTTTGAGATTCTGCATCTTCCTGATAGTGGTTTACGTGGACAAGTTAACGAGGTGTTGAGCCCGTTTCTGAAAAAGGTTCAAGGCCTCTTGGGCCTTCTCTAATGTATGTTCAGGTTTCCCCGCTCTGTTATATGTAGAGGCAAAGATATTTTACCAGAAATCAAAATAATCCACTACTTGAGTCAATCCTACACGGGTACAACAACGTCGTAAGTAATTGAACAAAACGGTGTATCTTTTTTAATTCAGCTATTGTGGAAAAATTATAGAAAATCAGGATGCATGTTGCTTGCATGTAAAGTTTTGAGGATACACGTGAAGAAAAAATGTCAAAATGTTTATTTATTTTAAAGACTATTTAGAAATTATTGTTTTACGCCAATTTGAAAAAGTAATCGAGATTACGTCCGACTTGGGTCCGACGCCGTTTTGATCCGAACCCGTTAACCGGAATGCGGAAAAAAAATGGAAACAACAAATTCCAAGCTCAACGAGAAGAGCAGAAAACGGATTTAATCTCTGCTGCTGTTGGGTTCCGGCTGTGCCTGGTGAACCGTCACGTTTGAACTTGAGGAATTTTCTGACGCTTTCCATCGAAGGCGGTTTTCCCGTGGGCGAAATTGGCGCAGTCGATTTTATAAACTATAAATTTTTCCGATCGATTCCACCGTCTTGGACCCGCTTTGTTCGACGGTTTGGTCCGATATTCCTTTTTTTTGTGAATGGTGTTTATGGTTCAGTGGGCTGAACTTTGTTTCTGTTGCTCTGTTAGCTGAGTTTTTGTTGATATAAATTGCCCGAGGAAGAATTTATGGGATTCACAACACCTTTCAATACTGTGAAACAGAAAATATGTCACATTAATTTCTATCTTCTATCTTCTACCTTTTATCTTTTATCTTCTATCGTCTATCTTCTATCTTCTATCTTCTATCTTCTATCTTCTATCTTCTATCTTCTATCTTCTATCTTCTATCTTCTATCTTCTATCTTCTATCTTCTATCTTCTATCTTCTATCTTCTATCTTCTATCTTCTATCTTCAATCTTTTATCTCCTATCGTCTATCTTCTATCTTCTATCTTCTATCTTCTATCTTCTATCTTCTTTCTTCTATCTTCTATCTTCTATCTTCTATCTTCTATCTATCTTCTATCTTCTATCTTCTATCTTCTATCTTCTATCTTCTATCTTCTATCTTCTATCTTCTATCTTCTATCTTCTATCTTCTATCTTCTATCTTCTATCTTCTATCTTCTATCTTCTATCTTCTATCTTCTATCTTCTATCTTCTATCTTCTATCTTCTATCTTCTATCTTCTATCTTCTATCTTCTATCTTCTATCTTCTATCTTCTATCTTCTATCTTCTATCTTCTATCTTCTATCTTCTATCTTCTATCTTCTATCTTCTATCTTCTATCTTCTATCTTCTATCTTCTATCTTCTATCTTCTATCTTCTATCTTCTATCTTCTATCTTCTATCTTCTATCTTCTATCTTCTATCTTCTATCTTCTATCTTCTATCTTCTATCTTCTATCTTCTATCTTCTATCTTCTATCTTCTATCTTCTATCTTCTATCTTCTATCTTCTATCTTCTATCTTCTATCTTCTATCTTCTATCTCTATCTTCTATCTTCTATCTTCTATCTTCTATCTTCTATCTTCTATCTTCTATCTTCTATCTTCTATCTTCTATCTTCTATCTTCTATCTTCTATCTTCTATCTTCTATCTTCTATCTTCTATCTCTATCTTCTATCTTCTATCTTCTATCTTCTATCTTCTATCTTCTATCTTCTATCTTCTATCTTCTATCTTCTATCTTCTATCTTCTATCTTCTATCTTCTATCTTCTATCTTCTATATTCTGTCTTCTATCTTCTATCTTCTATCTTCTATCTTCTATCTTCTATCTTCTATCTTCTATCTTCTATCTTCTATTTTTACGAAGAACACTCTTATTTACAACTTCTTGGATGAATGGATTCCTATTTGGTATCCTGGCACTGTTTTCAAGCTCAAGTAATCCAGGACAATCTCCAAACAAAAGTACGAGATCTTCGCTCCACAGCCTACTGAGCCTCCTGTTTTCCTAACACTCTTAGATTTGTTTTCAACCCCTTTCCGTTTGAAGCAGTCTTTCTCAAGAGCTGTTTTATTGCGCCCTCTAGATTGTAGTCAAGAGAAGGCATTCCACAAATTCGAACTCATTCTGCAGTGCCTATACCAGAACACTAAACCGTACTGAATTGATGAGTGCCATCAAGAGCACCGACGACTGGATTTAGATCTGGTCCACTGAAGGGAAATGTCTCGCTCTATTATTCGGCGAAGCCAACTGTAAAACCGAATCCCTTTCCAGCCCAAGAATCCTCGCTGAATGGATGGGAAATTTCGACCACACACTACCACCATACTGGCCATAAAAGCATCACTGTCCCATATGGATTCTCGAGCCACCATTAAAGATCATGTTTGATATCTACTTTTCTTTGCACAAGGTATCAATCTACTTTGTCGCAAGCGCTATTATTCGTCATATCTAACTTGAAATGTTTCACTACGGCGGATATTCGAACTTACCTTCAATACAGATCTATTTTCCAAGTGTAATTGTTTGAAAGCTTCGTCCACTTGTACACCAAAAATGCAATAAAACTGCTGTATTTCGATAGAAAAAAACTTCAGCTCAATCATAGACTTTGCACATTTTTACCAAAATCGTAGGACGAAGAAGTACCGAGTGAAATCTGATAGCAATTGACTGAGCCACGCCACATTACGATTCAAATTTCGCCTGTGAGCCTCACAGCGTGAGGTTCACTTCACAGGGCACTTATTTACACTATGGAAAACCTTCGTACATCTTCACTAAAGGATTTCATCCCAACCACACGCCGTAAAAATTCTATAATTTACGAAATTTTAAGAAATTCCCTCATAATTGAGAACGTAAACAAAGTTTTTCGTCCATCCGGACTAAGAAAAAAAACTGTGCGCATCAAGGTGTGCGTGATGTTCGGTGTAGAAAACAGTTCCTTTGATTGTGGTGTTTTCGCTCGCTGCACTGTGAGCAGCTGTCACGATTTTTCGGCGGTCAAAAGAAAGTGTGCTTATATGTTGTAACTGTATTTTGATGGCCCCAATGAATTTTAAAGAAACTCCATATATTTCATCATGCTAATGGAATGAAAGGGATGCATGTAGATTTAGATATTCTAGTAAAACATTATATTATAACGTTAACCACTCACTATATCACTAGACGTTAGTTGTGAGACGAATCAAAACTGATTGTGACCGAAATGAAAATGGATACGACGAATACAAACTACGATAAGTGATAATATCATTGTTATTTTTTTTCAATAAACGATCAACATTTATCAATATTTTATTGCACAATACGAAAGCCGTCTTGGGAATCACTTTGCATTGGTTTCAGCTAAATGATTATGGCATGCAGAAATGCACTAAAAAATTACGAACATTTGTATGAGACGACAAACTTTTAGTGTTATTTTTCATATGGGTTAGTTATGCTTTTATGGGCAGCATAGTGTAGGTTCCAAGCCAACGCCACCCACCCACACTGCAACTGCACTTTGGAGCCTCTAATGAAAGTCAATATTTCTTCGGTGATGCTCTGATGCTGGCACCGATACTGATGACTGCTCTTCGGAATCTGGTAAAACGAGTCCTCCTCGAAACCAGAACGCCACTGCGAAGGCCCTACTAAATTAGGATGCATCTAGATACAGTATTGGACAACACATTTGAGTTTTTAAGTTTTTCCATACAAAATGGTCAACTTTGGTGGAGTAGATAACTCACACTTTCGAATTTTAGCCAAAGTAGACCAATTGTATGAAAAATCGAAAAAGTTACGAATATACTATTCAATACTGTAGCTACGGCCCCTTGTCTCCTGGCAGCCAACAACCAAGGGCTCCGTGCCGGAATGCAGTTTTCGGGGAGATTTTCTAACTCGGGATAGCTCTAGCTTCCGGACGATGACCAACCGGAGCGTGGATTGATGTATTTCGATTGCACTCGAAATCGATTGCAGCCCATTAGGTGCTGGAATTGCCGGCGAGCTCTTCGTTACGGATTGGTTGTTGGGTTTTGGGGAATGTTTACTGCTGGCTTGATTAGACCTGTTCAATATGGAGGGACAAGAGCGTCAGAAAAGAAGCTTTCCAGCTTCTGGAAGAAAAGCTTTCCTGCTTTTGTAGAAAAGCTTTCCATCTTCTGAAAGAGGAGCTTTCCGACTTCTGGAGAGAAGCTTTCCATCTTCTGGAAGTGAAGGTCCCCTGATTCTAGAATAAAAGCTTTCCAGCTTCTGGAAGGGATTCCCAGCTTCTGGAAGGGATTTCCAGCTTCAGCCTCTGAAAGAGAAGCTTTCCAGTTTCAGGAAAAGAAGCTTTCCAGCTTTCGCAAGGGAAACTTTCTAGCTTCTGGAAGAGAAGCTTTTCAGCTTCTGAAAAAGAAGCTTTCCAGCTTCTGAAAAAGAAGCTTTCCAGCATCTGAAAGAGGAGCTTTTCAGCTTCTGGATAAAAAGCTTGCCAGCTTCTGGAAGAAAACCTGCTAAGCCTCAAGAAGAGAAGCTTTCCAGCTTCTGGATGAAAAGCTTTCCAGATTCTGGAAGAGACATTTTCCAGCTTCTGGACGAGAAGCTTTTCAGCTTCTGAAAAAGAAGCTTTCCAGCTTCTGAAAAAGAAGCTTTCCAGCATCTGAAAGAGGAGCTTTCCAGCCTCTGGATAAAAAGCTTGCCAGCTTCTGGAAGAAAACCTGCTCAGCCTCGAGAAGAGAAGCTTTCCAGCTGTTGGATGAAAAGATTTCCAGATTCTGGAAAAGACGTTTTCAGCTTCTGGACGAGAAGTTTTTCAGCTTCTGAAAAAGAAGCTTTCCAGCTTCTGAAAAAAAGCTTTCCAGCATCTGAAGAACGAGCTTTCCAGATTCTGCATGGAAAGCATGCCAGCTTCTGGAAGAAAACCTGCTCAGCCTAGGGAAGAAAAGCTTGCCAGCTTCTGGAAGAAAAGCCTTCCAGCTTCCGGAAGAGAGCTTTACAGCTTCTGGATGCGAACCTGTTCAGCCTCTAGAAGTGAAGCTTTCCAGATTCTGGAAGAGAAGCTTTCGAGTTCCTGGGAGAGAAGCTTTCCAGCTTCTGGTTAAAAAGCTTTTCAGCTTCTAGAAGAGACATTTTCCAGCTTCTGGACGAGAAGCTTTTCAGCATCTGAAAAAGAAGCTTTCCAGCATCTGAAAGAGGAGCTTTCCAGCTTCTGGATAAAAAGCTTGCCAGCTTCTGGAAGAAAACCTGCTCAGCCTCGAGAAGAGAAACTTTCCAGCTTCTGAAAAAGAAGCTTTCCAGCATCTGAAAGAGGAGCTTTCCAGCTTCTGGATAAAAAGCTTGCCAGCTTCTGGAAGAAAACCTGCTCAGCCTCGAGAAGAGAGCTTTCCAGCTTCTGGATAAAAAGCTTGCCAGCTTCTGGAAGAAAACCTGCTCAGCCTCGAGAAGAGAGCTTTCCAGCTTCTGGATAAAAAGCTTGCCAGCTTCTGGAAGAAAACCTGCTCAGCCTCGAGAAGAGAAACTTTCCAGCTTCTGGATGAAAAGCTTTCCAGATGCTGGAAGAGATATTTTCCAGCTTCTGGACGAGAAGCTTTTCAGCTTCTGAAAAAGAAGCTTTCCAGCTTCTGAAAAAGAAGCTTTCTAGAATCTGAAAGAGGAGCTTTCCAGCCTCTGGATAAAAAGCTTGCCAGCTTCTGGAAGAAAACCTGCTCAGCCTCGAGAAGAGAAGCTTTCCAGCTTCTGAAAAAGAAGCTTTCCAGCATCTGAAAGAGGAGCTTTACAGCTTCTGGATGCGAACCTGTTCAGCCTCTAGAAGTGAAGCTTTCCAGATTCTGGAAGAGAAGCTTTCGAGTTCCTGGGAGAGAAGCTTTTCAGCTTCTGGTTAAAAAGCTTTCCAGCTTCTAGAAGAGACATTTTCCAGCTTCTGGACGAGAAGCTTTTCAGCATCTGAAAAAGAAGCTTTCCAGCATCTGAAAGAGGAGCTTTCCAGCTTCTGGATAAAAAGCTTGCCAGCTTCTGGAAGAAAACCTGCTCAGCCTCGAGAAGAGAAACTTTCCAGCTTCTGAAAAAGAAGCTTTCCAGCATCTGAAAGAGGAGCTTTCCAGCTTCTGGATAAAAAGCTTGCCAGCTTCTGGAAGAAAACCTGCTCAGCCTCGAGAAGAGAGCTTTCCAGCTTCTGGATAAAAAGCTTGCCAGCTTCTGGAAGAAAACCTGCTCAGCCTCGAAAAGAGAAGCTTTCCAGTATCTGAATGAAAAGCTTTCCAGATGCTGGAAGAGACATTTTCCAGCTTCTGGACGAGAAGCTTTTCAGCTTCTGAAAAAAAAGCTTTCCAGCATCTGAAGGAGGAGCTTTCCAGATTCTGCATGGAAAGCTTACCAGCTTCTGGAAGAAAACCTGCTCAGCCTAGGGAAGAAAAGCTTGCCAGCTTCTGGAAGAAAAGCCTTCCGGCTTCCGGAAGAGAGCTTTACAGCTTCTGGATGCGAACCTGTTCAGTCTCTGGATGAGAAGCTTTCCAGTTGCTTGAAGAGAAGCTTTCCAGTTTCAGGAAAAGAAGCTTTCCAGCTTTCGCAAGAGAAACTTTCTAGCTTCTGGAAGAGAAGCTTTTCAGCATATGGAAGAGAAGCTTTCCAGCTTCTGGAAGAGAAGGTTTCCAGCTTCTGGAAGAGAAGCTTTCCAGCTTCTGGAAGAGAAGCTTTCCAGCTTCTAAATAAAAAGCTTGCCAGCTTCTGGAAGAAAAACTGCTGTGCCTCGAGAAGAGAAGCTTTCCAGTTTCTGTAAGAGAAGCTTTCCAGTTTCTGTAAGAGAAGCTTTCCAGGCTTTCTAAGATTTTAGCATAAGTGTAAATAAGGAAATATCAAAGATTGGTGAGCTCATTCCATGCTATCATTTAAACCAAAACCAAAATCTTCATCCATTTCATTCTCCGCAATCTACCGAACTCTTCAAGCTCACCGCTTTCAAGTTGAATTGTGAAGCATCATCGCAAAGCATAATGGAATCCACATAGCACCATCATGTCTCCATGCCATTCCTGGAACGATCCAATCCCGGAACCTTCCACAGAGCTATATGGGGCTTAGCTCACTGGATCCCATTTCCCGGGGAGAGAGATCTTATTCCTTCCGCGATACCCGTCTAGATGGGAATCGCGTGCCATCGCGCGTCTTTTCTATCTCAGACACCACCCCTTACAAATGTCGTCATCAACATCATCATCTTCACCGACCGTCTTAAAAGCAAATCGGTTCCAGCAAGCGATTTGATAACATTCCCACGCTGCAAACAGTCGTCGCTGTTTTTTTTTCTAGAGGGGGACTGGATTTTTTCTTCTTGCTTTCCATAAAATAAGGCACTGGAATTATCAAGCCAAACGCGTAGACACTTTCACGGAGAACAAATTGAGGGAACAATGCGTAGGATAAGTATTTGCTTGTTGTGCTTTCCTCGGGAAAATCAGAATGAAACGACACGGAATGGGAATGCCTGTCTCAATTTGGAGATGTTTTTTGGTAAAGTCGTTATCGTCGACGTCGGGATTGGCGATTGGACGTTGAGAATTCTATACATAATTTGGAAATTGGGTTTCTCCAAAATTTCTTCGAAATGGTAAATTCTCCATGACTTGATCAGGAATTCTTCCAACAGAAACTGTAAGAAAATCAAATTTATCAAATTGACACTCTTGAGAGGGAACCAATGACAGCAAAATCATCAGTTGGTTCATCGAGTGATGTTCAGTCTGTTCCGTGTCCAAAATCAATAGATTCTCATATTCCAATGGCCGCTGTCTGTCTGATTATTCGCCAACAGCATGAATAATCAGCTCGAACTACTTCACCCCACGCGGACATTCATCGTTACAAATGAAGTCCAAGAAAGGGTCCCATCACCTTCAGGGCAGGGAAACTTTCCGACCCTGGGGCGATTCCGGACAAAAACCCGACGCGTTCCAATATCGTATTGAACCTTCCGCGAACGTTCCGTTCGCGGCAATAATTCTTTATCCCACATTCATTACAGACTGCAAAATAACTAGGAAATAAACCATTGTGAAGCATTCGCCTGAGTGTATCGGTTTGCCCGGTTGCCTACCCACAGGGGTATTTTTCCAATTTTAGCGAACAGATGGCGTGGGCCGCGTTTTGAACAACAGCCGGTCGATACTTGCGGTGTGAAATGGATACAGTTTCAAATCAACTGTAGGCGCTTCAAGCGGGTAATCGTAGGCTGAAATGCCGATTCTAATTTAGCCGTTGCATTTGTTTTTCCTAGAAGTGGAATCGGTCCTGCTTTTCGCGGAAATTCGATACCCCGAAAATAAGCTATGATAATAACGTTGTAAGTCTTTGTGTAGGCATTTCTCCTTTGTTCGCGTTAAGTACCGTTTCAACAGGGAAAGGTATTATACTCTGAGTAATGCAACTAAAGGCTGAGTCAACTTTCTTATCATTGGCAAGAACGAAAACCGCAAAGGCTTTTCTTACTGTTTGTTTAATATTTTTGAAAGTTTGCGATAAATCCATCTGACACACATAGAGATAGAATAGTTGTCGAAATTTCCAAGAACAGTTTAGAGACGTGTACAGTACAACATAGTATAACTAGAGAGGCTGAATAAAAGAATGATACTTTTCAATTCCATCATGAATCAAGGCTTTGTTTCTCGTATAAATAAGCGTGCGTCTGAATGTATGTACATATGTGATATGAATACATGCATGACTAATCTTCTTAGCGATTTACAGTACTCCGACCCGGGCTTTCTTCCTTTTTGTTATTCGAGTTGCCTGCCTACTGCGTAGTATTAGGGACATGACATGGAGCGTATTAGATGTGGTGGTTAAATGCTGACTCTCGTGAAGATAATTTCACAAACAGTTTTGATGGCGAGAGGCGTTCAATTAAAGTAAAAGGGATGTACAGTAATTTGATGCCGAAATTTTGAAAGAGATGCTTTCAACAACAAGTTTCATCTACAGTAAAACTCCCGAGAACAAAATCATTACCATTTATCCTTCAAGTGGATTATAAACAATTCTAATTTCCATTCAACGCATAGAAACAAGAGAGGTTGGCCTTACAGTTCATGTGGAAAAGTAATAATGAATTTTCAAAACAAAAAACTTTTAAACACATATCAAATGCCTTCAGCTCTGTAATGCTTCGAGGCAAATGAGCCTCTTAATAACAAAACAAGAATATATGAAGATAGGACGATAAGAAGAAAGGAAGATTGGAAAGCTTTTCTTCCAAAAGCTGGAAAACCGTCTGTTCCAAAAGCTGGAGATCGTCTTTGCATGAGGCTAAAGAGTTTCTCTTCCAGAAACTGTAAATCTTCTCCTATAAAAGCAGGAAAGCTTCTCTCCCAGAAGAGAAAAGCTTCTCTTCCAAAAGCTAGAAAACATCACTTCCAGAAGCTGGAAAGCCTCTCTTCCAAAATTTGGAAATCTTTTTTTCTAGAGGCAGGAGAGCTTCTCGTCCAGAAGCTGGAAAGATTCTCTTCTAGAAGATGAAAAGTTTCTCTTCCGGAAGCTAGAAAACTTCTCTTTCAGAAGCTGGAAAGCTTCTCAACCAGAAGTTGGAAAGCTTCTCTCCCACAGGCTTAAAAGCTTCTCTTCCAGAAGCTGGAAAGCTTTTCTTCCATAAGCTGGAAAGCAACTATCGAAAACGATGTATAACTTCTCTCCCAGAGCCCGGATAGCTTCTCTCGTAGGAGTTAGAAGTCTTCATTTGCAAAAGCTAGAAAGCTACTCTGCGAGAAGCCAGAAAACTATTCTTCCAAAAACTGGAAATCGCCTGTTCCAGAAACTGAAGATCGTCCGTTCTAGAAGCTGGAATGTTTCTCTTCAAAAACCTGAAAAGCTTCTCTTATAAAAGCTGGAAAGCTTCTCTCGCAGAAGTAGAAGACCTTCCATTCCAGAAGCTAGAAAACTTCACTCTAGAAGTAGAGAAGCTTCTCTTTCAGTAGCTGTAAGACTTCTCTTCCAAAAGCAGAAAAGCTCCTATTTCAGAAGCTAAAAAGCTTCTCTTCCAGAAGTTGGAAACCTTCTCAATCAGAAGCTGGGAAGCTTTTAAACCAGATGCTGGAAAACTTCTCTGCTAAAAGCTAGAAAGCTATTCTTCCAGAAGTTGGAAATCGCTTGTTCCAGAAACTGAAGATCATCTGTTCCAGAAACTAGAAAGCTTCTCTCCAGAAGCTGGAAAGCTTCTCTTCCGAAAGACGGAAAGCTTCTCTTCCAGATGCTGGTAAGCTACACTTCCAGAAGCTGGAAAGCTTCTCCTCAGAAGCTGGAAAGCTTCTTTTTGAAAAGGTGAACAAGTTATCTTCCAGAAGTTGGAAAGCTTCTCTTGCAGAAGTTAGAAAGCTTCTCTTCCAAAAGCTGGAAATCCTCTCTTCCTGAAGCTTGAAAGCTTCTTCCAAAACCTGAAAAACTACTATTCCAGACGCTGGAAAGCTTTTCTGTCAGAAGCTGGAAAGCTTCTCTTCCAGAAGCTGGAAAGCTTCTCTTCCAGAAGCTGGAAAGCCTCTCTTCCAAAAGCTGAAAAGCTAATCTTCCAGAAGCTGAAAAGCTTCTCTTCCGAAAGATGGAAAGCTTCTTTTCCTGAAGCTGGGAAGCTTCTCTTCCAGATACTGGAAAGCTTCTTTTCGAAAAGATGGAAAAGCTATCTTCCAGAAGTTGGAAAGCATCTCTTACAAAAGTTGGAAAGCTTCTCTACCAGAAGCTTAATAGCCTTGAAAGCATAAGCTATAAAGCTTCTATTCCAGAAACTGGAAAGCTTCTCTTCCAGAAGCTGGAAAGCTTCTCCTCCAGAAGCTGGAAAGCTTTTCCTCCAGAAGCTGGAAAGCTTTTATTCCAGAAGCGGGAAAAATTCTCGTCCAGCAACTGGAAAGCTCCTCCTCCAGAAGCTGGAAAGCTCCTCCTCCAGGAGCTGGGAGCCTTCTCTTCCAGAAGCTGAAAAGCTTCTCTTCAGAAACTGGAAATCTGCTCTTCCAAAAGCTGGAAAGCTTCTCTTGCAGAAGCTGGAAAGCTTGTCTTGCAGAAGCTGGAAAGCTTATCTTGCAGAAGCTGGAAAGCTTCTCCTACAGAATCCAGAAAGCTACTCTTCCAGAAGCTTGAAAGCTTCCCTTCCAGAAGCTGACTAACAAACAGAATGCTGAATAAGAGTTTAACAAAAAGCTCTCGAACATATTTCAGCTGAATAAACCGTTATTCAGCTACTAATGTTACTTGGGTGGAAAGCTTCTCTACCAGAAGCTGGAAAGCTTCTCAACCGGAAGATGGAAAGCTTCTCTTTTAGGAGTTTTCTTTGCAGAAGCTTGGGATCTTCTCTTTCATAAGCTAGTTAGTTTCTCAGCAGAAGTTAAAGCGGAATATTTTCGTTGCAGAATCATGGTGCAGAAGTTTTCAATCCACCATAAAATGGAAACCTTTTCAACTTGAAGTTGGAGGTTTCTCAACCAGAAACAGTAAGCTCTCAGTTAGAAGTTGAAAACAATCCTAACCACTAACTAGAAAAGCGGATTTCTCTTTATGTTCTGGAAATATGTTTCTCGGAAGCTGAAAAGGTTGCTTGTGGAAATTGTAAAGCTTCTTTTCAGTAGTTTCATTTTTTTCAAAATTTGTAAAGCTTCTGTTTAAAACCTTTGAGGATTTCGAACAAAAGATGGAACATTTTCAACCATGTTTTTATATTTCAACTCAAAGGCTTTACCGGCAAACCAGAGCGTTATTGTTTACCCAAAAATTTAATCATGATTTGTGATTAACAATTGTGATTAATTTGCTGTAAAGAAGTCCACAATTTTTTTTTTTCATGGGAGATTTATCGCTAATCATGAGTTATATTCATCAGGTTGGGCACTAGCAACCTATTTGTTGCATAGTTCAAGGTGTTTTGGGCATTTATTCATTAGCCAAAGAGTGATTAATCATTAATCATTGATTAATCGTAAAAATTGTGATTAAATTACTTTGGAGATGCCCTGAACGCCTTGAAGTGTACAACGAATGTGTCATACTGTTGAAAATAAGTAGCTTTACCCAAGATTGAAAAGGGAAAACCTTTTTGTATGATTTACCGTTTGATCATCAAATTTTTAATCATGATAAACTTAACGCTCTGCTTCGAGCATAATAAAGCTTGGAGGCGATAGAAAGATAAGAAGATATGAAGATAGGAAGATTGGAAGACAGGAAGATAGAAAGATAGGAAAATAGGAGGGTAGGAAGATAGGAAGATAGGAAACTAGGAAAATAGGAAGATAGGAAGGTAGGTAGATAGGAAGATTAGAAGATTAGAAGATAGGAAGATAGAAAGATGAGAAGATAGAAAGATAGGAAGATTGTAAGATAATTATATAGGAAGACAGGAAGCTATGAAGATAGGAAGATATGAAGATAAGAAGATAGGAAGATGAGGGATTCCACGGAGGCATGCAAGTCGATTCTGATCGACCATTTCAAAAATATCTGAAACTTTGCACAGTTTTTCAGTTCCATCTAAATCGTCATTTTCCGATATCAAATCTTCAAGTTGAGTCACGACTAACTTTTCAAAAGGGTGTATGTGAAAATGGTTCAAAAATATTCAAAACGCTGCACAGCAAAAACGGTTCGTTCGATTGTTAGACAACTAAAGAAACAAAGTTAGACAACTTAATAAAAATTTCCAAAAAAAATACACACAGTAAATTTTTTTTTTTTTTTTGCCTTAAAAAACATCATTTTTGTCACAAAAACTCAAATATCTCAAAACCCTATCGGAATACCAACGTAATTTTTTGAGGGAAAACGGTCCATTATATTAGCTATCTACCATAAAAATTTGGTGATGGTAAGCCAATAAACAAAAAAGTTATGACATTTCAAATATTTCACAAATTTGACACTTAGTGATTTTTTTATTTTTTTTTCATTGTTAATTTTTTTTTTAGGACCGCAGTTTGTTGCTAAATTTTTTGTTAAGGGTACCACATGAGGTTAACAACTTGTTTTCATGATATTTTATTTAATTATTCATAACTATTATAGCATCTATTAGAAAGTTAGACGCGATCCAGTGTTGTGATCTAAAGTCTTGATAGTGTCATATTTTTTATTGTACGTAACTGAAGAAAAATTCTCTCAATAGTGTTGAAACCTTTTGATAAAAGAAACCTATAAGAAATCTAATATTGAAGACAAAAGCTACAAAAAAAGTTTTCTATACAGGTATACGACTAGTTTACCTGCAAAAAGTTTACCTCGTAGAGAACAAGGCGGGTCTATACCCAGGTGATCTAGTATACGTAAAGCAGGTCGGTTTTCTCGGCGCTGCTTTTCTCCACAAAGTTAAAATCTGATTACACCTGGGTATAGATCCGCCTTGGTAGAGAATATACTTTGTTAATCATATTTGGGAGAAATATACTACCACTATGGTTATAAAAGATTTAATTGTAAAATTTTTCTTCAGTCAAGCAAACGACACCAAACTAGTCAGTAAAAACTTAAAAGTGATTTTGTTTATTAAAATCTAACGAGCAACATGAGTAGTCGCTTTCTCAACTGTTGCAGGCCGTTTGTAGAAAAAAAGTGTTCGAAAGAACTACGAAATCTCACCGAAAGCGGCTGGTTATGCTCCAATGTCTACATTGAATACAAATTTACGCATGTGTACGTCCTGCCGTTTAAACGTTGACAAACGGGCAATCTGTACATCATCGGTGGATCAGGTTGCAGGAAGTTCGAAAACAACAACAACTGAGGAATTACTAGATGCACCGACAACAACTGAGGAGTTACCAGAAGTACCAAGTGCAGATAGTCTTGCCACGGTACCATCAGCGACATCTGTTTCAACAAATCAATCAGAAGATGAGTGCATCCAGAAGGTCAACATCGAACGCTTCAACGAAGGGATAGCTGGAATAAAAGTGACTCCGATTAAATGGACGAAGATGGGTTACGTCAATTATCCCGAGAAAAAATACCGTGAAATCAACGAAGCTGTACGAAGAAACCTCTTCAAATTAGGACCTGAGGATGTGGAAAATACAGACTACGATGAGGTAATTATGAATATGAAGGAAAGGTTCTCGAATCTAGCCACGACAAGGAAAGAAAAATTATTGATTTTGTCGATGCTGCCAAGCTCGTGGTCTATTCAAGACGCCATTGATGAGTTCAAAACCAATAGAAATACAGCAAAAGAGGCAACACAATTCAAAAATAACTGTCTTGCAACCAAAAATGCTAGGTCGAGTACTTCATTAACAGATGAGACAAAAGAAAAAATAATTCAATATTTTGAAGACGATGAAGTAAGTAGAGCTATGCCTGGCCAAAAAGATTATGTATCTATAAAAAAAGATGGAAAGCGTCAAGCAATCCAAAAACGATTAATGATGACTACTTTGAAAGAAGCGTATACACGCTTCAAGGAAATTAACGAAAATATTAAGGTAGATTTTTCCTCATTTGCAAGCCTTCGTCCAAGGCAATGCAAGCTTCTATCCAATTCAGGAACACATAATGTTTGTGTGTGCACAACACACGAAAATATTAACCTAATCTTACATAGTTTGAAAAGAATCAATTTATCAAAGGATATTAAAATGTTAACTGGTAGTCTTTTGTGTGAAAATACAACATCAAATTGCTATCTACGATCTTGTTCGGATTGTCCAGATTCTTCATCATTGGAAAATACTTTATTCGCTGAGTTTGAAGAAAATTATATTGATCAGTTATCATTTGAGCAATGGGTGTGACCTAGAAACTACTGTAAAACCTGTAGATGAGTTTGTGTCATTTTTTTGCTTGAAATTAGAAAGTTTAATTCCTCACGACTTTATTAAAACAGAGCAATCCCGCTTTTTAAAAAATACGAAAAATACATTACAAGATGGTGAATTTTTAGTCATTTGTGATTTTTTTGATAACTATAGCTTTGTATTGCAAGATGAAGTGCAGTCCCATCACTGGAACGTACAACAAGCTACAATTCATCCATTCGTTATTTATTTCAATGGAAGTACGCAAATTGAACATTTTAGTTTTATTGTAATTTCCGAAGATTTAAGACACGACTCAGTATCTGTAAATTTGTTCATTGCCAAAATGATTAACTTTTTACGCGTTGATAAGGATAAAAAAAATCAGAAAGATATATTTCATGTCTGATGGAGCAGCATCGCAGTACAAAAACCGTAAGAATTTTTCGAGCCTATGTCAATTTAAATCAAAGTACGGAATTGATGCAGAATGGCATTTCTTTGCTACGTCACATGGCAAAGGTCCTTGTGATGCTATTGGAGGAACCATAAAGCGCATGGCCACAAGAGCAAGTTTAGCCAAAGAACGTGAGCATCCAATTAAAACTGCAAAAGAACTATTTGATTGGGCGAATCGCAGAAAAGAAGAAGATTTAACAAAATTATCATTTTGTTTTACTACTACTGAAGAGTACGAATTAAGGTGAAGATGAATCGAAGCCAATCTTAAAATTTTCAAGAGCACGAATCTGCAAAACCAAACATCCGTTTACACTGAAAAATTAGTCGATTGGTCACTAGCTGGTGGTGACCAATCGATTAGGTTTTCAACTCAAACGGATGTTTGGTTCTCCAGATCCGTGCTCTTGAATATTTGAGCTTTGGCTTCGATTTATCTTCACCTTAACGGCATCAGAGCTCAGCGAGCAATATAATAACGCGAAAACGATCCAAGGAACCCAAAAATTTCACTGTTTCATTCCACTGTCAGAAAATAAAATTAAAGCAAAACTATACTCGAACTGTACTGATAATGATGCAAAAGTGTTCGATATTGTAAAAAAATTGAATAACAATAAATAAATAAATAAGTATTAATAAAATGTTTTCATGATCTCATAACGCATACCCAAATCCAAAACTTTTAAAGTTTATATATAACATCTAGAAACTCATCGATCATACTCTAAAAAAAAATATCCTGGTAAAAAAAAATTTTATTTTCGTGTAATCTGTTAATTCATTTTAATTTATACATACAGTGGGATTCCGTTTTTGGCAACAAAGTCGAAATTTTCAGTTGCCAAAAACGGAACCGTGCCAAAATCGGAACCCATATTTCAAATTTTATTTTTCAACTATTGGTTTTGAAAGCATCATTACAATGTTAATACATCATTTTTATGGAATCATAAGGCGTTGAGACCTCGAAAAGGTTCACTTCGAAGCATTTTCCCGAAGGGTTATACTATGCTATGAATCTATAGCTCCGTAATATTAAATATGGCAAACGATTTTCTAGTCGCGTTTTTACGCCTCAACGTCTTCCATTATTTTTTAGAAGCTTTATGCATATTTTTTGTATAAGAGGGCCTTGTAAAACCAATAACCGCATAAGTCTATTGTTTTCTATCTTTATTAACGAGATTTCATTTCATTTCATTTCAGCTAGTTCATCTCGGGTAACCGCATAAGCGACTTTTATTGAAGAACTGGACATTTTCTTAAAACTTTGAGAGAAAACGAAAACAAAAATGTTTTCTTTTAAAGACGTATTTGCAAATCAAAAGCGCTGGGTATTGCAAAACGGCATGACCTTTTTTCTAATTAAATGAACATTTAAAATCAGTTTAACTGTTGGACTTTAGCATAAAATCTGAAAAATTCGGTAAGTTTAGAATTGCTCCTTCAATTTATGTTTCTGATGAAGTAAAGCATTTTATAATGAATAGTTTACTGTATCAAAAGGGCAAACATAAACATGAGAAGATGCATAAATGTCTTGTAATTGTGTAGAATTTAATTTTTACTTGAAATATTTTTTAATTCAGCTTGATATATCTTTTGCACTGCCTTATGAAATCAACTGAAATTTACAGGATCCTGTTATGAAACCTCAAGAACCTTATAGGAATATTCAGGTTCTCATAAGAAATCTACAGAAAAAATGCTTGAGCTCTGAAGCATCTTGCCAAGCATCCATAGGATCTCGCATAGAGTTCTCAGGATCTTGCTAAGGATTTTGCTATGAGTTAACATCTTGGAATTCCGCTGCGATGTTGCCGTAAATTCTCAAGTCTCCGATGAAAAAAAAATAAAAGTTTATTTTTATTAGGCTACCACTAGCACACCTCAAATTCCTCTGGGAACCTTTTCAAAATCCTCAAGCTTTCGCCGAAAATATTAAAAATACTACTAGAAATTCACATTATCCCGCTTAAAATTTACAAGACGCCCTAGAGTTTATTAGGAATCACCAGATTTTGGACATAATCCTCCATAACCAGTTATACACTCTAACGACTCCTCAAGAAGCTCTCAGTGTCCAATTGGAATCTGCAGATATCCTCATGAATTCGTTAAAATTTCTGAAAAGTCCCACAAGAACAAGTGGAAGAACAGTGTTTTTTTATTGTATCACCTACTGGCAGACTCAAGTGGGCTGGTCACTCAATATGAATGCCTATGAAAAAATAATGGTCTTAAGTTGAGATACTGGTGGAGATTATTGGTCTCATGACACATTTCCTATGTATGACTGAAGTAAATAAGCGCGTACGCGAGTCCTTAGTAGTTGGTGAGATATGGGGAAACATCGACGAAAATGGAGATCTGGAATGTAATCGGTGTGGAGTTGACATGCTATTCAAGTGACTAAAGCAACAGACACGATAATACTTACAAAAATTTACAAATTTTAATGGTATTGAAAAATGTTGCCAAAAACGGATCCATTTTGTTGCCAAAATCGGGGGGTGCCAAAATCGGAGCATGCCAAAAACGGAGCATGCCAAAAACGGAATCCCACTGTATATACATATACATATAATATTTATACATATACATAATATTTATACACATAATATACATAATACTAATGAATACATGAAAACGACTTGTTTAATTCACGCAAGGCCCTTAACAATAAAATCAGCAACAAACTGCGGTTCCCGTAATAATTTACACCGAAAAAAAATTTTTTTTCTACTAAATGTGAAAATTGTGACATGTTTGAAATGTCATAACTTTTTTGTTTATTGGTTTACCATCACCAAATTTTTATGGTAGATAGGACCCTTTCCCTCAAAAAATTACGTTGGTATTCCGATAGGGTTTTGAGATATTTGAGTTTTTGTGTCAAAAATTATGTTTTTTAATGCAAAAAAAGTTTTTTTTACTGTGTGTATTTTTTTGGAATCTTTATTTAGTTGTCTAACTTTGTTTCTTTAGTTGTCTAACAATCGAACGAACCGTTTTTGCTGTGCAGCGTTTTGAATATTTTTGAACCATTTTCACATACACCCTTTTGAAAAGTTAGTCGTGACTCAACTTGAAGATTTGATATCGGAAACTGACGATTTAGATGGAACTGGAAAACTGTGCAAAGTTTCAGCTCAATAGAAAAAAATGAATTAAAAAATTTACCAAATTTCGGTGCTGTTGCTTGGAATCACTCACTTCTCTTCGGTATAACAACGTAGCTTGGTGTTCTTTGAGCACTTCCACTGTTATTAAATGAGGGCTCTTCGGCTGTTAATAAGTCAAAGGCATTCTCAATTTACAGTTCATCATCGTGGTCAAACATCAAATAAAATACACCAAATCAAAACAGCAACGACTACATTACAACCACCCAGAGTAACAATGTCCCACTGATTTACCTAACGATATCATAAATCACACATTAGCACATTAGCTAATTGCCCTTCAATCAATGCAGTCCATTATCCGAAACCTCGTAACGCCCCAGCTCACATAGGTTTACTAAGCCAGCAAAAGCCAAACTCACTCTCACTATTAGCTCCCGAAAGTCATTCATTAAAGTCAGACCATTGTCAGTTATGCTTTTGGGGTTGGAACACCCCCCCCCCCCCCCCTCTTCAATAACGCCATCATTCTAGCTACACCAGCATGAATGCAACCGTTTGCAGGCAGCCAGCGCATGCAGTTGGTCGCTATGCAAATTTTAATATTCCATGTCGGGCATCGATGGTGCTGCTCTCGCACTATGAACAGTTCCCATATCATCTGTCGTATTTATGAGTTTTGTGATTGAAATTTGGTATTATGTTTTCAAAAAAACCTGTTTTGAGACAAATTATTGAATAGGGCCTATAGTGTAATATTGAGCTTATTTAGCTTTTTATGCAAGCACTGTTCAATGTATAAAGATCTTTACAAAAAAAATCTACAATGTAGCATTTTCTTTCAACACATACCTCATGTTTGTATTAGCATCATTATCTTTTTAAAAATTTATAATTTTAGAGCAAAGTATAGGCGAAACCCCAAAAAATCTTGTTCTGATATTCAATGAATAACTTTCTAGAAGTATTAATCATAAATGATCAACAAGGAAAAGCTATCAAAACAAGTCATTTTCTCAACTTTTGGCCACCTGATCGCCCATAGTGCCCTCGTGCCCTGTTGTTGCTTAGCTTGCGCGATGGGAACGCTTTTGGCACACGCTGGGAGAGAGAGAGGTACACTATGTATTGTCTATCAACTATCAGACATAATTTTATTATGCAAACATTTGCTCTCGAAATTTAGTTCGAGCTCACTCAAAACAAGAGCCGAACCAAGCTAGTAGACTACCTATGTGTAATAATGGTTTGGGCATGGTGCGACAACGCGGGGGCGAGTATAGGGCCCTATTGTGATGGATTTTCCAATCCAGTGGCGATCGAGATGGCTTCCCGAGGTGGGAGTTTTCCTGATTGTTGTTTTGCTGTCGTAATTAAATTTGGGATGGTTTTATTATAATCTTGAATTCCAATGTCGGAATTCATTACAGTAGGTTTTTAGCTCACTTCCAACATCTTTCAGTCGTTTGCAATTAGTTGAGATTTGTGATAACATGAATAGAAAGACAAAAGGTCGAAAGGACAAAAGATCGAAGAACAAAAAGAAGGAACAAAGGTCGAAAACCTTTTTTCCATAGAAAGGAAAACTTCCCACCAAGCAAATAATTTTCGACTTTTTGTTTTCGACCTTTAGTCATTTCGATGTTTTACCCATTGACCTTTTGTCCATAAACCTTATAAAGAGCTGTTTGTTCTTGTATGTAACTACTTTATGCGAAACGTCCATAGTGTCATCGTTGTGTCTACTATGTAATAACACCGAATGAAATTGTTGTTTATTTGTAGCAAACTCTATGTGTATTTTCTGCACGTGCTACTTCATAAACCGGGACTTGACATATCCGCCTTCCCCGTGTGGCCCAACCCGTTCCCAATCCTAACCATCCTACTGCCATCGCTGCCAATCAGCCGCAGTATTGTGGCCATAGTTGTTTTATCGGCGTGATGCACCTTGGTGGCGTATTTACCCCCTCATCGAGCGAAAAACAACGTTTTCCGATGATCCGGCCCATATCGATGTGCATTACGTGCGGTAAAGAGACGGTATTGATACGTATCTACACGATGCAGAACATGGATGGGACCAGCAGGACGTGATTCCTGTGACCTCCGCTTTTCGTGCTGTCGCAAATTACCACTACCTCCATCTTACCCCCGGCAGGTCTTGGTTGGTGTGTCCCTGTTCACCGGATGTGTGCAATATCATCATGATAGACGCACACACGCACTGCGGTCGGATGCAGCTAATTAAGTTAATGCGAACAAGTCACTCTTGATTTTGGGGCTAGCTGGCGTGGATTTGCCGTTGACATGATACAAATTGTCAAATGTCAATGCGTCTAACATTTTGAACGAGAATGTACTGATTTTAGGCATATTTTTGATGTTTTTTATCTTCTACAGTCATCCCTCCATGAGTCGATGTTCCATTATTCGATATCGACTCATGGAACCATACTAAAAACATAAAATAATGGTTACTATGATGGTCCCTTCAAACAGCTTTCCAAAGAATAGCTGTTCCATGACTCGATATTTCCATGAGTCGATGGTCCCTTCAATATCGACTCATGGAGGTTTGACTTCATATTTTATAATCTTCTACCGTCTATTCTTCCAGTTTCCTTTCTTCCTATCTTGCTATCTTCCCAAATCCTATCCTTCCTATCATTTTCCTATCTTCTTATTTTTCTATCCTCCAATCTTCAAATCCTCCTATTTTCGTATATCTTTCTATCTTTCTATCTTCTTGCTATGGGAAGATGGGAGTTCCAAAATTCCTGTCTTCGTATCTTCCTATATTTCTATCTTCGTATCTTCCTGTATTTCTGTCTTCATATCTTCGTATCTTCCTATCTTCTATCTTCTTATCATCCAATCTTCCTTTCTTCCTATATCCCTATCTTACTATTTTCTTATATTCCTGTTTTCTTATCTTCCTATCTTTTTATCTTCCTATGTTCATGCTATCTTCTACCTTCCTATATTTCTGTCTTCCTATCTTCCTATCAGCTGCAACTATAATGTCACTTCCCCCTACGGATTGTCTTTCAACATAAGAGCAAGATTTGACGAATATGTTTCCGGGTTCCGTAGATAAGCTTTATTTTGTTTGATGATTACACGGTAAATTATGCAAAAAGCTTTCCCCTTTTGATTTTTCTTCAATCTTGGGTAAAGCTACTTATTTTCAACTGTATGACACATTCGTTATAAACTTCGAAGCGTTCAGGACGTCTCCAATGTAATTTAATTACTATTTTTATGATCAATGCAAAAACTCGTGAACTTCCTTACAGCAAATAATTCACTATTTTTAATCACAAACTGTGATTAAATTACTGATAAACAATAAACGCTCTGGCTCAGAGTAAAGCCTTTGAGTTGAAATATAAAAATATAATTGATAAATTTTCAATATTTTGTTCAAAAAGTTTCACAGATTTCAAACAGAAGCATTACAAATGTTAGAACTTCTGAAAATTTCCAATTTCCACTAGCAAACTTTACAGCTTCCAAGAAACATATTTCCTGCAACGAAAATATTCTGCTCTAACTTTTGCTGAGAAACTAACCAGTTTCTGGAAGAGAAGATCTCAAGCTTCTGCAAAGCAAACTCAAAGAAAGCTTTGAAGGTTCTGAAACAGAAGCTTTCCATCTTCTGGAAGAGAAGCTTTCCATCTTCTGGTTAGAGGCTTTTCAGCTACTGGTGACAAGCTTCGCAGCTTCTGGAAGAGAAGCTTTCCAGCTTCTGGAAAAGAAACTTTCTAGCATACTTAACAAACGCTCTAAAGTTTCTGAAACCGACGCTTTCCGAGTTCTAAAAAAGAAATTTTCCAGCTTCTGGAAGAGAAGCTTTCCAGCTTCTACAAGAGGAGCTCTTCTGCTACTGGAAGAGAAGCTTTTCTACTTCTGGAAGAGAAGCTTTCTAGCTCTTTGAAGAGAAGCTTTCTAGCTCCTTGAAGAGAAGCTTTCCAGCTTCTGGAAGAGAAGCTTTCCAGCTTTAATAAGAGACGCTTTCGTGGTTTCAGAAAAGAAACTTTCCAGCTTCTGGAACAGACGCTCTACAGCTTCTGGAAGAGAAACTTTTCAGCTTCTGGAAGAGAAGCTTTCCAGTTTATGAAAAAGAAGCTTCTACAAAAGCAGTTTACAAGCATCTTCAAAAGAAGCTTTCCATCTCCTCGAAATGAAACTCTCCAGCTTCTGAACGAAAAGCTTTCCAACCTCTGCTAAAGAAGTTATCCAGCTTCTGGAAGAAAATCTTCGCAGATTCTGGAAGAAAAGCTTTCGCGCTTCTGGAAGAGAAGATTTCCAGCTTCTAAAAAAGAATTCTCCAGCTTCTGTAAGAGAAGCTTTCCGGATTCTAGCAAAAAGCTTTCCAGCTTTTATAAGTGAAGCTTTCCGGGTTTTGGAAGATGCACGTTCCAGCTTCTGGAAGAAAAGCTTTCCAGATTTTGAAAGATAAGCTTTCCAGCCTCTAGGAGATAAGCTATCCAGTTTCTGGAGAGAAGCATTCCAGCTTCTGGAAAAGAAACTATCAAGCTTCTAGAAGAGAACCTTTCCAGATTCTGGAAAAGAGCTTTCCAGCTTTTCATAAGAGAAGATTTCCAGGTTTTGAAAGAGAAGCTTTCTAGCTTCTGGAAAAAAGCTTTCCAGCTTCTAGAAGAGAAAGCATGCCAACTCCTGTTTAAGAAGCTAGTCAGCCTCTGGAACAGAAGCTATCCAGCATCTGGAAGAGAAGCTTTCCAGCATCTGAAGCTTTCCAATTTCTGAAAAAGAAGCTTTCCAGCTCCTGGATGAGAAGCTTTCTAGCATCTGGAAAAAAAAGCTTTCTAGTTTATGGAAAAAAAGCTTTCCAGCTCCTGGGGAATAAGCTATCCAGCTTCTGGAGAGAAGCTTTTCAGCTTCTGGAAAATAAACTTTCCAGCTTCTGGAGAAAAAACTTTCTAGCTCCTGGAAGAGAAGCTTTCTAGCTTCTGGAAGAGAAGCTTTCCAGCTTTAATAAGAGAGGCTTTCGTGGTTTCAGAAAAGAAACTTTCCAGCTTCTGGAACAGACGCTCTCCAGCTTCTGGAAGAGAAATTTTTCAGTTTCTGGAAGGAAAGCTTTGCAGCTCCTGGAGAGAAGCTATCCAGCTTCTGGAGAGAAGCTTTTCATATTCTGGAAGAGAAACTTTCCAGCTTCTGGAAGAGAAGCTTTTCAGATTCTACAAGAGCAGTTTACGAGCTTCTTCACGAGAAACTTTCCATCTCCACGAAATGAAACTTTCCAGCTTCTGAAAGAAAAGCTTTCCAAATCCTGCTAAAGAAGGTACCCAGCTTCTGGAAGAGAAGCTTTCCAGCTTCTGGAAGAAAATCTTTGCAGTTTCTGGAAGGAAAGCTTTCCAACTTCTGCAAGAGAATCTTTCCAGCTTCTAAAAAAGAATTTTCTAGCTTCTGGAAGAGAAGCTTTCCGGATTCTGGCAAAAAGCTTTCCAGCTTTTATAAGAGAAGCTTTCCGGGTTTAGGAAGATGAACTTTCCAGCTTCTGGAAGAGACGCTCTCCAGCTTCTGGAAAAAAGCTTTCCAGATTCTGGAAGAAAAACTTTGCAGTTTCAGGAAGGAAAGCTTTCCAACTTCTGCAAGAGAAGCTTTCCAGCTTCTAAAAAAGATTTTTCCAGCTTCTGGAAGAGAAGCTTTCCAGATTCTGGCAAAAAGCTGTCCAGCTTTTATAAGAGAAGCTTTCCGGGTTTAGCAAGATTAACTTTCCAGCTTCTGGAACAGACGCTCTCCAGCTTCTGGAAGAAAAGCTTTCCAGATTCTGGAACAGAAGCTTTCAAGTCTCTAGGAGATAAGCTATCCAGCTTCTGGAGAGAAGCAATAAAGCTTCTGGAAAAGAAACTTTCAAGCTTCTAGAAGAGAAACTTTCCAGATTCTGGAAAAAAAAACTTTCCAGATTTTATGAGAGAAGCTTTCCAGGCTTTGGAAGAGAAGCTTTCCAGCTCCCGAAAAAAAAGATTCTGGAAGATAAACTTAAAGGCTTTCGTGGTTTCAGAAAAGAAACTTTCCAGCTTCTGGAACAGACGCTCTCCAGCTTCTGGAAAAGAAACTTTCCAGCTTCTGGAAGAGAAGCTTTCCAGCTTCTGGAGAGAAGCTCTCCAGCTTCTGGAAGAGAAGCTTTCCAGCTTCTGGAAGAGAAGCTTTCCAGTTTCTGGAAGAGAAGCTTTCCAGCTTCTGGAAGAGAAGCTTTCCAGCTTCTGGAAGAGAAGCTTTCCAGCTTCTGAAAGAGAAGCTTTCCAGCTTCTGAAAGAGAAGCTTTCCAGCTTCTAGAAGAGAAGCTTTCCAGCTTTGATAAGAGAGGCTTTCGTGGTTTCAGAAAAGAAACTTTCCAGCTTCTTTAACAGACGCTCTCCAGCTTCTGGAAGAGAAATTTTCCAGTTTCTGGAAGAAAAGCTTTCCAGCTCCTGGAGAGAAGCTATCCAGCTTCTGTAGAGAAGCTTTCCAGCTTCTGGAAGAGAAACTTTCCAGCTTCTGGAAAAGAAACTTTCTAGCTTCTGGAAGAGAAGCTTTCGAGATTCTGGAAAAGAGCTTTCCAGCTTTAATAAGAGAAGCTTTCCAGGTTTTGGAAGAGACACTTTCCAGCTTCTGGAAGAGAAGCTTTCCAGCTTCTACAAGAGCAGTTTACGAGCTTCTTCAAGAGAAGCTTTCCATCTCCTCGAAATGAAACTTTCCAGCTTCTGAACGAAAAGCTTTCCAAATCCTGCTAAAGAAGGTACCCAGCTTCTGGAAGAGAAGCTTTCCAGCTTCTGGAAGAGAAGCATTCCAGCTTCTGGAAGAGAAGCTTTCCAGCTTCTGGAAGAGAAGCTTTCCAGCTTCTGGAAGAGAAGCTTTCCAGCTTCTGGAAGAGAAGCTTTCCAGCTTCTGGAAGAGAAGCTTTCCAGCTTCTGGAAGAGAAGCTTTCCAGCTTCTGGAAGAAAAGCTTGGCAGTTTCTGGAAGGAAAGCTTTCCAACTTCTGCAAGAGAATCTTTCCAGCTTCTAAAAAAGAATTTTCCAGCTTCTGGAAGAGAAGCTTTCCGGATTCTGGCAAAAAGCTTTCCAGCTTTTATAAGAGAAGCTTTCCGGGTTTAGGAAAATGAACTTTCCAGAGTCTGGGCGAGACGCTCTCCAGCTTCTGGAAGAAAAGCTTTCCAGATTCTGGAAGAGAAGCTTTCCAGTCTCTAGGAGATAAGCTATCCAGCTTCTGGAAAAACCAATCCAGCTTCTGGAAAAGAAACTTTCAAGCTTCTAGAAGAGAACCTTTCCAGATTCTGGAAAAGAGCTTTCCAGCTTTTATAAGAGAAGCTTTCCAGGTTTTGGAAGAGAAGCTTTCCAGCATCTGGAAAATTAGCTTTCCAGTTTATGGAAAAGAAGCTTTCCAGCTCCCGAAAAAAAGCTTTCCAGCTCCTAGAAGAGAAACTTTCCAGTTTCTGGAAGATAAGCTATCCAGCCTCTGGAGAGAAGCTTTCGAGCTTCTGGAATAGAGCTTTCCAACTTTTATAAGTGAAGCTTTCCAGGAGCTGGAAGAGAAATTTTCCAGCTCCTCGAATAAACGCTTTCCAGCTTCTGAAAGAGAAGTTTTCCAGCTTTTGGAAGAAAGGCTCTCCAGCTTCTGAGAGAGAAACTATCTGGCTTCTGGAAAAAAAGCTTTCCAACTTCTGTATTCATATCAATATGTAAGAAATTTTATTCCCAGTTGAAACAAAGTTCACCAATAGATCACTAGAACTAGGGTAAATTAGGATAATTCGCCCCAACCGGGCAATACGCCCCATTTCATTTCCAAGGGATTGAGGCTTCTTTAACACGTAAATATGATACATATCTTAAATATCCACGAAAAAATGATGTTGCACATATTAGATCTTTGGGAAGTATGAAAAACCAATAGATATTTGAAAAATATCAAAAATCAGCTTTTTGGCGTGATATTTCTAAACCAATAAGCAAGCCTCGTTGTACTTATTACAAACAAGTTTGCCGGAAGACGACTGCTAATGGACCCTTTTAAGTTTAACAAGTGGTGGAATTTCTCTTGGAGCATTTGTACAACGCTGTGGAACGTTTTTCTGTTGGAGGGGCATATTGCCCGGTTTGTTTTGAAACGTCAAAATTTAGACCATTTACAAAAAACCTCTTGTACTCTTTTTAGAAGCTACCTGGCAAGAGAAAGTTGCATGCAGAGCATGACCAACTTACAACATAATTATACGCAAATACAACCATATGTACAATAGAGTGATGCAAATTTTGAAATTTTAGCTCCCCTATGCTTAAACGATTTCAATTATGGTAAATAGCATCCTCCCAAAGTTTGAAGTGATTCGGAAGAAAATTGACTGTGCACACGCCATTTGAAGTTTATATGGAGATTACTATGGGAAACGCCAATATTTTGTGTTCAGCCCTCTATCTTTTCGTCATAATATTTTATGGAAAAGTGAACAAATTCTTCTAATGTGAAATCCTCCCAGCTACAACTTTGCCGAAGACCACTTTTTGATTGGACGTCAGGATAAATTGTTATTCATCATCATAAAGTGGGTTTGCATTCTATATGCTGAACCAGTGGCGCAACCAAGGGGGGGTTTTGGGGGTCAAACCCCCCCCCCCCCAGAGCCGAAAAAATATAAGGCTTATCTTGTATATTTCTGTAGATCATTAACATTCTACAATTATGGATCAGTAATTTAGGCTCGTATTATTACTCTGAGTTTCAGTGGTTTTAACAGTAACATTGTTATTCTATGTTTCCTTTAAATTCTTAGACCCCTGAAAAGGTTAATAAAACAAAAATATTTGCAAACTTTTACTATAATATAGTACTGAACAAAATATAGTACAAGTTGGTCGTTTTATCAAAACAAAATGGTCGAGTTTGGAGGATTGGATCTCGGCTTCTAGTACTTGGATTGACTTAAAATTTACATCCTAACTTGGAAATACATAGGTTAGCCGGAAATTCGCAGCTTTAAAAAATCTATCTTTTGAGTAATAATAAATCTTCAAATTTAACAAAAACACAAAAATAAAACTGTTCATTCCACTATTTTGCGAAATTGATCAATAATTCAAACTTGTTTTTAGAACTATATTATTTAGTAAAATATTTGTATTCAAATAAAATCAAAGTGCAAGTTAAGACATTTTTCACACGATGCAAAACATACGTGACGAAGAAGTTTGTGTTTGAATTTTCTGCTGAGTGAAATTATGTGAAGTGAGTGAAAGCTTATTTATGAATTTCAGTGCAAATTACAAAAAGCCCACTAGAAGCCAAGACCCAGGTCTCCAAGTTTGATCTTTTAATATGAAAAGCGACCCGTGGGCAATTAATTCTGTTCAGTGCTGTAAGGCTATAATATTGTTTTGCCTTTTCTGAAAACTTAACTGAAGCATTTGTGTCAGAAGTTGGTCATCCATTTAAATATATTGGGAAAAAGGTCCCATCCGCAGCATAAATAATCTTTCAATTTGCTCATTACATTGCAAACCTTCCCGACCTTCAGAGCATATGAATTTCCGGAGAATCGTTTCTTCAGTTTTAAAAAATTACGCAGATAATATTTTTTCCTTCTGCATATCGAATACTGTAACATGGGACGACAACGAATGCTATGGTAAATATTCAACTAACACAGATAAGTAAATGCTGATTGAGCATTATCACGCGTTATGTATTTTAAACTTGTTTAATGAGTTTAACCAAGTATGCACATTCAAAACAAAAAATACTAAAACTCTACATCCATATTTTTTGTTGAAACATAGGATGCAGAACCATCTGGGTACTTCTCTGATTCACTTTGGCATGGGGGGTTTTTCTCGGTAGAATTGTCTGAAACTTTGGTGTAAGAAGCGCATCAGTACGATGCATATTGTGGCCAAATATGAGCGCTCTAGCTTTTAAAAAACCCCACTGCCGAAGTGAGCCAAGAATGGGGTCTGGCTTCCTACTTTCCAAAAAAATATTACCTTCAAGATATCAAAACCCCCCCCAGAACCAAATCCTGGTTGCGCTACTGTGCTGAACCAACTGCTTAGCAGGCAACAGTGGTGCTCCTGGCAAGAAGAATAGATCAAAGTAATCCAGGCTACTATGTTCTACAGCAAAAAAGCAGTGTTGCTCTGAAAGTAATTGTATGATCATCTCAGCGAGGTTTGAACTTTTGAATCAAGAATAATAAATTATCCAGACATCCAATCAAAATGTGGTCTTCGGCAAAGTTGTAGCTCGGAAGTTTTCACATGAGGATGAGTGTGTTCACTTTTCCATAGATTATTATGACGAGAAGTTAGAGGACTGAACACAAAAGGTTTGCCTTTTCCATAGTAATTTCCATATAAATTTCAAATAGCGTGTGCACAACCAAATTTCTTCCGAATCACCTCAAATTTTGGGAGGATCATTTTCATCATAAAAACTTCAAAATTTGCATCAGTCTAATGTACAAGTCTCTCGAAATCAAACAAAAAAAAAATACTCTAGACCCCCTGACCGATTGTTTTGGTTTTTGCAGCAAATGAACGCGAGAGACCTAGACTTTATTGTGGCGAAGTTTCAGACTTACCTTTTTTTGTAATAAAATTGTTCAACGAAACACACCGTGCATAACACTTTGACATTAAAAACGTTAGAAGTAATGCATTTACTACTACTACCTGTTAACCCTACAACTCGAACCACTCCAAAGGTATGAATCTAAATATATAAGGTATTGTATTCGGGGAACTGGGTATTCACCATTTGACGATGATTAATCAGATCGTTTAGCTATTGGTAGCTTACCCTAATACGAATGCTTCACATTCGACACGTTTGCACTTTTTGAAGGCAGAAAGAAAATTTGAGACTTGCAAATTATTTGTGAGTGAACCGTGAGTATATCATGAGTAAGTCGAGCCAGGTATGAAATTTAATACATAATTAGGGAACTGTGATACAAGTAAGTCAAAAGAAGTCGAAGAACAAAGCAAAATGAGATTGATCCAATAATGCGACTAGTTAGTATATAGTGAGTTAAATTGAAAGTGATTCAAAGAGTAGAATGTGAATTGAAAATTTAGCGACAGTAGAAAAAAAAACGATTTTCACTTGTCACACTTTCAACCATCATTCACACCTTCTCCACCTCCTACGAAAAGGCGGAAATACTTTTCGCGGTTACTGCAGTTTCGTGTCTTCTTTTCTCGAAATCCATAGGGTAGGTGTACTAATTATGGATGCAATATGTCAACAGTAGTAATAAAAATCAAGTTGTAACCGCGTTTCTAAAACGCAAGCATGACTTGTTGGTGTCAATTACTTGTTTAAAGCCTTGCGAATCTGTTGATTTAAACAGTTTTAGTACTAAATTGACTTTAAGCTTCTAAAAATGGATTTTAAAAAGCGTTGTCTTTGTACCAATTATGGCAATAGCGTTCCTAGCATTCGACATAAAAGTGTACCAATTATGGACTATCGAATATTTGCACGAAATGAACTCAAACGCCATGAAGAGCGAATGATAATGCAACGCTAATATGTAATGAAGATATCGCTCATAAAATTTTCCAAAAATTTTGGGTTAAATGAATGTTAAATAAATTTTTTGCAATGGGTTCATGGGAGAAAATTAATTTTCGAAAAAGAAGTCAAAATGTAGTGTAAATGCAAATTATGATACAAAACAGCATTAATGATCTCACATTACCTTTCCAGTGCCAATTTTTAACGAAAAAAGAGGAAAAATTCAAAAATCGAGTGTCGCTGAAAACCCCTCTCTATCATGAAATTAGCATCTTCCGCTCGCGAACGTTTTCGAACGTGTGATTGAAAAATCTTAGTAATTGAGTACAAAACATGAAGATAATGCCTTATCGAACCGTCCCGTCGTGGAAGTTAACCGTAAAATAGCTTTACTTCTTTTATTTTACTGATCAAAAAATGTAAACAAACCGCCTCCAGAGTATTGCCATAATTGGGCTCTCATACACTCTTTGTACCAGTTATCGACATAGTGGAAATAACACGATTTCCAACTTAAAACAGTAGAATTGATTGCATACCAGCTAAATTTATTCATTTGTTTTCACTAGGTAACATCATTTATCGGTTGAAACAGTTTATCCGGATGAAAACATACATTTCGTAACGGAGGTCCCTTAGCCAACTGCTAAGAAGGTGACATATATGTGAGGCAAAGTTTTCAAATGTTCATTTTTCGAAGCTTATTGCACGAATGTTCTTTTCAAGGTTTAGTTACCATCAAAAACAAATAGTTTAATCATTCCTGTGAATATAAGCCATTATAGTCTAGTGAAACAATAAGAAAAATCTCTTTTTGTTTCCACTATTGCTATAATTGGTACTATAGCCATAATTGGTACTTCTACCCTATACATTCTACGAACTAGAGCATCGAAAATGCATGCTTGGTCGTTGTAAAAGCCGCACGGTCACTGACTCGGCTTGTGTTTTAATTAATCTGTCAATCAAAGCCAATAAACTCAGAATAACTACACCATGTCCGGGCACGGGCACTAAAAGCTTCTGAATAGCCTTTCCGGATAATGGCCGCAGGTAGGCATTAACCAAAGGAACGACCAGTGTACCAGTGTTGACCTCACGGAGAGCTTATGAGGTCTCGCCCCCGAGGAACTCCCGGAAGGGAAACACAATTACGGTGACACGGCAGCCAAGCAGTTGCCCCCGGGAGCGAGCCGGAATGACCTGGATTATGCGGTCAAATGGCTCAAGCCGGAGAATCGACCGACCGGTTGCTGGGGCTTTATTACGGCAATCGTAAATAATCACTAGGTGGCGGAAATTTGCGCGCAAACTTTGGCTTGGGTTCAACTTTTCGCCCTCAAATCGGACAGTGGCGGAAAAAAGTTGTATTCCGACGTATTTGTCCGAATAAAAAAACTCAGGAAATACACTGGAAAAGTCGGAAAAACGAGAGTTAATACAACTGTCATTTTTTGAAGGACGTTTCATGGCGTTTTTCAACAGCCTAGTTGATGGCAAAACAAGTTTGCCAGAACCACAAGTTTTTACAATAAAAATTAAAAAGAACACACTACTTTTGACCATAAAAGACAACCTCGAATCTGTTTTAGATTCAGAAAAATTTTATTTTTTTTTATATTTTAGAACTTTAACGTAGTATTAATGACTTGATTTTGTCCGTCTCTGTATGTTCAAAAATAGTAGGAAGACGGGGTGAAGCGGTCCAGGGCTGGTCAGGTGGATCGCCAATTGACATTAATTCAGGCACCGCACAAATCGGAGCCCGAACACCGAGTAGGCGCGCTGTAGGATTTATTTGGTGTGGCCGCAGCAGTCCCTCAGCTTACTGCGATTACATTTGGTCAGGCGATTTACCGGGCCATGGCGTGAAATGGCGGTCCGTTCGGCGATTGAGTTATAAACGATGAATTCAAATTAAAATTACCACAAACGGAGCGACCGCGCGATGATGAATGGAACGGGAAGGGCCGTTCCGACGTAATTCAGCTTCTAAATTGCGATTATTTTTTTTGGAATTTTATAGTTTGCGCGCCCACAGGAAAGGGAACTGTTTTTCTCGCCCCTCGAACGAGAGTGTAGGTACACGTGTGCGTGCGGTTATTTAATGGCCTCCGGCGATAGTGTCATTCCAGGTGCAGGTGATTAATTAATATTCAAATCGTTGACTTTTTAATTAGTTCTACCAGCTGATACGGGGATAATTATTTCAAAACCTCGAACCCAGTGGCGGTGGTCAGTTTATTTACCGTTTTTGCTGACGCGGAAAACCAATAAAGGTCTCCTGTTCTCCGGTTTCCGGTTTAGGTCTTATGACTCTCTGTGTGTGCACACCACATGTTTTAATCATAATTATTTGACATTATGCAACCGGAATCGAATTAAACAAATTGAATCGTAAATTGTTGAATGTTTGATTAGTTTCGGATATAATCGTTAGTTAGGATGCTTGGATTTTTTATAAATCAAATCAAAGCAGTCTCTTTTAATGGAAGCACTGATCCACGAAGTCTTTCCTTTGAACTTGAATATTCACTCGCGTACTACGTTTTAATCTAATCAAAGAAAATTCTTGAAATTCAAACAAATTACAACATGGTTCCGTTTCAATAACAAAAATAAGTGATTTATAAAACATATCTACCCATAAGCTTTCACGAATTTCCGCTGTTTAAATTTTCCTCATAGAATCCAGAAAAAAAACCGTATAGCTATACACAGAAGCTAATCCTTCCAGATGGCCCGCGGTCTGACTTACCTGAAAAGAAACGGAGAAACAAAAATTTCAAAATTATTACACTGAACGACTTTTATCCTAACCACTTTTCATCTCTGATGAGCGTGGTCAAGGGAGGCGGGGGAGTTTCATTATGGGAGTGGACAAGAGATAAAACCACAAGATTTACTTTCGTTACGCTGTCTGTCACTTGGCGGATGGCGGTACGGTTGCTTGGATGCATGGATTAAAAAAAAATTTACGCTGGGTCACATCGAATTCTTTGGTGCTTCCAGATGAAGCTCGCCATGGCATCCATGGCTTAATTAAATATGCGCTTGTGTGTTCAGAGCGGAAAATTCAAGAGGATAAGGCATAATTAAAACTAAGACCAGGAATATTACTGTGCACTATTAAGGGCTTGGTCCAAGACAAACATTTTTTCTTAAATTTCTTTTTACAGCCATTCCATGAAAAACCGATCTAGTGGGTCTCCGAATTCCGTGAAAATGTGCTATTTTGTTCCTTATCCGAAATAAAGATACACGTATTTTTGGATTTTTTGATTAGGGTGACCATTTCCGAAAAATTGAGACCTTAAGCTTTCAATCCATAATAAAAGATTGGAAATCGGTTGAGCTGTTCAAAAGTTATGATTTTTTTTAAACATTACAAATCTAATGCGCTGAGATCTACAGTGTGTGCCGATGAAAAATGACTGATTTTTTTTTTTTTTTTTTTCAAAAAAATATATCTCAAAAACTAAAGAACATACATCGCTGAAAATTTGACAGTTTACGTAAAATTTTCTGAACTTTCAAGAAAAAATGAGAGCAGCAATAGCCCCTTTGGTCCCGAGGCCTTCAAAACACGAAAAAACGGAAACTATTGAGTTTTTCCATGTAAAAAACACAATTTTTGTGATTTTTTTTATTCTTCCTGAAAAGTCAAAATCTTTAGCCTTTATTTCGTCCAAAAAGATTGAAAATCGGTCAAACGGTTCAAAAGTTATAATTTTTTTTTTAAATAAAAATTTTGCAAAATCGCGATTTTTCTGGTCACCCTATTTCGGAAATGGTCACCCTAATCAAAAAATCCAAAAATACGTGTATCCTTTTTTCGGATAAGGAACAAAATAGCAAATTTGCACGGAATTCGGAGACCCACTAGATCGGTTTTTCATGGAATTGCTGTAAAAAGAAATTTAAGAATGATTTAGAGTATCTTTGTGCTTGCCACGCGTTATACGAATGGTCCATTAGCAAAGAAAGCTTTCAGTTAATAACAGTAACAGTGCCCATAGAACCATTATGCTGAAAAAAATTCAAGTTGTAAAGTTGTCAAGATTTTAAGTTTTTAAGTTTTTAAGTTTAAGTTTTCAAACGGTACAATTGCTTCTAAATTTTGTTCGAAGTCTTAAGTTTCAAGATTCTGGATTCAGGATTTCTGATCTCAAATTTTTGATTTCTGATATCTAATTTCCGATTTCCGATTTCTGACTTCAGACTTCAGATTTCTGACTTCTGATTTCTGACTCCTGACTTCTGACTTCTAGTTTCTGGCTTCTGATTTCTGACCTCTGACTTCTAACTTCTGACTTCTGACTTCTGACTTCTGACCTCTGACCTCTGACCTCTGATTTCTGATTTCTGGCTTCTGGCTTCTGGCTTCTGATTTCTGACTTCTGATTTCTGTCTTCTGGCTTCTGGCTTCTGACTTCTGGCTTCTGGCTTCAGACTTCTGGCTTCTGGCTTCTGACTTCTGGCTTCTGGCTTCTGGCTTCTGGCTTCTGACTTCTGACTTCTGACTTCTGACTTCTGGTTTCTGGCTTCTGGCTTCTGACTTCTGGCTTCTGGATTCTGGCTTCTGACTTCTGGCTTCTGACTTCTGGCTTTGGCTTCTGGTTTCTGGCTTCAGGCTTCTGACTTCTGACTTCTGGCTTCTGACTTCTGACTTCTGGCTTCTGGCTTCTGGTTTCTGGCTTCTGACTTCTGACTCCTGACTTCTGACTTCTAGTTTCTGGCTTCTGATTTCTGACCTCTGACTTCTAACTTCTGACTTCTGATTTCTGACTTCAGACCTCTGACCTCCGATTTCTGATTTCTGGCTTCTGGCTTCTGATTTCTGACTTATGATTTCTGACTTCTGATTTCTGTCTTCTGGCTTCTGGCTTCTGACTTCTGGCTTATGACTTCAGACTTCTGGCTTCTGGCTTCTGGCTTCTGGTTTCTGGCTTCTGGCTTCTGACTTCTGGCTTCTGGCTTCTGGCTTCTGGCTTCTGGCTTCTGACTTCTGACTTCTGGTTTCTGGCTGCTGGCTTCTGACTTCTGGCTTCTGGCTTCTGGCTTCTAGCTTTACCTTCTGGCTTCTGACTTCTGGCTTTGGCTTCTGGTTTCTGGCTTCTGGCTTCTGACTTCTGACTTCTGGCTTCTGACTTCTGACTTCTGGCTTCTGGCTTCTGGTTTCTGGCTTCTGACTTCTGACTCCTGACTTCTGACTTCTAGTTTCTGGCTTCTGATTTCTGACCTCTGACTTCTAACTTCTGACTTCTGATTTCTGACTTCAGACCTCTGACCTCCGATTTCTGATTTCTGGCTTCTGGCTTCTGATTTCTGACTTATGATTTCTGACTTCTGATTTCTGTCTTCTGGCTTCTGGCTTCTGACTTCTGGCTTATGACTTCAGACTTCTGGCTTCTGGCTTCTGGTTTCTGGCTTCTGGCTTCTGACTTCTGGCTTCTGGCTTCTGGCTTCTGGCTTCTGGCTTCTGACTTCTGACTTCTGGTTTCTGGCTGCTGGCTTCTGACTTCTGGCTTCTGGCTTCTGGCTTCTAGCTTTACCTTCTGGCTTCTGACTTCTGGCTTTGGCTTCTGGTTTCTGGCTTCTGGCTTCTGACTTCTGACTTCTGGCTTCTGATTTCTGACTTCTGATTTCTGTCTTCTGGCTTCTGGCTTCTGACTTCTGGCTTCTGGCTTCAGACTTCTGGCTTCTGGCTTCTGACTTCTGGCTTCTGGCTTCTGGCTTCTGGCTTCTGACTTCTGACTTCTGACTTCTGACTTCTGGTTTCTGGCTTCTGGCTTCTGACTTCTGGCTTCTGGATTCTGGCTTCTGACTTCTGGCTTCTGACTTCTGGCTTTGGCTTCTGGTTTCTGGCTTCAGGCTTCTGACTTCTGACTTCTGGCTTCTGACTTCTGACTTCTGGCTTCTGGCTTCTGGTTTCTGGCTTCTGACTTCTGACTCCTGACTTCTGACTTCTAGTTTCTGGCTTCTGATTTCTGACCTCTGACTTCTAACTTCTGACTTCTGATTTCTGACTTCAGACCTCTGACCTCCGATTTCTGATTTCTGGCTTCTGGCTTCTGATTTCTGACTTATGATTTCTGACTTCTGATTTCAGTCTTCTGGCTTCTGGCTTCTGACTTCTGGCTTATGACTTCAGACTTCTGGCTTCTGGCTTCTGGCTTCTGGTTTCTGGCTTCTGGCTTCTGACTTCTGGCTTCTGGCTTCTGGCTTCTGGCTTCTGGCTTCTGACTTCTGACTTCTGGTTTCTGGCTGCTGGCTTCTGACTTCTGGCTTCTGGCTTCTGGCTTCTAGCTTTACCTTCTGGCTTCTGACTTCTGGCTTTGGCTTCTGGTTTCTGGCTTCTGGCTTCTGACTTCTGACTTCTGGCTTCTGACTTCTGACTTCTGCTTTCTGGCTTCTGGTTTCTGGCTTCTGACTTCTGGCTTCTGGCTTCTAGCTTTACCTTCTGGCTTCTGGCTTCTGACTTCTGGCTTCTGACTTCTGGCTTTGGCTTCTGGTTTCTGGCTTCTGGCTTCTGACTTCTGACTTCTGGCTTCTGACTTCTGACTTCTGACTTCTGGCTTCTGGCTTCTGGTTTCTGGCTTCTGATTTCTGACCTCTGACTTCTAACTTCTGACTTCTGATTTCTGACTTCTGACCTCTGACCTCTGATTTCTGATTTCTGGCTTCTGGCTTCTGATTTCTGACTTATGATTTCTGACTTCTGATTTCTGTCTTCTGGCTTCTGGCTTCTGATTTCTGGCTTATGGCTTCAGACTTCTGGCTTCTGGCTTCTGACTTCTGACTTCTGGCTTCTGGTTTCTGGCTTCTGGCTTCTGGCTTTAGGCTTCTGGCTTCTGGCTTCTGGCTTCTGACTTCTGACTTCTGACTTCTGGTTTCTGGCTTCTGGCTTCTGACTTCTGGCTTCTGGCTTCTGGTTTCTGGCTTCTGGCTTCTGACTTCTGACTTCTGGCTTCTGACTTCTGACTTCTGACTTCTGACTTCTGGCTTCTGGTTTCTGGCTTCTGACTTCTGGCTTCTGGCTTCTAGCTTTGGCTTCTGGCTTCTGGCTTCTGACTTCTGGCTTCTGACTTCTGGCTTCTGGCTTCTGGCTTCTGGTTTCTGGTTTCTGGCTTCTGACTTCTGACTTCTGGCTTCTGACTTCTGGCTTCTGACTTCTGACTTCTGGCTACTGGTTTTGGCTTCTGGCTTCTGACTTCTGGCTTCTAGCTTTGGCTTCTGGCTTCTGACTTCTGGCTTCTAGCTTTGGTTTCTGGCTTCTGACTTCTGGCTTCTGGCTTCTAGCTTTGGCTTCTGGCTTCTGGCTTCTGACTTCTGGCTTCTGACTTCTGGCTTCTGGCTTCTGGTTTCTGGTTTCTGGCTTCTGGTTTCTGATTTCTGACTTCTGGCTTCTGACTTCTGACTTCTGGCTACTGGTTTTGGCTTCTGGCTTCTGGCTTTGGCTTCTGGCTTCTGGCTTCTGGCTTCTGACTTCTGGCTTCTGTCTTCTGGCTTCTGGCTTCTGGCTTCTGGCTTCTGGCTTCTGGCTTCTGGCTTCTGGCTTCTGGCTTCTGGCTTCTGACTTCTGGCTTCTAGCTTTGGCTTCTGGCTTCTGACTTCTGGCTTCTAGCTTTGGTTTCTGGCTTCTGACTTCTGGCATCTGACTTCTGGCTTCTGGCTTTGGCTTCTGGCTTCTGACTTCTGGCTTCTGGCTTCTGGCTTCTGGCTTCTGGCTTCTGGCTTCTGACTTCTGACTTCTGGCTTCTGGCTTCTGGTTTCTGGCTTCTGACTTCTGACTCCTGACTTCTGACTTCTGGCTACTGGTTTCGGCTTCTGGCTTCTGACTTCTGACTTCTGGCTTCTGACTTCTGACTTCTGACTTCTGGTTTCTGGCTTCTGGTTTCTGGCTTCTGGCTTCTGGCTTTAGGCTTCTGGCTTCTGGCTTCTGGCTTCTGACTTCTGACTTCTGACTTCTGGTTTCTGGCTTCTGGCTTCTGACTTCTGGCTTCTGGCTTCTGGTTTCTGGCTTCTGGCTTCTGACTTCTGACTTCTGGCTTCTGACTTCTGACTTCTGACTTCTGACTTCTGGCTTCTGGTTTCTGGCTTCTGACTTCTGGCTTCTGGCTTCTAGCTTTGGCTTCTGGCTTCTGGCTTCTGACTTCTGGCTTCTGACTTCTGGCTTCTGGCTTCTGGCTTCTGGTTTCTGGTTTCTGGCTTCTGACTTCTGACTTCTGGCTTCTGACTTCTGGCTTCTGACTTCTGACTTCTGGCTACTGGTTTTGGCTTCTGGCTTCTGACTTCTGGCTTCTAGCTTTGGCTTCTGGCTTCTGACTTCTGGCTTCTAGCTTTGGTTTCTGGCTTCTGACTTCTGGCTTCTGGCTTCTAGCTTTGGCTTCTGGCTTCTGGCTTCTGACTTCTGGCTTCTGACTTCTGGCTTCTGGCTTCTGGTTTCTGGTTTCTGGCTTCTGGTTTCTGATTTCTGACTTCTGGCTTCTGACTTCTGACTTCTGGCTACTGGTTTTGGCTTCTGGCTTCTGGCTTTGGCTTCTGGCTTCTGGCTTCTGGCTTCTGACTTCTGGCTTCTGTCTTCTGGCTTCTGGCTTCTGGCTTCTGGCTTCTGGCTTCTGGCTTCTGGCTTCTGGCTTCTGGCTTATGGCTTCAGACTTCTGGCTTCTGGCTTCTGACTTCTGACTTCTGGCTTCTGGTTTCTGGCTTCTGGCTTCTGGCTTTAGGCTTCTGGCTTCTGGCTTCTGGCTTCTGACTTCTGACTTCTGACTTCTGGTTTCTGGCTTCTGGCTTCTGACTTCTGGCTTCTGGCTTCTGGTTTCTGGCTTCTGGCTTCTGACTTCTGACTTCTGGCTTCTGACTTCTGACTTCTGACTTCTGACTTCTGGCTTCTGGTTTCTGGCTTCTGACTTCTGGCTTCTGGCTTCTAGCTTTGGCTTCTGGCTTCTGGCTTCTGACTTCTGGCTTCTGACTTCTGGCTTCTGGCTTCTGGCTTCTGGTTTCTGGTTTCTGGCTTCTGACTTCTGACTTCTGGCTTCTGACTTCTGGCTTCTGACTTCTGACTTCTGGCTACTGGTTTTGGCTTCTGGCTTCTGACTTCTGGCTTCTAGCTTTGGCTTCTGGCTTCTGACTTCTGGCTTCTAGCTTTGGTTTCTGGCTTCTGACTTCTGGCTTCTGGCTTCTAGCTTTGGCTTCTGGCTTCTGGCTTCTGACTTCTGGCTTCTGACTTCTGGCTTCTGGCTTCTGGTTTCTGGTTTCTGGCTTCTGGTTTCTGATTTCTGACTTCTGGCTTCTGACTTCTGACTTCTGGCTACTGGTTTTGGCTTCTGGCTTCTGGCTTTGGCTTCTGGCTTCTGGCTTCTGGCTTCTGACTTCTGGCTTCTGTCTTCTGGCTTCTGGCTTCTGGCTTCTGGCTTCTGGCTTCTGGCTTCTGGCTTCTGGCTTCTGGCTTCTGACTTCTGGCTTCTAGCTTTGGCTTCTGGCTTCTGACTTCTGGCTTCTAGCTTTGGTTTCTGGCTTCTGACTTCTGGCATCTGACTTCTGGCTTCTGGCTTTGGCTTCTGGCTTCTGACTTCTGGCTTCTGGCTTCTGGCTTCTGGCTTCTGGCTTCTGGCTTCTGACTTCTGACTTCTGGCTTCTGGCTTCTGGTTTCTGGCTTCTGACTTCTGACTCCTGACTTCTGACTTCTGGCTACTGGTTTCGGCTTCTGGCTTCTGACTTCTGACTTCTGGCTTCTGGCTTCTGGCTTTTGGCTTCTGGCTTCTGGCTTCTGGCTTCTGGCTTCTGGCTTCTGGCTTCTGGCTTCTGGCTTCTGGCTTCTGGCTTCTGGCTTCTGGCTTCTGGCTTCTGACTTCTGGCTTCTAGCTTTGGCTTCTGGCTTCTGACTTCTGGCTTCTAGCTTTGGTTTCTGGCTTCTGACTTCTGGCATCTGACTTCTGGCTTCTGGCTTTGGCTTCTGGCTTCTGACTTCTGGCTTCTGGCTTCTGGCTTCTGGCTTCTGGCTTCTGGCTTCTAGCTTTACCTTCTGGCTTCTGACTTCTGGCTTTGGCTTCTGGTTTCTGGCTTCTGGCTTCTGCCTTCTGACTTCTGGCTTCTGACTTCTGACTTCTGGCTTCTGGCTTCTGGTTTCTGGCTTCTGACTTCTGACTCCTGACTTCTGACTTCTGGCTACTGGTTTCGGCTTCTGGCTTCTGACTTCTGACTTCTGGCTTCTGGCTTCTGGCTTTTGGCTTCTGGCTTCTGGCTTCTGGCTTCTGGCTTCTGGCTTCTGGCTTCTGGCTTCTGGCTTCTGGCTTCTGGCTTCTGACTTCTGGCTTCTGGCTTCTGACTTCTGACTTCTGACTTCTGACTTCTGGCTTCTGGATTCTGGCTTCATGCTTCTGACTTCTGGCTTCTGGCTTCTGGCTTCTGGCTTCTGACTTCTGACTTCTGACTTCTGACTTCTGGCTTCTGGCTTCTGGCTTCTGGCTTCTGGCTTATGATTTCTGATTATCTCGATTATCTGGTGACTCGATTTTCCGGGATTCGATTATCCGGAATTTTAGACTCGACTATCCGGAATATATTTTTCGATGTTTTTGTTTTTTCACTTTTTATGCATAATTTTGAGATAATTCAGTACTGCAATAAACAATATGAATGGTTTAGCAGTTTTGAACGTATGAAAACGAAGGGGTGTTTGAAAAAGGGATTTTTGGTGTATGCCGGTAAAAAAATATTTTTCTTCTCAAATATTCTAGTGTTCCTAGAAAAAAGTAAAACAACGAAAAAAGATGATATTTCAGATCTTTTATCGCAGATTTTAATTTTTCTTTTAGTGATTCGATTATCCGGAGTGTCGATTTTTTTTTCAAGTCCTACGTGTATTCAATTTTGAATTTTGAATTTTGAATTTTGAATTTTCAAGTTTCAAGTTTCAAGTTTCAAGTTTCAAGTTTCAAGTTTCAAGTTTCAAGTTTCAAGTTTCAAGTTTCAAGTTTCAAGTTTCAAGTTTCAAGTTTCAAGTTTCAAGTTTCAAGTTTCAATTTTCAATTTTCAATTTTCAATTTTCAATTTTTAGTTTTCAATTTTCAATTTTCAATTTTCAATTTTCAACTTTCAATTTTTTAGTTTCTAGTTTCTAGTTTCTAGTTTTTCGTTTCTCGTTTCTCGTTTCTCGTTTCTAGATTCTCGTTTCTCGTTTCTAGATTCTAGTTTCTCGTTTCTCGTTTCTATATTCTAGTTTTTTGTTTTTCGTTTCTAGATTCTAATTTCTCGTTTCTCGTTTCTAGATTCTAGTTTCTAGTTTCTCGAAAAAAAAATCGACACTCTGGATAATCAAGTCCTACGTGTATTCAATTTTGAATTTTGAATTTTGAATTTTCAAGTTTCAAGTTTCAAGTTTCAAGTTTCAAGTTTCAAGTTTCAAGTTTCAATTTCAATTTTCAATTTTCAATTTTCAATTTTCAATTTTCAATTTTCAATTTTCAATTTTCAATTTTCAATTTTCAATTTTCAATTTTCAATTTTCAATTTTCAATTTTCAATTTTCAATTTTCAATTTTCAATTTTCAATTTTCAATTTTCAATTTTCAATTTTCAATTTTCAATTTTCAATTTTCATTTTTCAATTTTTTAGTTTCTAGTTTCTAGTTTTTCGTTTCTCGTTTCTCGTTTCTAGATTCTCGTATCTCGTTTCTAGATTCTAGTTTCTCGTTTCTCGTTTCTAGATTCTATTTTTTTTGTTTTTCGTTTCTAGATTCTAATTTCTCGTTTCTCGTTTCTAGATTCTAGTTTTTTTTTGTTTTTCGTTTCTAGATTCTAGTTACTCGTTTCTAGATTCTAGTTTCTGGTTTCTAGCTTCTAGTTTTTAGTTTCTCGTTTCTAATTCATAGAGTTCGATAATGTTCTATCATCAAATGCCTACTTATTTCTTCACTCTAGCAATTTCAGTACAAATTACCTCCAATCCCAATGAAATTCAATCTAATCTCACTCCCCCATTGACAAATTGAAATCTATTGCCACGATGTGCTATGCCTCAAAGCGAATCGCGTGTCAACAAATAAACCGCTTCGTAGTAGACACGGGACACAACAGAAAGAGCGAGAAAATGCTAATGTAGTAGAGAAAAAAAAGTCGCCGGGCATACAAATTGAGCGTGTCCCCCGCATGCGGTTTCCTCGGATAGATTCAAAAATAGCTTTTTCCCCCATCAGAGATCTGATAGGAGCGTAGACCGACAACGCTCACAACTGTGGTCAAATCGGCTCGTCAATTGGAGAAGTGTGACCGCATGTAAACAGCGTGTCGGTGCGGATGAATTTATGGCTGTAAAGATCGCGTGCGCGTGACAGCGAATTGTTGGTGTTCATCTTATCTATCCAGCAGCAGCAGAAGCATCTAAGCTAGTAGTGAACGCTGAGACTGAGGACAGAAGTTATGCGGTTGTTCAAGGCGTCTCTTACAGATAATGAGACAGTTTATCATTATTTTAAGTGGTTGAAGTGTGTCGGCTGTCTACGGAATAAAGGCGGGAAAACTATGATGGAATTTACGCGTTAGATTGAAATGCTGATTCACTGTTTGAATATTTTGATTGGGGTACTTAGCTAGTCGGTCTTCGTAACGTCCAGAAACCTGGAATAAGTTTCCAGAATCTCAACCGGTTTATCTCACGCTAAGGAAGGACGTCTGTCCTGTGAAGACCAAAAAGTTTGTATGCGCAAATTGCGGAGGCAATCCTTAGTCTAACGTTTTGGATTACCTTTCGCACAAACGAATCGTTAAAGCCCGTATCCGTCGGGTAACCGTTCATAATGGCTTATTTGCGTTTTATAATGGCTTATTTGCCTTTTCAATACACTGGACAACAAGATAATTCGCTTCAAACTGACTTGCGGGAATAGACTCACAATAAGTCAAAAAAAATGGTCATTGGTGACTTTAATGCCAAACATCGCTCGTGGAATAATTCGCAAAGCAATTCCAACGGGAGTTTGCATAAAACCTAATAAATCTAACAGAATAACATCATTAGAAGTTACTGCACACTTTAATCTCAACATTCGAATACACCCCAAGCATGTTGTCTTGTCCAATAATCTGAGCTTCAATTGATGGCATCGTAATTCATCAGCCCTCCCGTGGCTTGGCTGATTTAACACACCTAATATCTTCGAAAATTGTTGCAATTTCTGCTCACAGTCTGTTTACCGTCGGATAGGGGAACGTCCATAAATTGCGTGTGGATCGTTACGTTTCCCTGAATACCCCTTCACTCTAAAAGTGGGACGCAGGTTATAGACTCCCCCCAGACTGTTGAACGCTGATTACCGAGAATTTTGTTTCAATAATTGATTGCTTTCTACTACGACCAGGACGACGACGACGACGAAGAAGCTCAAATATGAACATAAGTGAGCATCGTTTCGGATGGCCCTTGCTTTTGCCGAAAGGAAGTTTCCATCGTCCGGCAACAATTTGTATCTTTAGCATCGCACCGCTCGGTGTGATAATGGAGAGCGACTAATTCGCAGGAATTTCATTATATAACACCGGTTATTCGTCCAGTAAAGAAAGATAGACTTTGTTAGATGAAGGTTCAACGAATTCTGTCAGTGTAATCCAGAAACGATCGAAATAATACCATCGCGTTTCGGTGGATACGTTGGATGATGATGCTTTCTTAAGCATCTTGCATTGTTTTTTGGGACGATGGTAAAGCAACATTTGCCCGCAACATGTGATGTACACCACGTGCACTCCATTTGTAGTCTTAGTATCTAAGCCAGTGGTTTTCAACCTTTTTTCTTGCCGTGCACCCCTTCAGAAAAAGAGAAACATTTTATTTGGTTAATACTGTGCTTCCATATAGTTTTTTGAGCCTTGCAATTCAGTATCAGTATGCATCATTTTGAAAATGGCAAGAAATGGCGTTTGGAGAAATGACATTCGGTAATCGATGTTCGGGAAAAGTAGCACAATCCAATTTTGGGGGTCGACAGTCACAGTTTCAAAAAGGTTTGGAACCACTTTGATCAAGTAATATTATCTCGCAACATGTACCAACACGTGCACTCCATCTGCAGAATTCCAATATCTAGACACAAGCTTCACTTCGCTAACATTTTCTGCGCGGAATCCGGTTGTTTCGCGCACTGGAGCCTCTTTTACCAGTAGTGACCTTGCTCCGGTCTGCTCCCTGATCGGACAATTTGCGTGTGGGAAGGCTGCCCCTCTCCACAGAAGATCAAGCACCAGACAGACAGTCGTCGTTCACGCTTGGATGCCGTATTTGATGATCATAAAGGAGCAAACTTGCGTGTAGCACTTCGATGGGCAAGTTTTGCGTCATGCGGTGAGGAGAGTAGCTACAAAACAGAGGAGCAAAAACTTCATCGGCACTCGCATCGGCTGAAGCGGAGCAAAAACATAAGGACTTGTTACTTCGTTGAAGAACGTAATAGCATTGAAGGTATTAGCATCTTGTTTCCCTTTTTCACGATAGGTTAGTTAAGTAAATATTGGGGGATTGAAGCTTCACCGCCTCCTGTAAAGTTGTGGCTTGTTATTCCGTACAAATAAAATGAGAAATACCTACAGTATTCCGAATGTATCCCAAGAACTGACGCGTCAAAGCTATTACTAAACGCTTATATTCCGTATAACTCAAGCATGATATGTGAACGTTGGAAGATTTACATTTAACCCATTAACGCCCAGTGATCTATTTTGAGATCAGATGCCTCGAACGCCCAGTGATTTATTTTGAGATCAGTTACATTTTTGAGTACAGTTAATTTTTTAGACAAAATGGATGGTTGGCATCTTTGACAATGTTGTGAAAGACATTAAGGGCAGTCTAGTAACAGGTTTTTTAACTCATACTTCTTCCACTAGGTTGCGCTATCAGCATAAAACATTTCTGATTTGTCACCAGCTCTTGTCGGCATCACCACGCTCGTTTTATACTACCATGAGCGTGCTTTGCAAATCAGAGATTCCTGAAAAATTATATAATGGTTCCTGTGTCGGTAGTCAGTGTGGATTCCGGGATTCCAGAGTGGATTCTGGGAATCCTGTGTGGATTCTGGGAATCCCGTGTGGATTCTGGGAATCCCGTGTGGATTCTGGGAATCCCGTGTGGATTCTGGGAATTCCGTGTGGATTCTGGGAATCCCGTGCGGATTCTGGGAATCCAGTGTGGATTCTGGGAATCCAGTGTGGATTCTGGGAATCCATTTTAGGTTCTGGGAGTACAAGTTGATTTGGGTCCTAACATGTTTAATGAATTCTTGTTTTTATTCAATAATACGAAAGAGCATGTTCTTGCATCTACTTTAGCCATTTTTCTAGCTCAAATAACGGTCATAACATTTTTAAACTTCAATTTTAAAAATGGTTCCAAATATGAACCTTGACACTTGTGATCATGTTTGACATTCACTGTTTCGACAAAAATGCCACAGGGCTTATAGTTTTAACACTGGGGTTGTTCCTATCTGACATTTCGGAAGGGACACGGAAAACAAAATATACCCAATATTTGAGTTTAAACCAAGGGGTGAGAAAAAATCTCAAAAATCATAAAAAATGTTTTTTGGACAAAACAAACAAATGAAAATCATTTAAAAATTGAGTAAACATGTGTTTTTGCCCTAATCTTAAGCGTTTGATACAAAAATTGGGACAGGGCTTTAGGACCCTATTCAAGTGGGTTCAAATGTAGATGCTGTGAATTCAGTGTGGATCCTGGAATTTCAATGTGGATCCTGGTGTTCCAGTCTGATTCCAAGTGTTTCAGTGTGGATTATAAGATTCTAGTGTAGATTGTGTTGCTACATTGTGGATCTCTGGTTTTTAATGTGAATATTAGGATTCCAAAAGGTTTGTTGTATTTTTGTGTATATCCTGGGACTGTTGTTCCGAATCTTGGTATTCCATTGTGGATATTGAAATTCCAGTGTGAATCCTGGTATTCCAGTTTAGATCCTTGGATTGTAACATGGGTCGTGTAATTCTAATGTGAAACCTGAGATTTCAGTGGTGACCTTGGGGTTTCAGTATCTTGATACTCCAGTATGGATCTTGCGATTTTAGTGTGAACGACAGGATTGGAACATGGATCCTCGGTTTCTAAATCCCAGCATTCGATTTCAGTGTGGATTTTAGGATTTCAGTGTAGATGTTTGAACACCAGTGAGGATTATGCATTTCCAGTGTAGATCTTTGGAATTCACTGCGGATCCTGCGATATTCCAGTATGGAGATACCAGTGAAGAGTTTGAGTTTCCAGTGTGGATCCTTGGATTCCAGCATAGATCGTGAATTTCCAGTACAGATTTTGGGATTCTAGTGTAGATGCTTGTATTCCAATGAGGATTTTGGCATTCCAGTGGGAATTGTTAAATGATAACCCAAGGATATACTGAGGGAATCCTGTTGGAGTTATGTTGAAAGACTGTGCAAATGTTGTAAAAAAAATGCGAAAATAGTGAGCGAAAAGTATTAAAATACATTGTAAATCTTACGAGAATGCTGAGATTCTTGTGAAGGTCCTGTGGAAATCTTATCTTATAGTTATATGGCAAACAGTTAGTATTCCTGAGAGAATGACGTAGAAATACTTTGGGAATTTAGATTGGTCTTATTGGTAAGACTCAATTGTTAGAATTCTTTGGGAGTTGTGTAGAAATACTGCGGGAATTGTCAACATTATGGGAATTCAGTGTATTTTTTTCATGAGCATCCTGGAAAAAAATCCAATGGGGATTCTGTGGTATTCTTCGAGAATCCTATTGAAATTCTGAGGGAAACCTTCAATATTCCTGTAGAAACAATATGTATTTGTTGGGAATCCTGCTAAATCCTTAGTGGTTATTATTACGACAAAAAATTATCATATTCGTGGAAATTTTTAAAAGTACAGTTGTGTTCAGAATAATAGTAGTGAAGGCCGATTTTCATACAAAATGCTCAACTTTGGCATGCTGTAACTTTGTTTCCATATGAGCAATCGGCATGAAATTTTGGCAGTGAACTACAAATATGCTCAATTTCATTATCACAAAATTTTAAAATGTTCACACTACCGGCTAAAAAGTTAAGCACCAGGTGAAATCGCTCAAAATAATAGTAGTTTTAATAATTTAAATATCTGCTGTATTTTGAGTTTAAGAATTTTTCTTTACACATCGTTTCAACCATTTCCACCCAAGCTTTAAATGTATAGACAATACAATTTTTTACTAAATTGTTGCTGAACAAAAATTTACAAAAGAAAAACTACTATTATTTTGAGCGATTTCACCTGGTGCTTAACTTTTTAGCCGGTAGTGTGAAAATTTTCAAATTTTGTGATAATGAATTTAGGCATATTTGTAGTTGACTGCCAAAATTTCATGCCGATTGCTCATATGAAAACAAAGTTACAGCACGCCAAAGTTGAGCATTTTGTATGAAAATCTGCTTTCACTACTATTATTCTGAACACAACTGTATGTACTAGGTCGTCCCTTATTTTTCGAAAATGCGTAATGTTACAAGTTCGCCATTGTAAAGTGCTCGTTTTGGTAAGAAAAAAAACAGGAAAAAAAATTGAAGTCCGTACGTTGACGCTAAGTGGTCCCCAACAACCCTAAAGGTATTAGGTGTAAATGACCTCCGTGCGCCAAATCTAGCTCGCTGCTCTAGTGTACGCAACCTGAGCACGAAAAGCCACTAGTAACAAATTGGTAATCAGCATAGAATTTTATGTACTGTGGATATCTTCATAACAGTGCACGCTCACATAAAATTCAGAACTATAAAGGGATCGTTCAAATATAACGTAACACAACATGAAGAGGGAGGGTGTCTTCCGTAGTGTTATGGTCCATACAAAAAAATCATTTTTTTTTTTTTTTCATACAAAGCTGTTACGTGGGGGAGGGAGGAGGTATGAAAATGGCAAATTTTGCGTCTCATAATATTTGAATCATTCCAAAGAAAACTTCTGGTTACTGGTGGCTTTGTATACTTATGCTGCGTGCACTAGAGCAGCGAGCTCGATTTTGCGCAGGGATCATCTACGCCTAATACCTTCGGGGCTTTTGGGGGACCACTTAGCATCCACGTACGGACTTCAAATTTTTAAGTGATTTTTTCTTACCAAAAGAGTACTTTACAAAGACGAACTTATAACATTTCGCATTTTCAAAAAATAAAGGACGGCCTAGTGTGTACCCCGTAACCATTTGATACTAACGAGCCTGGCGTAAAATAAAGGAGGAGAATGCGACTACTGCGGCTATGTGTGTATGAATGTATGTATGTTGGTATGTACAAACGAGTATGTGTTGTGCATGTACGTGTATGTGACTGTGTGTATGTGTTTCGTACGCGTGTCACATTCAGTCACATGTCATATTATCTTGTCACTTTTTAATGCATCATACCACCTTCAAACATTTGCGAAAATAATCAAGTATTTTTATTTTTTAAATATTTTGCGTACATATGACCCACTGTGTACTGTAATAAAATATGACCGTAGATTTCCATTTAAATGACGGTTTCAGCATTCTCTTATCATATTGCGATACTCCAGAAAGAATCAGGTGATTACTACAAATGTGAAATGATTCGGGCGTTAATGGGTTAACGTATCGCACAGTGGCCCAAAGCTGGCCAAAAGTCAAAAAAATGAAGTTTGCAAATTCCTTCTCGAATATTTTTTCTTGATTTCTTCAGTATTCAGTATTAAAGCATGTGACCTTGAGAGATGTCAGCTGAAATTGACCCTTTTGAATTTTTCAAATTTCGTTAAGGTTGTTCTACTGATAGATCGACTGTAAGGTTGATTTTGGAAAAAAAATTCTGGCTTTTCAGTCTATTTTAACAATTTTAAACAACTGTAGAGTAAGGTGGGGCAAAAATTCGACCTTAGTGGTATAAACAAAGTTACCAGAAAAAAACAATAGCTGTTTAAACAAAATAAATACCATACAGTGAACCTTCAATATATTGGATATAATTTTGCTGAAGACACTAGTGTCAAAATATTTACCCATTTTTAGTTATAACAGTTTCTAAATTGGTTCGCTGGATCAAACACAACATATTTATACTTTTATGACAGGCATATTTTGATTATCCTTATTGAAAAAAATTTTCGTAAATAAATTTACTAAAAGTCGTCCATACATTGCAAATTGGGCAAATTTTAGGTAAAAAAGTTTTTCTAACTTCGAATTTTTTAAGTCCAAAACTGAATTTTTTTTTTTCAAAGATTTTGTTTTAAACCGTCAAATATGATCGTGTTTTCAAGTGATAAATGAGTTTTAATCAGAAAATAGATTGTATTTTTTATTGAGAATAGTAAAAAAACGGAATTATACAGTGATTATGATTTTTTAAATGAAGGTAATCAATGGACTTCGCCTCTGCCTATGAGGAAATCAACTCCGTCTAACAATCCGACGGATTTTTATGGTTCTAAAGGTATCACAACAGTATTGCAAACATTGAAAAATTACATCTTATCTATATCCTATTAAATTCTCTTCTAGAAAAAGTTTTGTGAAGAATAACTTACTAAACGTACCTGCGTTAAACGCCAGATGAATAAGAAATAATGAATATGTTTGTATTGTTATCTACCTAAAAAAAGTTGATAAGCTCGTTACTCATGATTTTATTTGCAAATAACAGTCTTCTTTTTCACGGAACAAAAAAGACTCCTTAAAACAAGGTTAAATACTGGTAATTAGCGACTTTTCTGAAAATTATAACGCTGCTCAAGAATATCACTGGAATAATTCCCAATTCTAAATTTATCATAAAAAAGATAATAAATTGGAAAATGTTAGTTTTATTATAATATCAGACCCATGACACAGTAGCAGTTCAGCTATTTATTACAAAATTGATAAATTTTGTTTAACAAATCAAAAGTTAGCGTTAGCGTAGTTACGGTAATTTTGTTAAACAAATCAAAAGTTATCTTTAAGTCAGATGGAGCTGCAGCTCATTATAAAAATAAAAAAAAAATGCCGGCTTTTGTAATTTCAAGAAAATACATGGATTGGAAGCAGAGTGGCACTTTTTGCCACATCCCACGGCAAAGGCCCCTGTGACGCTATTGGTGGCACTCTCAAGCGAATGGCAAAAAAAGCAAGTCTTGTAAAATACTATGGAAACACAATCGCAACTCCGCGAGAACTATTCGACTGGGCAGTGAAACAAACTGATACATGTAGCACCAAATTAAATTTCTGTTATATATCTAATGAACAATATGTTAAAATGTCAGAGGAATTGGTGGAATTGTTTGATAAGGTTAAAACTGTCCCTGGTACCCAAAAATATCATTGTTTTATGCCTACTAGTGATACACAAATTGCAGCCAAACGGTATACTAATTCAGAGGATGAACCAAAAATATTCAATTTATTCAGTAAAGCCCAAAAATAATGTAAATATTCATGTGCAGATACTACGTTTATATAGCAATAATAAAAATAAAAACAAACCACGACTTTTTTCATAAGCATAATATTGACCCTTTCCAGACACCTGTTAAGATTGGCTTTGACCAAAAAAGAAATCAAATATTATTGTGATATCTTTCCAACCATAAAAAACCATCGGATTGCTAGGAGGAGTTGATTTTCTCATAAGCGGTATGGTGCGAGATCAATTGAATTTAATTAAAAAAAAAACTGTATAATTCCGTTTTATTTCTTTTAACTACTCCCAATAAAACAAATATAATCTATTTTGTGATTAAAACTCATTTATCACTTGAAAATATGATCATACTAGACGATTTGAAGCGTAATAAAAATTTAATTAAAAAGTTCATTTTGGACTTAAAAAATTCGATGTTAGAAAAACTTTTTTCTCTAAAATATGCCCAATTTGCAATGTATGGACGACTTTTAGTAAATTTAGTTACGAAATTTTTTGCTTAAGGATGATCACAATCAGAAATGGCCGTTTTTTTTAATCGACTTTAAAGTTTTGAATATTTTTTTTTCAGTGTAGAAAATGTGTTTTTATTTTTTCAATATTTTTTTCTCAAACTTCAGGATATTTCACGACAGTCCCCCATACAACACTTTTTTGTAGGTCTTAGCGTTTTTGAGTTATACGGGTTTATAAAAAAAGTAAAAAAAAAACTTTGAGACTAAAAAAATTCGATGTTAGAAAAACTTAACTTAAAAAAAAAAACTGTATAATTCCGTTTTATTTCTTTTAACTACTCTCAATAAAACAAATATAATCTATTTTGTGATTAAAACTCATTTATCACTTGAAAATATGATCATACTAGACGATTTGAAGCGTAATAAAAATTTAATTAAAAAGTTCATTTTGGACTTAAAAAATTCGATGTTAGAAAAACTTTTTTCTCTAAAATATGCCCAATTTGCAATGTATGGACGACTTTTAGTAAATTTAGTTACGAAATTTTTTGCTTAAGGATGATCACAATCAGAAATGGCCGTTTTTTTTTAATCGACTTTAAAGTTTTGAATTTTTTTTTTCAGTGTAGAAAATGTGTTTTTATTTTTTTAATATTTTTTTTAAAACGTCAGGAAATTTCACGACAGTCCCCCATACAGCACTTTTTTGTATGTCTTGCCGTTTTCGAGTTATACGGATTTATAAAAAAAAAGTAAAAAAAATCTTTGGGACTTGAAAATTTCGATGTTAGAAAAACTTTTTTCTCTAAAATATCCCCAATTTGCAATGTATGGACGACTTTTAGTAAATTTAATTATGAAACTTTTTACTTAAGGATGATCAAAATCTGAAGTGGCTGTTTTTTTTAAAATCGACTTTGAAGTTTGGAATAATTTTTTTTTTTTTCAGTGTAGAAAATGTGTTTTAATTTTTTAATATATTTTACTAAAACGTCAGGAAATTTCACGACAGTCCCTCATACAACACTTTTTTGTAGGTCTTAACGTTTTCGAGTTATACGGGTTTATAAAAAAAGTTAAAAAAACTTTGACCCTTCCCAAATGTTAGTCTAGATCTATTTTGAAAAAACAAAGTATGCAAAGTATCTTTGTTTTACATAGTCTTCACACCCAGAAAGTTTCATTGAATTCTGAAGGGATGCTGCCAATCCCTTTGTCGAGTTGGCGTGAAATCCGTCAATTGCGTGCTGCTTAATATTCACAAATTTTTGCTGTGCGGTAATTATGTCAAATGTACCGGAAATATCGATTTTCCGTTTCAGCGACTATTTCTATCAAATTACCTCTGAAAGTCATGTTTTATCAAATAATTAGCAGTTTTGAACATTTTGTGTGAGAATTGTACTTTTGGCCAGCATTTGTATGGGATGCGGCCACTGTGTGTCGTGTACAAAAACAACCTTCAACAACATGGAAGCTATTCCAGGACTTTAAGCTAAGAACAGGTGAAATAGACACCGCAGGGGTTGCACAGACTGCACGATCTTCTACATTCAATATTTTGTCAGTTTCGTCGTCCTTTTGTCTATTGTTCTAATGTTCTTTCGAAGAGCGCTTTTGAAGGACGGACATGATGTGATTGAAAGGTGGAGGCAGCATTATGATGAGCATCTAACCTACAGTAATAACAGAGGTGGTGGTAGGCCGTTTGTCGTAATGGTCATTTGTCATAAAATCGTTTGGCATAATATATCTGAAACCAATATTTTTTCAATTCTTCGTTTTTACGTTTCTATTGAATCTTGACATCAGGCTTGTTTTTAAGTCAATTGACACAAAATGACACTTTATTCAACAATAATTCACTCTTGAATAAATTTAAACATATGAGGAAAGTTATTGCCAATCGTATTTTATTATTTATCCAGAAATTACTCTTCTTTCAAATATTAATTCTTCTTTTGAGTTTCGCTATTGGAACAAATTTTTGCACTGAAGATTTTTATTTTAGCAGTGTATTTTTTTCATGAGCATCCTGGAAAAAAATCCAATGGGGATTCTGTGGTATTCTTCGAGAATCCTATTGAAATTCTGAGGGAAACCTTCAATATTCCTGTAGAAACAATATGTATTTGTTGGGAATCCTGCTAAATCCTTAGTGGTTATTATTACGACAAAAAATTATCATATTCGTGGAAATTTTTAAAAGTACAGTTGTGTTCAGAATAATAGTAGTGAAGGCCGATTTTCATACAAAATGCTCAACTTTGGCATGCTGTAACTTTGTTTCCATATGAGCAATCGGCATGAAATTTTGGCAGTGAACTACAAATATGCTCAATTTCATTATCACAAAATTTTAAAATGTTCACACTACCGGCTAAAAAGTTAAGCACCAGGTGAAATCGCTCAAAATAATAGTAGTTTTAATAATTTAAATATCTGCTGTATTTTGAGTTTAAGAATTTTTCTTTACACATCGTTTCAACCATTTCCACCCAAGCTTTAAATGTATAGACAATACAATTTTTTACTAAATTGTTGCTGAACAAAAATTTACAAAAGAAAAACTACTATTATTTTGAGCGATTTCACCTGGTGCTTAACTTTTTAGCCGGTAGTGTGAAAATTTTCAAATTTTGTGATAATGAATTTAGGCATATTTGTAGTTGACTGCCAAAATTTCATGCCGATTGCTCATATGAAAACAAAGTTACAGCACGCCAAAGTTGAGCATTTTGTATGAAAATCTGCTTTCACTACTATTATTCTGAACACAACTGTATGTACTAGGTCGTCCCTTATTTTTCGAAAATGCGTAATGTTACAAGTTCGCCATTGTAAAGTGCTCGTTTTGGTAAGAAAAAAAACAGGAAAAAAAATTGAAGTCCGTACGTTGACGCTAAGTGGTCCCCAACAACCCTAAAGGTATTAGGTGTAAATGACCTCCGTGCGCCAAATCTAGCTCGCTGCTCTAGTGTACGCAACCTGAGCACGAAAAGCCACTAGTAACAAATTGGTAATCAGCATAGAATTTTATGTACTGTGGATATCTTCATAACAGTGCACGCTCACATAAAATTCAGAACTATAAAGGGATCGTTCAAATATAACGTAACACAACATGAAGAGGGAGGGTGTCTTCCGTAGTGTTATGGTCCATACAAAAAAATCATTTTTTTTTTTTTTTCATACAAAGCTGTTACGTGGGGGAGGGAGGAGGTATGAAAATGGCAAATTTTGCGTCTCATAATATTTGAATCATTCCAAAGAAAACTTCTGGTTACTGGTGGCTTTGTATACTTATGCTGCGTGCACTAGAGCAGCGAGCTCGATTTTGCGCAGGGATCATCTACGCCTAATACCTTCGGGGCTTTTGGGGGACCACTTAGCATCCACGTACGGACTTCAAATTTTTAAGTGATTTTTTCTTACCAAAAGAGTACTTTACAAAGACGAACTTATAACATTTCGCATTTTCAAAAAATAAAGGACGGCCTAGTGTGTACCCCGTAACCATTTGATACTAACGAGCCTGGCGTAAAATAAAGGAGGAGAATGCGACTACTGCGGCTATGTGTGTATGAATGTATGTATGTTGGTATGTACAAACGAGTATGTGTTGTGCATGTACGTGTATGTGACTGTGTGTATGTGTTTCGTACGCGTGTCACATTCAGTCACATGTCATATTATCTTGTCACTTTTTAATGCATCATACCACCTTCAAACATTTGCGAAAATAATCAAGTATTTTTATTTTTTAAATATTTTGCGTACATATGACCCACTGTGTACTGTAATAAAATATGACCGTAGATTTCCATTTAAATGACGGTTTCAGCATTCTCTTATCATATTGCGATACTCCAGAAAGAATCAGGTGATTACTACAAATGTGAAATGATTCGGGCGTTAATGGGTTAACGTATCGCACAGTGGCCCAAAGCTGGCCAAAAGTCAAAAAAATGAAGTTTGCAAATTCCTTCTCGAATATTTTTTCTTGATTTCTTCAGTATTCAGTATTAAAGCATGTGACCTTGAGAGATGTCAGCTGAAATTGACCCTTTTGAATTTTTCAAATTTCGTTAAGGTTGTTCTACTGATAGATCGACTGTAAGGTTGATTTTGGAAAAAAAATTCTGGCTTTTCAGTCTATTTTAACAATTTTAAACAACTGTAGAGTAAGGTGGGGCAAAAATTCGACCTTAGTGGTATAAACAAAGTTACCAGAAAAAAACAATAGCTGTTTAAACAAAATAAATACCATACAGTGAACCTTCAATATATTGGATATAATTTTGCTGAAGACACTAGTGTCAAAATATTTACCCATTTTTAGTTATAACAGTTTCTAAATTGGTTCGCTGGATCAAACACAACATATTTATACTTTTATGACAGGCATATTTTGATTATCCTTATTGAAAAAATTTTTCGTAAATAAATTTACTAAAAGTCGTCCATACATTGCAAATTGGGCAAATTTTAGGTAAAAAAGTTTTTCTAACTTCGAATTTTTTAAGTCCAAAACTGAATTTTTTTTTTTCAAAGATTTTGTTTTAAACCGTCAAATATGATCGTGTTTTCAAGTGATAAATGAGTTTTAATCAGAAAATAGATTGTATTTTTTATTGAGAATAGTAAAAAAACGGAATTATACAGTGATTATGTTTTTTTAAATGAAGGTAATCAATGGACTTCGCCTCTGCCTATGAGGAAATCAACTCCGTCTAACAATCCGACGGATTTTTATGGTTCTAAAGGTATCACAACAGTATTGCAAACATTGAAAAATTACATCTTATCTATATCCTATTAAATTCTCTTCTAGAAAAAGTTTTGTGAAGAATAACTTACTAAACGTACCTGCGTTAAACGCCAGATGAATAAGAAATAATGAATATGTTTGTATTGTTATCTACCTAAAAAAAGTTGATAAGCTCGTTACTCATGATTTTATTTGCAAATAACAGTCTTCTTTTTCACGGAACAAAAAAGACTCCTTAAAACAAGGTTAAATACTGGTAATTAGCGACTTTTCTGAAAATTATAACGCTGCTCAAGAATATCACTGGAATAATTCCCAATTCTAAATTTATCATAAAAAAGATAATAAATTGGAAAATGTTAGTTTTATTATAATATCAGACCCATGACACAGTAGCAGTTCAGCTATTTATTACAAAATTGATAAATTTTGTTTAACAAATCAAAAGTTAGCGTTAGCGTAGTTACGGTAATTTTGTTAAACAAATCAAAAGTTATCTTTAAGTCAGATGGAGCTGCAGCTCATTATAAAAATAAAAAAAAAATGCCGGCTTTTGTAATTTCAAGAAAATACATGGATTGGAAGCAGAGTGGCACTTTTTGCCACATCCCACGGCAAAGGCCCCTGTGACGCTATTGGTGGCACTCTCAAGCGAATGGCAAAAAAAGCAAGTCTTGCAAAATACTATGGAAACACAATCGCAACTCCGCGAGAACTATTCGACTGGGCAGTGAAACAAACTGATACATGTAGCACCAAATTAAATTTCTGTTATATATCTAATGAACAATATGTTAAAATGTCAGAGGAATTGGTGGAATTGTTTGATAAGGTTAAAACTGTCCCTGGTACCCAAAAATATCATTGTTTTATGCCTACTAGTGATACACAAATTGCAGCCAAACGGTATACTAATTCAGAGGATGAACCAAAAATATTCAATTTATTCAGTAAAGCCCAAAAATAATGTAAATATTCATGTGCAGATACTACGTTTATATAGCAATAATAAAAATAAAAACAAACCACGACTTTTTTCATAAGCATAATATTGACCCTTTCCAGACACCTGTTAAGATTGGCTTTGACCAAAAAAGAAATCAAATATTATTGTGATATCTTTCCAACCATAAAAAACCATCGGATTGCTAGGAGGAGTTGATTTTCTCATAAGCGGTATGGTGCGAGATCAATTGAATTTAATTAAAAAAAAAACTGTATAATTCCGTTTTATTTCTTTTAACTACTCCCAATAAAACAAATATAATCTATTTTGTGATTAAAACTCATTTATCACTTGAAAATATGATCATACTAGACGATTTGAAGCGTAATAAAAATTTAATTAAAAAGTTCATTTTGGACTTAAAAAATTCGATGTTAGAAAAACTTTTTTCTCTAAAATATGCCCAATTTGCAATGTATGGACGACTTTTAGTAAATTTAGTTACGAAATTTTTTGCTTAAGGATGATCACAATCAGAAATGGCCGTTTTTTTTAATCGACTTTAAAGTTTTGAATATTTTTTTTTCAGTGTAGAAAATGTGTTTTTATTTTTTCAATATTTTTTTCTCAAACTTCAGGATATTTCACGACAGTCCCCCATACAACACTTTTTTGTAGGTCTTAGCGTTTTTGAGTTATACGGGTTTATAAAAAAAGTAAAAAAAAAACTTTGAGACTAAAAAAATTCGATGTTAGAAAAACTTAACTTTAAAAAAAAAACTGTATAATTCCGTTTTATTTCTTTTAACTACTCTCAATAAAACAAATATAATCTATTTTGTGATTAAAACTCATTTATCACTTGAAAATATGATCATACTAGACGATTTGAAGCGTAATAAAAATTTAATTAAAAAGTTCATTTTGGACTTAAAAAATTCGATGTTAGAAAAACTTTTTTCTCTAAAATATGCCCAATTTGCAATGTATGGACGACTTTTAGTAAATTTAGTTACGAAATTTTTTGCTTAAGGATGATCACAATCAGAAATGGCCGTTTTTTTTTAATCGACTTTAAAGTTTTGAATTTTTTTTTTTCAGTGTAGAAAATGTGTTTTTATTTTTTTAATATTTTTTTTAAAACGTCAGGAAATTTCACGACAGTCCCCCATACAGCACTTTTTTGTAGGTCTTGCCGTTTTCGAGTTATACGGATTTATAAAAAAAAAGTAAAAAAAATCTTTGGGACTTGAAAATTTCGATGTTAGAAAAACTTTTTTCTCTAAAATATCCCCAATTTGCAATGTATGGACGACTTTTAGTAAATTTAATTATGAAACTTTTTACTTAAGGATGATCAAAATCTGAAGTGGCTGTTTTTTTTAAAATCGACTTTGAAGTTTGGAATAATTTTTTTTTTTTCAGTGTAGAAAATGTGTTTTAATTTTTTAATATATTTTACTAAAACGTCAGGAAATTTCACGACAGTCCCTCATACAACACTTTTTTGTAGGTCTTAACGTTTTCGAGTTATACGGGTTTATAAAAAAAGTTAAAAAAACTTTGACCCTTCCCAAATGTTAGTCTAGATCTATTTTGAAAAAACAAAGTATGCAAAGTATCTTAGTTTTACATAGTCTTCACACCCAGAAAGTTTCATTGAATTCTGAAGGGATGCTGCCAATCCCTTTGTCGAGTTGGCGTGAAATCCGTCAATTGCGTGCTGCTTAATATTCACAAATTTTTGCTGTGCGGTAATTATGTCAAATGTACCGGAAATATCGATTTTCCGTTTCAGCGACTATTTCTATCAAATTACCTCTGAAAGTCATGTTTTATCAAATAATTAGCAGTTTTGAACATTTTGTGTGAGAATTGTACTTTTGGCCAGCATTTGTATGGGATGCGGCCACTGTGTGTCGTGTACAAAAACAACCTTCAACAACATGGAAGCTATTCCAGGACTTTAAGCTAAGAACAGGTGAAATAGACACCGCAGGGGTTGCACAGACTGCACGATCTTCTACATTCAATATTTTGTCAGTTTCGTCGTCCTTTTGTCTATTGTTCTAATGTTCTTTCGAAGAGCGCTTTTGAAGGACGGACATGATGTGATTGAAAGGTGGAGGCAGCATTATGATGAGCATCTAACCTACAGTAATAACAGAGGTGGTGGTAGGCCGTTTGTCGTAATGGTCATTTGTCATAAAATCGTTTGGCATAATATATCTGAAACCAATATTTTTTCAATTCTTCGTTTTTACGTTTCTATTGAATCTTGACATCAGGCTTGTTTTTAAGTCAATTGACACAAAATGACACTTTATTCAACAATAATTCACTCTTGAATAAATTTAAACATATGAGGAAAGTTATTGCCAATCGTATTTTATTATTTATCCAGAAATTACTCTTCTTTCAAATATTAATTCTTCTTTTGAGTTTCGCTATTGGAACAAATTTTTGCACTGAAGATTTTTATATTTAGCACAAATTTGCCCTTCTTTAAATTGTTCTATTTTTTTCTAAATACGATATAACCATAATTATAGGTATGAAGACTGTTGAATGAAAATTTCAATATATTTCTCTTTTTTTATGCATAGGCTGTTCTTTGGAGCTATTTTTTGTTTCCAACTGACAAAAGGGCGGCAATCGAGAAAGAAATCGATTACTGTAGTTACTTCGATGGATTGTGCTACTTTTCCCTGAATGTCGGTTCCCCGAATGTCGTTTCCCCGAACGCCAGTTCCCCGAATATCCCGTTTCCCCAACTAGCCCACTTCCCCGATAAGTTTTTAGCACTCATAATTCACGTAACTTTATACATTTCAGGGTGGTGAACGAACTGACCATCTAATATGCATTCTTCTTTATTTAATTGGCAGTTCTTCCGAGTTTTAGCGTCCTCAGCATTTTTGCCAACATGTGTATAGCCGAGAATACTTCCTTCTTTTGACTGTTTATCGTTCTTTCTCGTCACCACTTTTCGGGGAAACCTGTCATTCGGGGAAAAGTAGCACAATCACTTCGATGATTCTGAACACACTTTTTTATGTCTTTTTGTTTTATTATGCTGCAATGATTTTTGGCGTCCATTCTTCTATTGGTTTAATTATAAATTTTGCCTTCTTTTAAAAATAGGCTGTTCGTTATTTTTATATTTTAAATTTTATTATTTAGTAAAGCTAAGTGTTAACCATTTTTATATTTTTCTGTTTTATCAATTCTTGCCAGATGTGTTGTTAGAATGATAATTACTTTAGAACCTGCCAATATTCAACCTGCCAACCTTTTTTAGGGCCAAACTCGTGCTCGGTGCCCCGACAGACCATTATTTTGAAAAGAAAAAAAATGTCCATTAAATCTGACCACAGGGCTCGATTCCTGAGGCTATTCTGCACCTCTGGGCCAATTTAAAAAAAAATCCCTAGGAGCATCCCTTGCGAAATCTTGATTTGAAATTTTTGACTTAAAAATTCAATATAATTCATATAAAAATTTTGCAATACACTGAAAAAACCTACAAAAACGCTCAACAAGTTGGCAAACTGATCTGAACTAGTATATAACTGTTATCGTTGCTACAATTAGAAATATTTACAACTGGCTTAACTTTCCAGAGTGGCTTAAGTATGTTTTTACATGCCTCAAACCAGTAAGCTTAGTTTAATTGAATAAAATCTAAGAAAAAAATTCAATATACAATTGATGTTACGTTCGATAAACGTGAAACATTCAATGCTGAATGTTATGAATGACCAGCTTATTTTTTGACTTTCACACTAAGTGACCAGCCCACCGAAGTCTGCCGTTTTCACTTTGCTTAATAAAATTTGCTTCTTTGTATATCTGGTACAATTATTGATGTATACATCTAGTTTTTCACCGAGTATTGACCTCAGCATTTTACGTAAAACATATCCTCTTAACCATTTCCAGCCACAACAGGATTAAAACTACACCGGAAACATGATTATCATATGTCACAAGTGTTGGAAGGTTAAAAAAGTCTTTAACAACTTCAAATCTCCAATAATCTCCAAGACTTCCACTCTATATACCTGCAACCATTTACTTCGTTTTAGTGTTTTTGAGATTCATCGTCAATCTGTTTGACACTTGCATACAAGTTTCAAGCGGGTGGTATACTTGTAGGAGCAAGGCAATGGACCAATGCACGAGTTCACTAATTTGACGTTTGAGCGGAGCCAAATTCACCGGTTACTATGGTCACATAAATAACACGGCACCGCTCAAACGTCAACGAGTGAACTCGTGCATTGGACCAAGCTTATGAATGATAGGCAAAGGAAGAAGAAGACAGAGAATAATAAAAATAATCAGATAAATCAGAAGGAAATCGCACTTTAGAAACCTTCTTCAACAAGAAAAAGCTGTGATTCCAACTGATGTTAAGGTGTAGTTTTGAACATTTCAATAGTTTAAGGCTCAAATGCGTATCGTGGAACAGGTCTCGAAATACAAGAACGTTAATTTATCGTAGTTCACAAAAATGAGGATAATTTAGCATTAAGGTTTCGAAAAATGTTCGAATCATAATTCAGCTTTGAGGATACTTCTGCACCTAAGAAGAAACATACAATGAGTGAAAAATTGAAGGAGGAAAGGTCGACTTTTTTCACTGTCGTACGCAGTTTAGAAGAAAACACCCATTCTATAAGACTGTAAAGTGTATGCTAAAAAGATGAGCTAAGAACACAGTCCCATAGATCGTTGCACGCCTGACACAATCTGGAAACTCCGTATAAAAATGTCACCATTTCCAGCAGTGAATGTCAACTTCAAATAAAAAAAATCTAAACAATTCCTGCAGTTAGTGTCAAAGAGCAGGACAGCCAATTGAGCGTGATGAAAAAAGGACATTGAAGGAGAATTTTTCGTGACGTCTCCATGCACACTTCTATTATCGTTTTATTGTATCTTAACGCAACAGACGAGTAATTGACAGGAATCAGATTCAAAAATGTTACCACTAATGATAAATATTGACCGATGCACGAGTTCACTATTTGACGTTTTAGCGGTGCCGTGTTATTTATGTGACCATGGCAACCAGTGAATTCGGCACCGCTCAAACGTCAAATTAGTGAACTCGTGCATCGGTCCATTGCCGTCATATTGCTAGCCTACTTTGTAGAATGTCTTTATTTTCTACCAATAAATAAAGTAAAGAATCCCCTTTCAAAGATCAATTTCCAGCCAATAAAAAGAGATGTCAATCCAATAGCCATACAAATCACCAGCATAAGGGAAGAGAAGCAAAAGGGAGTTAGCTGTTCGAGAATGGATATATTCATTGTACACATTGAAAGGCGTGGTTCGGTTTCCGAATCACACACTTACAATGCATACAGTGGTTATAATAATAAAATAACGTTCAGAACTCGCATTTCTCCATTTCTTCTGCTCTTCGAGCACATTTGGTATCCGATTTCTGTGATTTAGTGCGACTAAACAAGAGAAACAGGGTGACAGGCCAAAAACGAACAGCTGTCAAAGTCGAACAGCTTGTTGCCGGCCGGCATTGAAATGCTGGATAAAGATCGAAACCAATCTCGAATTACCAGACAGACGGTGCGTGGAAGCAAGGTAACCTTTAAAAGGCCCTTCAGTCCGTTCGTTAGTCTGTTCTTTTCGCTTGGGGAAAATTAGGGAAATTGTTGCCACTGTTGTGACTCTATTATTGCTACTGGTGTCCTTACACTGGTCCAGAAGCGATTCGATAGAACGACTAATGATCCGTGGCGATCAGCAGCGATCTATGGAAATTTCAGTAGATCTAAAGAACTTTCTACAGATTTATGGTTTCCGTAGACAAAGCTAACGAAAATTGATTTTCATTACGGGATTCAACGGATTTTTTTTTCTACTTCATTTTAATTTCAAACTGCTCTCTGAATAGAATTAGGATGTCTGATCTAATCATAGTGTGTGTACCAATAATAGTGGTAGTGCGGTTTCAAGCGTGTTATAGCCATTTATTTTTATTTTTATGTGTATTTTTCTAACATGGACATTGTCAAAATGATATGAATGTGTGAAAAAAAATCTTGTGAAATAGTAAGGAAATAGTAGAAAACAATTAAAATCCTTAACTTTTTTGCTCCTTTGCACCAGTTATAGTGGGGCGTTCCTATAATAGTGAGTCTCAATGGGAAATCAATGTAAACCACTTTTATAGGAACAAAAGTTAGCAAATACCACTATTACTGGAACGTGTTCCAGTAATGGAGGAAATGCTTTTTTGATAGATTTAATGATTTTATCATTCTAAGATTATTTTTTACGTGAAATATAATCAAAAAGCTTTCGAATGACGTATTCAGGTATAAAAAACGAGTTTCCGTTATTTTTTGGCGATTTTTTATTCCTCATCCCGTTACTATTGCCACTATCACTGGTACAGACGCCCTATAAGAACATTTTTGCACTCATACAATAAATAAAAATGATGAGATACAGTCAACTCCCCATAACTGGATATCAAAGGAACCATCGAGTTAGGGCGGTATAAAACCGGTGCAACTGCGGTTCAAGGGACCATCGAGTTGACCATGAAAACCAACTTTTACTAAGGATCTCTAACTCGAATCGAGATACAGAATATCGAGTAATTTATGGTTCATGTATGTCGTATAAACGAAATCGATGCATTAATTATGAATTAAATGTACATATTTAGCGATTATGTGTTCGGTAATTAATATGAAATGGCATTAAATACTTTCAATTTTGAATCTACTCGAATCGCGACGCTTCATATCAATTTTTTCAACGCCCACGATTTAGGTTCCAGTAATCCTTGAATTCCATCATACCCAGTAAAAAAATCCTCCCTATTGCATGTTAATGTGTTAAATCAAATTAGCTCTGCAGGCAGCTTGCGTTCTGACATGGCATGCTACGATGGGTGGATATTGGATTCCGCGAAATAAAAAAAACAGGACCGACCTAGTAAAAGTTGTATTGCGTAGGCTTAAATCTATTAATATTTCCACACGGAGAGTTCCATCAATTACGCTGATTTTTCGTTATGATTTTTAGACTATGGGAAAGTTGGTGTGAGGAAAGGAGATACCTTGACTTGTTTTTTAAATGAATTCGTTCATTTCGCGTATATAAAGACTTACAAGTTTTGAGTGATGAAACGAAACATTTCTCGTGCTTAGGAGAGTTTGGAACGCACGACACTTGTATACTAAACTGGTACTTTAGAAACTAAGGTACTCCAGAAGAAAATTATAAGCGTCAATGCTCCAGGTTACAAATTTTGAATTCATGTATTGATGTTTTGCCACGACATTTGTGGACGATCCCCAGGACTTAATCCCGATTTTTTTCCCCTTCTCAATTTGTTGTTTTGAATTTAGCCGTAACTATTTTTATATGCAATCGATTCTGTCCGGTCCAGGAAGCGCGCGAATATCGGGGTATGTGGGGCGTCATCGATGCACAATAAAATATGTAAATCTAGTGGGCCGTGATGAGTGTTGCAATGTACACGAGTGCAGTGCAGTGACTGTAAATATGGCGGTTTGCAGTCGGATTTGTTTTTTTTTTGTCCCTCTCGGATGAATTGCTTTGATGGACTTTTATATTTTATTTGGATTGTTTTATGTTTGACCAGTACTTGATCCTGTGCATACCAATTATGGGCTGTTTCATTTCGGATATGGTATTGAGTTGTCAAATAAATTAATAAAATCACACAATCTGTGCTGTTGACATTCCAGCATCGGCAAATGTGCTTGTGTGCAGTTTAAGCTGTCAGATTGATTTGTCATCTGTCCCTTTTTTAATGCAGTGTAGCAGGAATTTCCAAGCATTTCAATCAATCTAAAACACGAACCTTCATCATCACAGGACAAGAGTTTAGGACTTTGCTTTCAAAGCAGGGCTGGTAGCGAGTGAGTATCTTGAAAATAGGACCTCTTTCCTCAAAAATAAACCTTTTGCTATAAAATAAAACCTTTCAAGAACCAAATTCCTCATGAAATTACAACAAGAATATTTCTAAGATCTTTTTTGGAAATTTATCGTGAAATTACGACAAATAATACTGTATGCTAAATAACTTATTACGCGTGGTAGAGATGGGTAAATTATAAGAAAAATTATGAAAAAAATCCACGGGCCCGAGTGGGATTCGAACCCACGACTCAAAAATCCATGTGCTCAGGTGGGATTTGAACCCACGACTCTTATATGCTAGAAGAGTGAACACTTAGAATAAATCGCAGTATACTGTGAAATTAATCACCGAATATGAACTGTAAACAACAAAAATACAGATTTTTCCGGTGAAATCTAGTATTTTACCGCCGAAATCCGTGAAAACAAACAAATGTACCGTAATTCTGTAAAATAGCAACAAACAGTTCGATGAAAGCATTATTTTCACCGAACTTCTGTGAAATCATTTGACAGCCCCTCTGGCAGGCATGAGCTCCTTTTGTTCTACTTTTAGCACACTACTTATCAGCAGTGAAAGCTGGTGTAGTGGTAACAAGCCTGCTTCCTGATCGGTAGGTCGAGAGTTCAATTCTCGATCGGACCATTTTCGTGTTTTTCTTTATGATTTTGTTCAACGATTTCACAGAATGTTCGGTGAATTTTCTCCGAATGTTCAGCTGTTGAGATTTCGGTGAAATTTCACAGGAATCCGTAAAAAAACTAAGTGTGTGCCTTGCCAACGAAGCTACCGAGCCACATGGCGACTCAATAACTCAAACGGCTCGATAGCTTTGTTGGTAAGGCACTCGTCTAGCATTACAAGATTCCCGTGTGAAACATCTTCAAGAATTAAACTCTGGAGGGTCCAGGGATTTTTTGGGCAGTCCTGTCGATGCTGAATCCAAGTCCACTTTTAAATGAATTCAACTGACTTGCCTGTAAACAAGCCAAAGTTACGTTTCAATTTAAGAAGTATTTAAGTGAGTGTTCAATAATTTTTTATCAATTGAAGTGCTTTCAGGGCTAGTAGCGGTCAGACAACAAAATAATAGTGACCGTAAGACCAAAATGATCGAAATAGTGACTAAAAAGTGACTTCAAAACAAGAAGTATTAGTCATAAAATAGACTAAAAATTAAAATACGTGATATATTGATATTAATTAATATACATATTGGGTGAAAACAACAGTAATTATTGGAAATGTTTATCAACATTTATCATTCCAGGATAAGGCTTGATTACTATAAATTGTCAAAAGGATGATGCATTTGAGATTAAGCTAATTTCTTTAAAAAATGTATGAATTTCAGAACATTATAAAAAAAATCCTGGCCGAATCCTAAATTCAAAACAAGCAAAACAATAGAAACTCAGGCAAAATTTGTGGCAGAATTTCTTTAAAATTAAACTCTTTCTTCTAAGTAACAACTAAAGACACTAATATCTGCATTTCGTTTGAACGTTCCAATAAATGAATTTCTAAAAACAATCCTAGCGTAAAATTCGTTACCTCACGACCCTGAAAATGATTAATTTTGCATAACGTGTACCCCTACTCATTTGAATGGTACGTCATGCAAATCATAGTGATTTGTTTTTTATTTGGAACATAAAAACTTAAAAACATGCATTTGGTTACCCCTTTGGTTGCTTTGTTTTGATTCTGCGTTTTATTTCTCAACGTTTCATTTGACTTCAATCATTGCATTCCATGAGTTGAATGACTTTGGACCATTTGTTATCTGAACGATGTGCAAATTAGCGGGGCTAAATTAAAAAGTGATCAAAATAAAAGCAGTCAAACCAACGGGGGTATTCGGTACCTAGATAAGGCTATCCATGAGGACTTTCCGCGATAGGACTGACAGCTAAAAGTGTACATGTAACCGAAACGGCAGGGTAAACAAAGCATGAGAGTGTTGTCGGAGCTTTACATTTTCCTTTGTAATCGAACGGTCACTCCGATCGCGAAACGTCAAAACCTCATGATAAACAAAAAACCAGCTGATCGCAGCTGTCTCGTGGAGTGCCTTATTATGATGCAAACAGTAAACGATTTAGACCGCATTAGTGTTGCTGAAATGCATGAGAGTGATTCCAAGCAACAGCACCAAAATTTGGTAATTTTTTAATTCATTTTTTTCTATTGAGCTGAAACTTTGCACAGTTTTTCAGTTCCATCTAAATCGTCATATTCCGATATCAAATCTTCAAGTTGAGTCACGACTAACTTTTCAAAAGGGTGTATGTGAAAATGGTTCAAAAATATTCAAAAAGCTGCACAGCAAAAACGGTTCGTTCGATTGTTAGACAACTAAAGAAACAAAGTTAGACAACTAAATAAAGATTCCAAAAAAATACACACAGTAAAAAAAAATATTTTTTTGCATTAAAAAACATAATTTTTGACACAAAAACTCAAATATCTCAAAACCCTATCGGAATACTAACATAATTTTTTGAGGGACCATAAAAATTTGGTGATGGTAAACCAATAAACAAAAAAGTTATGACATTTCAAACATGTCACAATTTTCACATTTAGTAGAAAAAAAATTTTTTTTTCGGTGTAAATTATTACGGGAACCGCAGTTTGTTGCTGATTTTATTGTTAAGGGCCTTGCGTGAATTAAACAAGTCGTTTTCATGTATTCATTAGTATTATGTATATTATATATATAAATATTATGTATATGTATAAATATTATATGTATATGTATATATGTATAAATTAAAATGAATTAACAGATTACACGAAAATATTTTTTTTTTACCAGGATATTTTTTTTAGAGTATGATCGATGAGTTTCTAAATGTTATATATAAACTTTGAAAGTTTTGGATTCGGGTATGCGTTATGAGATCATGAAAACATTTTATTAATACTTATTTATTTATTTATTGTTATTCAATTTTTTTACAATATCGAACACCTTTGCATCATTATCAGTACAGTTCGAGTATAGTTTTGCTTTAATTTTATTTTCTGACAACGGAATGAAACAGTGAAATTTTTTGGGTTTCTTGGATCGTTTTCGCGTTATTATATTGCTCGCTGAGCTCTGATGCCGTTAATTCGTACTCTTCTGTAGTAGTAAAACAAAATGATAATTTTGTTAAATCTTCTTCTTTTCTGCGATTCGCCCAATCAAATAGTTCTTTTGCAGTTTTAATTGGATGCTCACGTTCTTTGGCTAAACTTGCTCTTGTGGCCATGCGCTTTATGGTTCCTCCAATAGCATCACAAGGACCTTTGCCATGTGACGTAGCAAAGAAATGCCATTCTGCATCAATTCCGTACTTTGATTTAAATTGACATAGGCTCGAAAAATTCTTACGGTTTTTGTACTGCGATGCTGCTCCATCAGACATGAAATATATCTTTCTGATTTCTTTATCCTTATCAACGCGTAAAAAGTTAATCATTTTGGCAATGAACAAATTTACAGATACTGAGTCGTGTCTTAAATCTTCGGAAATTACAATAAAACTAAAATGTTCAATTTGCGTACTTCCATTGAAATAAATAACGAATGGATGAATTGTAGCTTGTTGTACGTTCCAGTGATGGGACTGCACTTCATCTTGCAATACAAAGCTATAGTTTTCAGAAAAATCACAAATGACTGAAAATTCACCATCTTGTAATGTATTTTTCGTATTTTTTAAAAAGCGGGATTGCTCTGTTTTAATAAAGTCGTGAGGAATTAAACTTTCTAATTTCAAGCAAAAAAATGACACAAACTTATCTACAGGTTTTACAATAGTTTCTAGGTCACACCTATCCGTGGTCACCCATTGCTCAAATGATAACTGATCAATATAATTTTCTTCAAACTCAGCGAATAAAGTGTTTTCCAATGATCTGGACAATCCGAACAAGATCGTAGATAGCAATTTGATGTTGTATTTTCACACAAAAGACTACCAGTTAACATTTTAATATCCTTTGATAAATTGATTCTTTTCAAACTATGTAAGATTAGGTTAATATTTTCGTGTGTTGTGCACACACAAACATTATGTGTTCCTGAATTGGATAGAAGCTTGCATTGCCTTGGACGAAGGCTTGCAAATGAGGAAAAACCTACCTTAATATTTTCGTTAATTTCCTTGAAGCGTGTATACGCTTCTTTCAAAGTAGTCATCATTAATCGTTTTTGGATTGCTTGACGCTTTCCATCTTTTTTTACAGATACATAATCTTTTTGGCCAGGCATAGCTCTACTTACTTCATCGTCTTCAAAATATTGAATTATTTTTTCTTTTGTCTCATCTGTTAATGAAGTACTCGACCTAGCATTTTTGGTTGCAAGACAGTTATTTTTGAATTGTTTTGCCTCTTTTGCTGTATTTCTATTGGTTTTGAACTCATCAATGGCGTCTTGAATAGACCACGAGCTTGGCAGCATCGACAAAATCAATAATTTTTCTTTCCTTGTCGTGGCTCGATTCGAGAACCTTTCCTTCATATTCATAATTACCTCATCGTAGTCTGTATTTTCCACATCCTCAGGTCCTAATTTGAAGAGGTTTCTTCGTACAGCTTCGTTGATTTCACGGTATTTTTTCTCGGGATAATTGACGTAACCCATCTTCGTCCATTTAATCGGAGTCACTTTTATTCCAGCTATCCCTTCGTTGAAGCGTTCGATGTTGACCTTCTGGATGCACTCATCTTCTGATTGATTTGTTGAAACAGATGTCGCTGATGGTACCGTGGCAAGACTATTTGCACTTGGTACTTCTGGTAACTCCTCAGTTGTTGTCGGTGCATCTAGTAATTCCTCAGTTGTTGTTGTTTTCGAACTTCCTGCAACCTGATCCACCGATGATGTACAGATTGCCCGTTTGTCAACGTTTAAACGGCAGGACGTACAAATGCGTAAATTTGTATTCAATGTAGACATTGGAGCATAACCAGCCGCTTTCAGTTTATCTATGGTGCTTTCGGTGAGATTTCGTAGCTCTTTCGAACACTTTTTTCCTGCAAACGGCCTGCAACAGTTGAGAAAGCGACTACTCATGTTGCTCGTTAGATTTTAATAAACAAAATCACTTTTAAGTTATTACTGACTAGTTTGGTGTCGTTTGTTTGACTGAAGAAAAATTTTACAATTAAATCTTTTATAACCATAGTGGTAGTATATTTTTAGCTTTTTCGTGAGTATGTTCATGGTATATGTACCTATCATGTTTTTGATGTTGTTGAAGTTACTCGCTTTCTCCCAAATATGATTAACAAAGTCTATTCTCTACCAAGGCGGGTCTATACCCAGGTGTTATCAGATTTTAACTTTGTGGAGAAAACCAGCGCCGAGAAAACCGACCTGCTTTACGTATACTAGATCACCTGGGTATAGACCCGCCTTGTTCTCTACGAGGTAAACTTTTTGCAGGTAAACTAGTCGTATACCTGTATAGAAAACTTTTTTTGTAGCTTTTGTCTTCAATATTAGATTTCTTATAGGTTTCTTTTATCAAAAGGTTTCAACACTATTGAGAGAATTTTTCTTCAGTTACGTACAATAAAAAATATGACACTATCAAGACTTTAGATCACAACACTGGATCGCGTCTAACTTTCTAATAGATGCTATAATAGTTATGAATAATTAAATAAAATATCATGAAAACTGCGGTCCTAAAATAAATTAACAATGAAAAAAAAATTTTTTTTTCACTAAGTGTCAAATTTGTGAAATATTTGAAATGTCATAACTTTTTTGTTTATTGGCTTACCATCACCAAATTTTTATGGTAGATAGCTAATATAATGGACCGTTTTCCCTCAAAAAATTACGTTGGTATTCCGATAGGGTTTTGAGATATTTGAGTTTTTGTGTCAAAAATTATGTTTTTTAATGCAAAAAAATATTTTTTTTTACTGTGTGTATTTTTTTGGAATCTTTATTTAGTTGTCTAACTTTGTTTCTTTAGTTGTCTAACAATCGAACGAACCGTTTTTGCTGTGCAGCTTTTTGAATATTTTTGAACCATTTTCACATACACCCTTTTGAAAAGTTAGTCGTGACTCAACTTGAAGATTTGATATCGGAAAATGACGATTTAGATGGAACTGAAAAACTGTGCAAAGTTTCAGATATTTTTGAAATGGTCGATCAGAATCGACTTGCATGCCTCCGTGGAATCCCTCATGAATAGGTGAATTTGACGTTAGGGAATATTCACTATTAATGAATCACTATTGTCTAACAATGTACAACCATTCATTATAGAAAAGTGTTTTTTGTACAAAAATAATAAGTCGTGTAAAAACAATAGCTGGGTTAATAAATGCAAAAATGTATATTTTATTGGTTGTAATTTCTAATGTAGGGAAAGTGTACCAGTTATGGCCATAGTGGTTCCCTATTTGGTTATATGTGTTTTTTCGAAAATTTTCACATTTTGAATATTTTTGAATGTTTTAACATCAATATATATGTGATATAAAACAACTTAAACACACAGAACAATTAAAAATTTGAAGTTAACCAAATTATTGTGTATGTGGAACCATTATTTCCATAACTGGTACACCTACCCTAATTTCTAAAATGATTTTCAGAAATAACAGTACTCTCATTTGAAGTTCTGGACGACTTTTTAACAAACTATTTCATTTTTTTGATGGTTTTCTAAATCTGTCTCTGTTTAATCTTCCAAAGGAGTTTTATGGGATTCTTTCCGAAAGCAGATTTAGGATTCCTTCTATAGTCGCAGACTACTACAGAAGGTTTACTAGTAATTTATTCAGCAGCTCTGTCGGGTATAGGTCTTAGTTTTTGCTAAAGTTTATTTAAATATTTTAGCCGGCAAATTCAGTTAAAAGTGGCTTTCTAAGTTTTGTCAGAATCTCTTACAAGAAAAAATAAATTTCTGACATTTTCTGTTGGCAATGTCTACGAAATATTTACCTGAATTCTTCCAGAAAGCTAATGACACTGCAGTCGACTCTCTCTAGGTGTTCTGTGTTATTAGACAACACTATCATCCTAATTTGGTAAAACAAATCTTAGATTTTATTAACATTTTGTTAACAACATATTACATTTCATTTGCCGTAGCAGTTCAGATTTTTTACAGGTGAGTTGATTTCACCTGCTTATAAGAGAAAAATCTATATCTCTCCCTATGTCGATGATTTCTTCGGTCCCTTCATCCTGCATACATTTTCACTCTCCGTAACTCGATGTCATCTATATCTCGATATCTCCCTATCTGGATGTGTTGCTAGTTTATTTTGTTTCAAATTTTCTCTCTGTAATTCGATATGCCCATTATCAAAGGTTACTCGATTTGACTCAAAACAGTTCGAGAACACGAACTAAATATTTGTCTTTATATTTCACAAATATCTATTTCTTGTCATTTGAGTATGAAAAGCTCAACCAGCTTCAAATTTCATCATAATCAGATCAAAGAAATAGTGACTTTAGTGACCATTTTTCAAAAAAAAATTACTTTAGTGACTTTTTGTTGGAAATAGTGACTTTTGAAAGGCCCGGTTATTTGCATTTACTTACAAAAATGTCATGGCCAGTGATGGAAAGTGGCGAACATGTCTGTTAAATCAGAACAAAAACACAGCTGATTTACTCGCAGCTGCCGTGCTCACGAGTAAACGAAGCTAAAGTGATTCGTGAAGGTATTCTGAGTTGTTCAGAGTCAATTATGCTTTTGAGAAAAAAGACCTTCTCCCCTCCGGATTCTTAGTTTTCAAAGGTTTTTGACAAGTTAGTAGAATACTGTTGATTTCACGAATATACCATTGATTTGTCCGTCAAAACCGTACTAAATCACGCCTTGTTCGGTTACTCGGGAGTAAAGGTTCGCGAACTTTTTTACTAGAGCCAACTTACTCACACCAAGCCTGCTCGCGAATCTGTCTTGTACGTTTTGCGTTGGTTAACACTCTTGAGGTTCGTCGTGATGCGAACAGTTCCACCATGAGTCATAGCACGTCTGGATTTTGAGATATGGACAGTTTAAAATGCATTTTATTTAATCGATTTCAATCAACTTGTAGGCAAGTCTAATAGCTTGTATGTTGATTTATGTGCTTAGTTTACTGCAGAAATTTGATTCTAGGTGGTAAAGACTATGCGTCAACGAAGTTTCTAATAACAACTTTCTGTTCATTAAGAAAAGTGTTGTATCTGATTATGTAAAAAAAAACAACGAATTTTGTATGGAAACTGTAAGCATGTTCATTTTTTTTTCTTTTTTTTACTTTATTATAGAGACATTCAGCCCTGAACTGATTCGTCTCTGAGGTAGAAAAAAATCGAGTAAATCTATAACAAATCAAGTGATTTCGTCAAACTGTGTCTCATAGTCCTATTTTACATACTCGATGGGTTGAACTACGAAACAATTTTATAAATTATATTTTAAATTTCATTAAAAGATCGATAAAATCAGTATTTTCTACAACATCGACGATCTGTATCACAAAATTGTGACATGCTGTAACATTTCTAAAAGCAACAACGGATTCAGCAACCCCACATTTACTGGAAACACAATGGTCCGAATCGACAATTTAGAATAAAAAAAAACTGTTCATAGAACTTCAAGGAAGTTACCCGTTATTGAGTTTTGCATCTTCTAAAAAAAATAGAATGGCCCTTTTTTAAGTTCCAATTTCGGCTTAAACTTTTTTGTTTGATGAAATTTTTGGCTGCTCTGAGGCAAGAAAATGCTGACAGGCTTGCGTCTTGTCATCTTTATTCTCATAAGAGAGGATCGGTGAAGTGAAATCGATCATGCGACTTACACCCTTAATCTAGCACACACTTGAAGTGTATTCGATAAAGTTGTTCAAAACAATATTTCCCAAAGTTTGCAGAAGAGCGCAGCCATAAATTTCACCCATCAAAAAAGTTTGCGTAAAAATTTAAACTTAGATAAAGACCACCCTATTCAACTTTTTTATAGAAGATGCAAAATCCAATTACGAATAACTTCTCTGAAGACATCATACATCTTAAAGTGACAAGAACAGAGAAAAAACTTTTAGCCTACTCAATTATCATTTCAGACCATTGTGCATTGTATCCTGTAAGATTTCTTCAAGAAATTCCTTTAAAAAACATCGAACGGAATCCCTGAGAAAATTTGAGTAGGAATGATCGACGGAATTACTTAAATTGAGAAATTGTTGTATGAACTGCAGAAGTGAATGAAATTCTGGAGGAATACCAAGGAAAACCTTGAGGAGCTTCATGAGGAATCCCAGCTCAAAGTTTTTAATAAATATTCTAAAATAATTCCTCAATAAATTTCAATCGGAGATGAATTACTGAAGAAATTCATATAAAAATGCCTGGCAAAATGAAATCTGCGTAGGTATTTTTGTAAGGTTCTTGTAAAAATCTCAAAAACGAATTCCTTCATAATCTGTTGAACTAACCTTAGGGAACGTTCATTCAAGAACTCTTGTAGGATTCTTTGGAAGATCTCACAGACTAACAACTGGAGAAATTGGTGGAAGAATTAGTAAAACAATATCTGGAGGAAATCCTGGGATAATTTCTTGAAAAGAGTACAGAACAATACCTTGCGAAGGGGACGGACCTGGTGTAGTGGTTAGAACATACGCTTCTCACGCCGAGGGCCTGGGATCGAGTCCCATCCCCGGGATAGTCACTTTTGACATTAAAAGTTAAGGGAAGTAAAGCCGTTGGTCCCGAGATGAACTAACCCAGGGTTGAAAATCTCGTTAATATAGATAAAAAAAATAATACCTGGGACAGGCATTGCGAATGATCAATATTGATACAGACTTTTAAAATAGAAGAATTTTTTGAGAGCTTGTGAAAAAATGGTGCAAAAATATCGAAAAACAAAAAAGTTATCACTGTTTGAATATTTTTTTGTGGTGAAAAAATGAAGCTGCCGGTAGAGGGATTAAGAGTGGTAGATAGAAGCAAGTGAAAGATACAACTACAAAGTACGAGGAAAGGGACGGGCCTGGGATTGAACCCATGACCTTCTGCTTATGAAGCAGAAGCGGTTGCCATTAGGCCACCAACCCCGTCACTTTGCTATAAAATCTGTAGGCAAGAAATCACCCCTCGTTGTTGCGTAAAAACCTATATACTGTTCCCCTGGTTTGAAGCTTGTTAAGATGGGTTTTAGCATACACTTTTATTCCCCAGATCCAATCAGAGCTGTAGCAGAATATGATAAACAGACTCTCATGATGTGTTGTGGATCATGATTGTAATATTGAGGAGTAATATTCAGATTAACCTTTACGTTACCGACCTCTGACAAGGCATTTTCAAATAGCTGCCATTTTGTCAATTTCCATTCGATATTTTTGAAACCACCGTCAGTTTACTTTAAAAAGGTTCCAGTCATTTGTCATAAATGGACAATGCTGAATTCTGAATCGTGCCGGAGATAATCCGGGTTGTACTGGGGTCACGAGGGTGGCAAATTCGGGAAATGTGATTATTATTTTAATTATTGCAGTTACAATACTGAAGTTTTTATATAAAACGTGAGATAATGATCGATTGTCATCATTTCAACATAATTTGAATAAGTGGACCGTTCCGGAAAATCGTAGCCGGTTCCGGCCAGTTTAGGACAAGTTCCCTAGCATTCATGAAAACTGAGTCGTCGCACGGTATGTTTCCGACAAAAAACGGAAATGTCCTCATAGAGGCCTTGGCGGAACTTGTGTCAGGTGCTCTGGAGTGACCAAATCTATTGATATTTAGTTTATTCTTCCTTTATTGACATGTTCTTTTGAATTCAAGAAGATTGAGACGTCACACGGTATGTTTTGGACATGAAACGGAAATGTCTCCAAACTGACCCTGACGAAACCGGCTACGATGTTCCGGAACGGTCCACTTATTCAAATTATGTTAAAATGATGACAATCGATCATTACCTCACGTTTTTCATAAAAACTACATTGTTGTAACTGAAATAAACAAAAAAATAATCACGTTTTGCAAACCCTCATGACCCCAGTACAACCCGGAATATCTCCGGCATGGTTCCGAATTCAGCATTGTCCATTTATGACAAATCATTGAAACCTTTTTAAAGTAAACTGACGGTGGTTTCAAAAAAATCGAATGGAAATTGACGAAATGGCAGCTATTTAAAAATGCCTTGTCGGAGGTCGGTAACGTAAAGGTTAATTTCTGGAGGAACCCCTGAAAGTACTCCAGAAGAAATCTCTGGAGAAATCACGAGAAGAACCTGGAGAAGAGACGTGGAATGAACTCTGAAGGTTTTTCTGGAGCCTTTAGAACTTTGCACCAGGATAAGGAAAACAGTGCAGATATGGAAAAAATAACTTTAGTGACCATTTTGTTAAAAATAGAGACCTTCCATTGAAAATAGAGACTTGGCTTAAAATAGTGAGTAAGTCTCTTACACTTCAGGTTAGTTTCAGAACTCCAAGTCTGAAAAAAACACCTGCAAGAGCTGGTCTTCCTCAAGGCAATCAATGTTATACACTATTTTTACACCTGACTTACCCGAGTTATTTCAGTTGCGGATGACACAGGCCTCTCCGCCAAAGGATTTTTTGGATATTTTTTCTTCATACTTGCAAAAATGGAAGATTTCTCCTAACGCTTCCAAAGCTCAACTAATAATATTCCCACACAAGTAGACATGTTGTTCCGATGGAATTGGTCAAATGAAGCTAAGTATCTAGGGCTCATGCTAGAAAAAAATTTAGTTTTCAAAAATCACATTGAGGGCATTCAAGCTAAATGTAACAAATATATGTATAAAATATCTGTATCTAGGGTGCCGGTACCAATGGTTGTAATGTATGGAAATGGCCTATTTTAATACTAAAATAATATTTTTTGCATTGAACTCGATATAATTCGAAAATGGCTACTTTTAGATAAATTATCCATATAATCATTATGGCTTAGAATCATTTCAAGTTGAAGATGAAAATTAAAAAATATTAAAAATGGGGTTTTTGTGTAATTTAAAATTCAAATTTTATTTTTGATTTTTTTATGAAAATAAATAAAATATTTTTTCAGTGTATATTTTTTTCTTATAGTCCAAACGGTTCACTACAAATTCTTTATAGAACATTTTTCTCTAAAATCAACAGTTTCGAAGTTAGAATTTTTCAAATAAGTTGCATGCAAAAATTTATAGGCCATTTTCAAAAGTTACACTTGAGTCAAAATGATCAATTTTTCTATGGAAAACACTTATTCTACCATACCAAAAATATGTGCAAAATTTAATCCAAATCGAAGACTATCGAGTACGATTTTCATTTTTTTTTCTACTCATTCTGGATGGAATTCGTCACCAGTAAATTGGACTATGGAATAAAACGTACAGTTTTCGATAAAAACGACCTACGCCATTTTTGGTGGATAGATCGCTTCTAGTTTAGTCGATTTGCCAAATTTCAGCTTTTTATTTTATCAAAATGTCATATAAATAATTAAGTTTACGCAAACAATTTGCTCCCTTGCACCAGTAGTTGCCGTTGTGTTCCAATAGTGGATCAATGACGGAAGCAGTTTTTTAAATAAATATATAAAAACTAAGAAATGTCCCACAAATGATCTTTATGCTTCATTCGAAAGATTTTAGTTGCTGCTCTAAGGGAAAAATATTAAATCTATGTAAAAATCAACGATTTTGTTTAAAACTCCATGTTTCATTCCAGAACGTCCACTACTGGAGCACTAGCGCAACTATTGGAACACGTGTTCCAATAGTGGCTCAAGCGATTTTATGCTCAAAGCATAATTGTATCACTCCTTTTATATTTTCCCATATAGTAGAGGTTGAAATCTTTCTGTTGACGCCAAAAGATCTCCGTTAAGACTTTTCGTTATTATGTTATGTTTTTTTTATAGCTTAGGTAGTCCACTAATGGCACTGGCACCCTACTTATTAACAAAAAATCAAAACACAAAACACTTAGCTTTAAGAAATGAATGTAATTTTTGAATATAAATGAAAACCATAAAGGAAATAAAAAAGGTGAGTAAGTATATATCCAAGAGAGCCCTGCTCCCACCCCTGCAAAGGAAAAAAGAAGTATAGTTTCAGTTGTCTAGAAGCGCAAACTTTCCGTCGCGACGCAAAAATGGACGCTGCCGTTTCCACACACGTAGATATCTGCATAGATCACTTTTCATCGCCGGCATCTACGACGCGGCCCCGGCGGCCCCGGCGGCAACGATGCTCTTAATTGGCAATAAAAATGTCATCGGAATGGTCGTGCCGTGCATTCCTGATGACAGTCAGACAACACGTACCTATAGGATCTCTTATACGATGGTGGTAACAGCAGCCAGGCGTACGTCCATGAAGTCTCGTTTCTATGTTTCAATTTTTTACCGATCAATTTTTATCACAGATGTAGCGAAAGTCGTCCATCGGGTTTCTAGGTGAACGGCAATCAATATTCATTCGGTTGAGAGTGGAACGCCAAATTTGGAATAAGATTTAGGCAGGATTGAAATGCGATGGTTTACAAATGATGACGCGTTGATCGACCTTGTCAGGTTTAATTTGCAGATTCGAAAAATAAAGAAATTTCTATGAATAAATTATCCAAAGCCAAACAAACTTTATAGCATACATACACAGACGTAAGAGCTGTAACAATTATCAATTTTAAATATTTCATAGAAGATTTTCTGATTGGAAATTGTTATTTTTCTTGATTCCCTGACTGTTCTTAATCGAAACTCAAGTCTGTTTCTTGAACTATGTGAGGCTTTCATTTTCGTCTTCAAAATACTCGCAAGCAGAACATTTTATTTAACGCAAAATGATTCATCAATTTCATAGTTCAGCGCCATATTCACAACAACTCATTCTGCTTTTTGTATTTGCTTTAAGATAGTTAAAATAAATATGTTACACACAGTTGGCACAGTGCCGAACCCTAGAGCATATGCTTCACTTGCAGTACGACATATAATTTTCTCTTTTCTCAGCTTTGAATCCAAAATCCATTGATGCTCAAGCACGAACCGTGCCGGCCAAGGTGCATTGCAATTTTTCAAAAAAATGCTGTCCTGACTATAAACACTTCAAACGCAAGAAACCATTTATAATCGAGCTGAAGAAATAACCGTTGCACAATAAAAATACAGAAAAAAAAACTAACGAAATCCGTGACAGCGTAAAAAGCGTCCCCGAAATGCCACTGCAAGAAGCCAGTGAATCGACACGGAGTCACGTTGCAATTTGTTTCGATTTCACGTCACCACCTCGGCTTATCCTATCTGCTCCAGAAAGCTGGAAGGCGATGACGAAGGAAGGCCAAAGGCGGTAAACACCGACCGCTTCCAACCCGTTAATCCGCCCTGGGCCAGCTGGATGCGATACGGTAGTGTGAACGCAAGGGAGCTGATCCAAGTCTACGGGATTTTGTTATTTCCAGGTGGCTTATCCCCTCTTGGGGAGACAGACAGCTAAACGAACCTTCAAGAAGCATCAGTCATATGGTTCAGTCAGTGCGGTAGAGCTTAAAGCCTTTTTGCTGGATTTTTGGGGCTTGGGTGGCTTACGGGACTTGCGCAGGTATCAGGTATCAGAAGGCCGGCTCCAAAGGCACGTTCCCCACCAGTTGGGAGATTTGTGCCATCGCCATATTTGAGCCTATTTCATCATCTACCCGATGGGAGAGGAAAGGGAAGGGAAAGATGGGAGGAAATAGGAGTGGGTCCCTTGAAGAGGGAAGATCGCATAAGCGAAATGAGAGCATGTAGCTCCATACCACAATGGGTTCGAACAGCGCCCTAAAAAGGGCACTGCAAAACGCGTGAGCGTAAAGAGAGCCTATAGCTCATTACCACAGCGGGTTAAGAATAACAGGATGTCCTGAAGATTCAGGCTTCTGTATTCAGTTTCACTTAATAAGTGTTTACCAAGTAATTGGAATCGCATTTGCGCAAAAACTGGACAGTTACATATCAGGTGATACGAAGTTCCATAATCGGAGTCACAACTATCACACACAAATGAGTCAGCACGCTGAATATTTGCCATGTGATAGTTGAGTCGGCAGTGGCCTGTCAACGCTCTGACCAAGAGACTGCAATTCTGCTTTGACAGATTTGTTAAATACTTCGCCACCTTTGGAGATGGCTCAGTAATATACAATTTTGTTTGACGACACGACTCCAAACTATTCCAATATTGCTTGTGCTGAGTTGCCGCCCAAGAGTTTATCTGAAGCTTCACCCAGCACTTCGAAATTGGAATAGCCGGCTCAGGGCCAATGAAGTCATGCGATGCTCCATCGCGAGCTAGCTCATCAGCCAATTCATTTCCAGCGATGGAAGAATGGCCAGGTACCCATACAAGGTTTACAGAGTTGACTGAATTCAGTTCCTCAATTTGAGTTCGACATGCGATAACAAGCTTCGACCTTGAGTTGGCCGAAGCGAGAGCTTTTATAGCAGCCTGACTATCTGAACAGAAGTATATGACTTTACCCATTACGCGCTGTTGAAGTGCTGATTGCACTCCACACATAAGAGCAAATATTTCCGCCTGAAAAACGGTGCAGTTTCTACCAAGTGAGTAAAACTGATTCAGCCTTAGCTCACGAGAATATACTCCTGCACCAGCTCTACCTTCAAGAAGGGAGCCATCAGTGTAACATACTATATTGTTTGATATACTTCTTTCCAAATAGCCAGACGTCCACTCTTCCCGTGAAGGGAATTGTGTGGTAAATGTCCTGTAAGGAAAGTTACAAGCAATTGTGAGATCACTTGGAGCAAGGACAATTTTGTCCCAATTCACCAAAAGTGGAAACAACGAAGTGTGTGTAGATCTACGATTCACTGGATTTTTCTCCAGTAGATCCAGTACCCATAAACGGTAAGAGCAAGAAAGTGCTTCTTGTTTAAGATATATGTGTAGTGGCGCAACGTCGAAAAGGGCCTCGAGCGCTGCTGTGGGAGTTGTAGAGAACGCACCAGACATCGCCATCAAGCACATCCTTTGGAGATGGCCCAATTTTGATTGGATTGTTCTCACTTCGCCCTTTTGCCACCACACAAGACATCCATATGCCAATATTGGTCGAACAACTGTTGTGTAAATCCATTTGATATATTTGGGTTTGAGGCCCCAAGTTTTACCAAAGGTTCGCCGGCATTGACCGAAGGCCATGCAAGCTTTTTTGACTCTGAAATCAATGTGAGGTGTCCATGAAAGTTTGGAATCTAGAATGACTCCGACATACTTTACTTGATCAGTCACATTAATCTCAGTGCCAAAAAGACGTAAAGGTCGAATTCCATCGCGGTTTCGTCTTTCCGTAAAAAGAACAATAGATGTTTTATTCGGGTTAACCGAAAGGCCATATTGGCGACACCAACTCTCGACTACCTGAAGAGCACTTTGCATCAGGTCGAATAGGGTGCTTATGCACATACCAACTATCAGAGCTAGATAGTCGTCGGCAAATCCATAAGTTGGAAAACCGCAATTATTGAGTTGCCTCAATAGCGTATCTGCTACGAGATTCCACAAAAGTGGTGACAAGACTCCCCCTTGGGGGCATCCGCAAACACTCAATTTTCGAATCGCTGATTGACGCAATGTCGAGAAGAGATGTCGGTTTTTGAGCATTTGATGAATCCAATTGGTAATCATTGTAGGTAGCCCATGGTTTCGTGCGGCTTCCAATATGGCATCGAAAGACACGTTATCAAAGGCACCCTCAATATCCAAGAAAACACCCAAGCACGATTGCTTCTGAGCGAATGCTTTCTCGATATCGTATACAACTTTGTGTAAAAGAGTCACAGTGGACTTTCCAGATTGGTAAGCATGTTGATTCACATGAAGAGGCATGTTTGCCAAATAAACATCACGGATGTGATGATCGATAATCCGTTCCAGACATTTCAGAAGAAAAGAGGTCAGACTGATTGGTCTAAAACTCTTCGCTTCCTCATACGACGCACGTCCTCCTTTTGGGATAAACTTTACAGTAATATCACGCCAGGATTTGGGAATGTACCCGGTAGCAAAACTGCTTACAAGTAGCTTTTTCAAAACATGTTTGATAAACTCAAATCCCTTTTGGAGCAGAACAGGATAAATCCCATCCGCTCCTGGAGATTTGAAAGGAGCAAAACTATTAAGTGCCCATTGAATCGATTCAGTAGTTACGATACTGCGAGCCGAGGCCAGAGACTCGTAACTACATGAAAAGACATTTGATTCATCCGTAGATGCTATGTCCACACATCCGGGGAAGTGTGTATTGAATAAACATTCTAAAACTTCTTCATCGGAAGAAGTAAAGTCACCATTAGGTAAGCGAATTTCGTTCACTTGGAAATCCTTAGATTTTGCAAGAATTTTGTTCAACCGACTGACTTCACTCAAACTGGAAACATTTGTACAAAGGTTTTTCCAGCCGGATCGTTCAGCAGAACGAAGAGCCTTCTTGTAAGCCTTGCGAGCTGACTTGAACGACTCTGATCCAGCTGAACGGCGTCTGTTCCAACTCCTTCTACATTGTTTCCTGAGTCTAGTCAGATCGGAATTCCACCATGGGGTCCCTCTTGTAGTCTTTACAGACCGCAGAGGACATGCTTCTTCAAAAGCTTCCATAATGTAGGATGTTGTAGTATCAACGGCATCATCCAGATCACTTGGATTTTCAATGGACGGAGAATATCCATGAAATTTGGTCGCAACCAATTCAATGTAGAGTTCCCAGTTTGTTGACCGGGGATTCCTAAAACGCAAAGTCTGCGCAGTTACATTTGAATGTTCAAAGAAGATGTAGCGATGATCAGATAATGATTCCTCATCTGATACATGCCAATTCGTCAACTCGTGACTGATTCTATTCGAGCAGAGCGTTATGTCTAACACTTCTTCTCTATTAGAAACCATGAAGGTTGGGCGATTGCCTATGTTAAGTAATCCAAGGTCTGTACTACTTAAGTATTCCATCAGACTGGAGCCTCTCAAATTGATATCCGAGCTGCCCCAGATGATGTGATGAGCATTGGCATCACTGCCCACAATCAGCGGAAGGCCTTTTGTTACGCAGTGTACGACAACTCGTTTGAAGTCATCCGTTGGGGATGGTTCATCATGTGGTAAATATACCGAACAATAGACGTATTTCCTGTTGAGGTCACCAACAGAAACATCGATTGTGATAGCACATACATCTCTGGTAGTTAACTCAGAAATGAGTGTAGCAACGATTGCTTTATTAACGAGCACGCATGCGCGGGGCATGGAGCGCGAGTTTGCCATTTCAAGCTTGCTAAAAGTAGCAAAAACTGGGTCCACAAGGTTACCTAGATAGAAGTTCCCTCTACGAAAGTAGGGTTCTTGAACTAGCGCCACTTGGGCTGCACCATTTTGCATGAGTCTGCAAAGATTGATCGTTGCTGTTCTTTTATGCTGAAGATTGATCTGAGCTGACCTAACCGTAGCCACTACCCAAACTAGGCAGGATTAAGCTTTTTGCAATCTCAGCACGAAAAAGACCAGCAACGAAAAAACCAGATCGGTATCTATTTAAAGTCGCCAAAGGCGAAAGAGCACAGAATACACTGTGTAAAACGCATAATGCGAATCCATATAGGTGATAATTTAAATTAAATGTCAACATATTCATAATCCCACCCTTATTAAGCCTCAAGATAGAGACTGAAGAAGGGCAGCCGATTATCTCGGAGAAACACAAGGTCACCTGCACCATTGCTCCGGGTAGCACAGGAAGGACTCAATACTGTGGAGGGCGCCCTGGTACCCCACAGGCTCCGTTTGCGGTTAGGTTTTATTTAGACCCCCCTAACCATTCATTCTTAGGCACGGTACGCATCACACCATAAATTAGGGGTCACCTGTGAGGTGGACTTTTACCACCGGAACAGGCAATCCGTAGTGTTAATTCTTAGCCAGTTGAAACAACCGCTACCGACACTACGCGGCTATCTAGGCTGCTCGGGAAAAGGAGGTTAATATTGATGATTAACTCCTGACGTGCCCAAGCAGCCAAGGTGCATTGCAATTTTTCAAAAAAATGCTGTCCTGACTATAAACACTTCAAACGCAAGAAACCATTTATAATCGAGCTGAAGAAATAACCGTTGCACAATAAAAATACAGAAAAAAAAAACTAACGAAATCCGTGACAGCGTAAAAAGCGTCCCCGAAATGCCACTGCAAGAAGCCAGTGAATCGACACGGAGTCACGTTGCAATTTGTTTCGATTTCACGTCACCACCTCGGCTTATCCTATCTGCTCCAGAAAGCTGGAAGGCGATGACGAAGGAAGGCCAAAGGCGGTAAACACCGACCGCTTCCAACCCGTTAATCCGCCCTGGGCCAGCTGGATGCGATACGGTAGTGTGAACGCAAGGGAGCTGATCCAAGTCTACGGGATTTTGTTATTTCCAGGTGGCTTATCCCCTCTTGGGGAGACAGACAGCTAAACGAACCTTCAAGAAGCATCAGTCATATGGTTCAGTCAGTGCGGTAGAGCTTAAAGCCTTTTTGCTGGATTTTTGGGGCTTGGGTGGCTTACGGGACTTGCGCAAACAACACAATTATGAATCGATTTAAAACGCAAACAAATCATTTCATTTACGATATTGAAAGACATACTTATTTATTGACAAACCTCAATAAAATCTAACTATTGAAAATATAAAACCGCAGTATGTACTATGATGAGAAATTGCAAGAATTATGTTCTTAGTCTTGATAAAACACGTTTTCCTTCTTCTTCTTCTTGAAGAATTGTGTAGCGTCGTAAGGATCAACGCTTTTTTATTACGTAAGTAACTCTTTTCAGTTGGGCAATAACTCCTTACACAACTTTTTTTTTCAGAAATTGCAAAATAATGGCGAACGCCTCTCAATATGATTTCTTACACTCTCAGTAGTGGCCTTCTACGAAATTGCTAAAATGTTATTGGGTATCGGTCCTATTATGTAGGACCTATGTACGGTGTTGAAATTGAAATCGTATGTCAGTGTCCAGAACACAAATGTTGTCGTATTTTGCAATGCGAATTGTTAAGGCTCAAGAATCCATCATTCAATCATCAGCAATCATCAAAATTTGAAAACCAGTTTTTTTGTTCAAATTTCAATCAATCCTTATAAAAATCTATCATCATATTTCAGATAGTATGTGAAACGCAATGATAGAATTTTTTGAGCATTGCTTCAATTATGAGTAAAAAAACTGGTTTTGAAAATGTGTAAATCGATGATGGTTATTTTCCTCCTTATCTACAGTATACTGCCCTTCTACTCCTACTTGATCCATTTTCTATGTAAACCTTATGGACCGCGGGACAAATATGCGTAGAACGGCAGTAAAAATGTAAATTTTGAAATCAAACTTAGTTTTTTTAACAAAAATCTTAAACTCTTCCTTGGTCCTATTATTGCAGCATTTCGTCCTATTACTGCAGTAGTGCATTCATATTATAGCGGTATACCAAAAACACATTCATTCAGTGACATAGGACATAGCTATAAGGAAAACTAATTGATTACTAATCAACAGAATCGAATTATTATTTGCTGGTTTTATTTCCTCTCCCGTGGTAGTTGGAAAATGGTAATGTAAATGAACTTAGTTTTCTACAGCATTTTCGGCATGTGTATAGATTTTCACTTGGAAATCGCAGCAAGGCGTGCGCGCGGGCGGCTGCGTTTTGAATTTTCTGTCACGTTTACTTCGGTTCCGCGTTAATTTTAATTCGGCTGATGAAAACCCGTATCGGCTGATGATGCTATGCCACTTGTCGATTTTCTACGGTAATTTTTTTTAAAGTGATAAATATTTTCGATTCGATTTAAAGATAGCTTGTGTCATCCTGCGTGACAGATTTTTACGAGATTTCGCTGGTTAGTTAAAAAGCCACATAGTAGAAAAAATGTGTTTCGGTAAAAGTGGGAAAAAAATGCATCTAATCAGATGTGTTGAAACAAATCATCATCATAGAATCTCACCCAATGCTAGAAGAACGATGAATTTCGAAAGTTATTTTCGTTGGGTACTGGTACATGCAAATCCAACCATAAGTGAAGTCACGGTGTGTTTCGTAGAACAACTTTATTACAAAAAAAAATAGGTAAGTCTGAAACTTCGCCACAATAAAGTCTAGGTTTCTCGCGTTCATTTGCTCAATCATCAATCAAAAAATCGGTCGGGGTCTAGAGTAATTTTTTTTTTTGTTTGATTTCGACTTGCACATATGTTTGTATTTGTGTTTATGTACATTAGGGCGGTTCAAAATTTAAAATTTTTTTAGAATCCAAGGAACATATGGGTCCTTACCATCCTTACTATAAAAATAGTGTTCTGTGAAATTTTCAGCTTTCTACGTAATCACCACCGTAAGGGTGGCTCAAAGATAATGTAGGTTTATATGGAAATTACTATGAAGAAATTTTGAGATATGTTTCAAACACGCTTGTACTGTAATGTAAGTACAAACTTATTATCCCATTGTAAAAACTCATTCTTCAAACCATAATAAAGAAATTTGCTGAAGAGAGAATTTCAATCCGACGGATAGCAGAAGAGATATTAATGAGTTTGTTTGCTATTATTAAGCCTAATATGGGATTATTGCCCTGCAAACATGTACAAAAATCTCAAACCCATTTTAGCCTCATGATGTTAGTTTCTAATCTTTTCAGCATTAAAAAAATAACACACAAAAAATAAGATTCGAAGCTTCTCAAATACCACCCAAAATAGCGTTTTTTTCAGCACCATAGGGCAATAGGGCATAGGGCAAGTGCCTTATAACAAGGTTTATCACATGCGAAGCTTTCTACTAGTCGATTCGAATAATTGAATTTGTGTTGTTTCTTCTTCTTCTTTCTGGCGTTACGTCCCCACTGGGACAGAGCCTGCTTCTCAGCTTAGTGTTCTTATGAGCACTTCCACTTGTGTTGTTTTAAAAGCGGATAAGTCACTTTTGTATCTACGAGTAAAAAGAGAAATTTCGCATATTTTTTTTTCTTTTTTTTTTTTTAATTTCTTTATTAGTATCATTCCAAACATTACATTCATTTCTTATATCTAGGTGTTCTGTGTTATTTGACAACACTATCATCCTAATTTGGTAAAACAAATTTAAGATTTAATTAACATTTTGTTAACAACATATTACATTTCATTTGCCGTAGCAGTTCAGTTTTTTTACAGGTGAGTTGATTTCACCTGCTTATAAGAGAAAAAAAAACGTTTTTAATATACTTAACCTAACTTAACCTAAACATATAACGCATTAATCGTGGCAATAGAAGATTGTAACGATTTTTGCCTGAAATTATTTATTATTTTATTTGACATTTGTTCCAATGTTTCAACATTGGATATTCTATGTAACTCATTGGTACTATACCAGGGAGGAAGCCTCAGAATCATTTTCAAAATTTTATTTTGAATTCTCTGCAGAGCTTTCTTCCTGGTATTACAACAGCTAGTCCATATTGGTACAGCATACAACATGGCTGGCCTGAAAATTTGTTTGAATATCAAAAGCTTGTTCTTTATACAAAGTTTTGATTTTCTATTAATAAGGGGATAGAGACATTTTACATATTTGTTACATTTGGCTTGAATACCCTCAATGTGATTTTTGAAAGTTAAATTCTTATCAAGCATGAGCCCTAGATTCTTAACTTCATCTGACCAATTTATTGGAAACCCTCTCATCGTGACAACATGTCTACTTGAAGGTTTCAAATAAAGAGCTTTTGGTTTATGTGGGAATATTATTAGTTGAGTTTTGGAAGCATTGGGAGAAATCTTCCATTTTTGCAAGTATGAAGAAAAAATATCCAAACTTTTTTGCAATCGACTACAGATGACACGCAGGCTTCGTCCTTTGGCGGAGAGGCCTGTGTCATCCGCAAACAAAGATTTTTGACATCCCTGAGGTAACTCAGGTAAGTCAGATGTGAAAATATTGTATAATATTGGTCCCAAAATGCTGCCTTGGGGAACACCAGCTCTTACAGGAAGTCTTTCAGATCTGCAGTTCTGATAATTAACCTGAAGTGTACGATTTGACAGATAACTTTGAATTATTCTAACAATGTATGTTGGAAAATTAAAGTTTTTTAATTTTACAATCAAACCTTCATGCCAAACACTGTCTAATGCTTTTTCTATGTCTAGAAAAGCAAGACCAGTAGAATAGCCTTCAGATTTGTTGGATCGGATCAAATTTATTACATGTAAAAGTAGATGAGTGGTCGAATATCCATGGCGGAATCCGAACCGTTTATTGGCAAAAATTGAATTTTCGTTGATGTGGGCCATTATTCTGTTCAAAATGACCTTTTCAAAAAGTTTACTGATGGAGGAAAGCAAACTTATTGGACGATAGCTAGAAGCTTCTGCAGGATTTTTGTCTGGTTTTAAAATTGGTACAACTTTAGAATTTTTCCATTCGTCAAGAAAATATGCTAATTGAAAACATTTGTTAAATATATCAACTAAAAATGATAAGCTACTTTCTGGAAGTTTCTTGATGAGGATGTAGAAAATTCCATCATCGCCAGGAGCTTTCATGTTTTTGAATTTTTTAATAATAGTTCTCACATCTTCCAAATCAGTCTCCCAGGCATTTTCGAAAACGTTCTCTTGATTGAGAATATTTTCGAACTCCTGAGTAACTTCATTTTCAATTGGACTAGTAAGTCCTAAATTAAAATTGTGCGCACTTTCAAACTGCATAGCAAGTTTTTGAGCTTTTTCGCAATTAGTTAGTAATAATTTGTTTTCCTCTTTCAATGCCGGTATTGGCTTCTGAGGTTTTTTCAAGATTTTCGATAATTTCCAAAAGGGCTTAGAGCCAGGGTCCAATTGAGAAATTTTATTTTCAAAATTTTTGTTTCTTAATTGAGCAAAACGTTTCTTGATTTCTTTCTGCAAATCCTGCCATATAATTTTCATAGCAGGATCGCGAGTGCGTTGAAATTGCCTTCTCCTCACGTTTTTAAGACGGATCAAGAGTTTAAGATCATCGTCTATAATCACGGATTCAAATTTTACTTCACATTTTGGAATTGCAATGCTCCGGGCTTCAACAATGGAATTTGTTAAAGTTTCAAGAGCATTGTCAATATCAAGTTTAGTTTCTAAAGAAATGTTAACATCAAGATTGGAGTCAACATACGTTTTATATATATTCCAGTCGGCTCGTAAATAATTGAAAGTGGAGCTGATAGGATTGAGAATCGCTTCTTGGGATATTTGAAATGTAACAGGGACATGATCAGAATCAAAATCAGCATGAGTAATCAGTTGGCTACAAAGATGACTAGAGTCGGTTAAGACCAAATCAATCGTAGATGGATTTCTAGAAGAGGAAAAACATATTATTGAATTGAGAAATATCCTGAAGAGCACTCATCAAATAAAATTCTGCCGTTGGAATTACTTTGGGAATTATTCCATGACCGATGTTTGGCATTAAAGTCACCAATGACAAAAAAATTTGACTAATTGCGAGTCAATTTTCGCAAGTCAGTTTGGAGCAAATTAACTTGCTGCCCAGAGCATTGAAAAGGCAAATAGGCAGCTATGAAAGTATATTTACCAAACTGTGTTTCAACAGAAACACCTAAAGTTTCAAAAACTTTAGTTTCAAATGACGAAAACATTTGATGTTTTATACGCCTATGTATGATGATTGCAACTCCCCCACATGCCCCATCAAGTCGATCATTACGATAAACAAAAAAGTTAGGATCTCTTTTGAGTTTAGATCCAGGTTTTAAATACGTTTCGGTAATAACTGCTATATGCACGTTATTAACCGTAAGAAAATTAAACAGCTCGTCCTCTTTACCATTCAGAGAACGAGCATTCCAATTTAAAATATTTAAATTATTATTTGGATCCATTAGAAAAACGTAATCCAATAACAATTTGATTTGTAAATTTTACACCTACTTGGACTGCTTCAGTCATTGTGGTGGCTTGGAACATTGCATCAATCATTAGATTCAATTGTTCAGTTAGAAAATTAAAATCAGAGGCAGACATGTCATGTGATTTCCCATTGGAATTTCCGGTAGACGAAGAAGCGGAGTTACCTGTGGCGGTAGGGTTTTTTCCATTTGATTTGAAACAAGTAGAATGGGTACCCATGGATCGAACAGGGGAGGAGGTCAAATTTCCTGCTACGATATCGGCAAAGGATTTACCGTGGGTAGATACATTCGAAATTGAAAGATTCGAACGGCTACCCGACGGATTAAAATTAGTTTGTGAATGAGCATGATTATGATCTTCCTGATGGGTATGATTCATGATCAAGCGATCGTTAACTGAAAAATGAGCATTGTTCGATACTCTACCAGGCAAATTCCGGAAACGACCGTTATCGTAACGGATATTATCTTTCATCTGCCTGGCACGAGCCTCAATGACCCTTTTGCGTGAAGGACAATTCCAAAAATTGGACTTATGGTTAGCCCCGCAATTACAACATATGAATTTGGTGGTATCTTCCTTCACTGGACAGACGTCTTTGGCGTGAGAAGAACCTCCGCAAATCATGCATTTAGCATCCATGCGACAATTTTTTGTACCATGACCCCACTTTTGGCACCGACGGCACTGAGTGGGGTTCTGGTAATTTCCTACAGGTTTCTGGAAATGTTCCCATGTCACACGGACATCAAACAAAAGTTTAGCTTTTTCTAAAGCTTTAATATTATTTAGTTCTTTTATGTTAAAGTGAACTAAATAAAATTCTTGAGAAAGCCCTTTCCGAACAATGCCAGATTGGGTTCTCTTTTTCATAATGATTACTTGGACTGGGGAAAATCCAAGTATATCATTTATTCCATTTTTGATCTCTTCAGGTGACTTATAGTCACTTGAGAGACCTTTCAAGACAACTTTGAACAAACGTTCAGTTTTGTCGTCATAAGTAAAAAATTTGTGCTTCTTCTCTTCAAGATGTTTGAGAAGAAGCTCACGATCTTTAAGAGTTTCCGGCAAAACGCGACAGTCTCCTTTCTTTGCGATTTGGAAGGAAACCTTGATTCCCCTAATGGAGTTCAAGATCTCCTGCCTAAATCCACCAAATTCGGAACAACTGACCACGATAGGCGGCACTCTTTGCTTCCTCACTTGAATCAAAGAGCCTGGACTAGAGGCTGCTTCGATTTGGTGTTCGGAAAATTTGTCTAGAGCATCGAACTGATTGCTCATTTCGATACAATTATTCATTTCACCCTTGGAAGAAAGTTCGCATTCCGGGGAAGCGTCCTTTCTTCCATTCTTGCCACGTGTAGTGGCAGTTTTAAAACCCACTTTTTTGGAAGGAAGTAGTGAATTCAGAGATTCACCCTTCCTTTTGTTTGTTGTTGATACCATGTTTAATTAATAAACGAAAGAAGACGTGACCTTCGAAAGGTTTTTTCCCAAGACGGTGTCCAAGAAGGATTACCACCGCTAGCTTTCGCCAACGGGTCCAACGAAAAATCGAAGGCACGGTTCCAAACAAGGATCGTAAAAAGATCAATAGTAGAAAAAATAGTACTGAAAAGTACTGTTTTAGTAGCACTGAAAAGTACCGTTTTTTAATTTTAGCACTGAAAAGTACTGTTTTATTGCTTTAGGTAGTTTTTAAAAAAACTTCCAAGAGCAGAGAGAATTCGTGTACGCACAGCACGAAGGTACGATGCGCACATTTTCGCATAATTTATGATCTCGTCCTCAAAGCCATTGGTGACCAAGTGTGTAACTTGTTGTTACTGAGCAAACGAATGGATTTACACCTTATTCAATAATGCTACGATGAAGAGAAAATTCTCCACTACCTCCCAGCGGTGATAGTTTTTATTTTGGTCCGTTTATCTGCTTAATAACAACGAGCCACACTCTCGGATACCAATGGTTTTTAGGGTGAAGACACATAGAAGCCAAACCTCTAATTTTCAAAAGCACAAGTCTAGAGAAGCAGACAACCGGTAACTCACTGGTCACTCGCTGGTGGCGACCAATCAATAAAATGTTCAACGCAAAAGGTTGTCAGGTTCTCTAGATTTTTGCTCTTGAAAATTCGAGGTTTGACTTCGATGAATCTTCACCTTAGGACGAGATCATAAGTTTTACGAGAAATATTACATAATTACTTCTTACATCATTATGATCAATTTAAGTACGATTTTCAAGGTTTTTTGTGGAAAATAATTAAAATGACGCTTGAGACAGTTTTGAGATTATGAGTATATTATATGTCATTTATGCTTATTACAGCTCTTTTGACCAAAAACAACTTCACCTTCCATGCCAAGGTGTTCAAATGGTTTGATCTTGCAGTTTGTCCCGTATCTCCATACGTTCAACGCAATGTGCGTCGGTACAAAAACACATATCCAAAAATACTTTACACAAAATCTAAAAAAATGTTCTGGACCCCCCGACCGATTTTTTTGATTTTGGTCGCAAATGAAAGAGCAAAGTCTAATTGTTTTTAGTTCGAAATTTCAGACTTACCTATTTTTTTGTAATAAAGTTGCTCCACAAAGACACCGTGACTTCCAGAATATCAGTGCCTCAAACACATATTTGAACTATTCCTGAGCTTATGAATACAGTTGAAAACCCACTATTTCTGGTTATCTTTCAAATTCCCAACGCAAGTCACTCTGCACACAATTTTGTCTAGATTTTAATGACCAGCTTTGAAGCAAATAGTCTTGACAGAGAATACAGGAAGATAGACCATACTGTATTCAAAATCCTTTCGTGTGCCGCGTAAATCCTCTTCGAAGACCGGGGATGCAAGTTTTTTAAGACAAAAGAAACAGGAATAGAGGCTATAATACTTAGCTATGAGCATTTTTTTTTTTTTCATTCTGATTAGGTACATTTGACAAGACAATACATTGATACTCAATGTAAGTCATAGCCAAAATCCATATGCTTATCGCCACAATGTCTAACGAACCAAAAACAAAATGTTGCAATATGTAACAGCTTTGCTTGGGACGCAATACTTTATGATTTGAAGGATTCCAACTTCAATAACCGTGTAATCGATCTGCAGAGTGCTACATGCTACATTTTTGACACCCGGAAAAACAGACAGGCAGACACATTGGAAACAGCTGGTTTCGTTTCGTTTTTGTTGGGTGTTAGATACATACATGCTGATTGAGAGATAGAGCGAGTTTTGGTGTTTCAACGGGTGCTAATCGTCATGATTTAAAAAAGGGATTTTTCTCTGAAGTAGATAATGATGGATATTGTAACTCTTTTGTAATCCAATCTGATTGATGTCGTTTGTTAAGAGGCCTTAAACCATATTTATTGAATCTCCGGTATTTCTTTAGGCGTTGTCAGATTTAGTTTTGGCCGCAATAGGTTTAAATTACGTTAATATGTTTTTATACAACAAAATATGTTTTAATGATTTTGATGATTGATGAAAGGATTACGTTTTAGTAAAAGATCAAAATCATTGGATATTTAAAATCGGAATGCTCACCCACAAATCGCTTGAAGAGACGAGAGGGTGTCCTAACGCGTTACAATTCTAGCGAAACATTACTAAAGGACCTATGTACAAATGAGAGATTCTTTCCTCTCTCGCTGTCTTTCGATTATAGCAATAGAATACTAAAGCTTTTGGGAAGATCGAAAGTCAATTTCCTTGACTAGCGTTTCATACAAAAATCGCAACAGAAGAAGTTAATGTGACTCAGTTATTGATCATTTGTACATATGTAGGTCCTTTAGTAATGTTTCGCGAGAATTGATCAAAAATTGTTTATGAAAAGGGGAAAGGAGTCAACTTTTTTTTAATTTTGCATATATTGTTGAAATTTATTTGAAATATATATAGAAAAAAATCAAGAGAGATACGAACTCTTTAGTTTATCGAAACCTCGTATAACTTATGATCTCGCTCTGAAAGCCATTGGTAACCTAGTTTTTTATCAAATGAATGGATCAAAATAAAAACTATCACCACTGGTGGTAGACAGAGGAGGATCTTTGCTTCATCAAGTTACACACTTGGTTACTAATGGCTTTTGGGGGCGAGATCATAAGTTATGCGAGTTATGATCACCTGGCTGGAGAATATAGTGGTTCGATCTCCACTAAATAAAGCTTAACTTGTTTCGTCATTTGAAACCAAAATTTTTGGAACTTTGTTAAATTCAGCGTTTCATTGTTTTGTTTGCAGCTGTTTTGAGTGCAGCTTTGACACCGCAAACAGGAGCCTCAAAGAGCCTGGTGTCAGTTTTTCAATTACTTTTTCTACAATGTTTCTCATTACCCACAAAATCAATAAATTCAATTTCATCCGCATCCAAATATTTTTTTCAAAAAATCTCACAAAAACATCCGCAAAATTCCACAGTTTTTACACATTTCTTCTAAGACATTTGGTTCATTTGATTTCGTAAGTAGTTGTGAGTGAATCATGATGATGAATTAGAATTGTCACAATCAAAGATAACTGAAAACTCACTTAAAACTCTCCAGTAAATTAGATACCAGTGCATGTGAGCCCAAAAGGCCTCGGTTTAATAATATTCTACCGACACTGTGTTTGATCAAACTGGTATAGTATACTGCTATCTAAAACTCAATTGATTTGAAATTCTTGATTTCAACTGATACAGACTTGATCTCGTCTCTCGTCTGAATCGTCTATGGAAATCTATTTTCATTTCATCATTTTCCACCCTAGGATATCCAAACCGCCGATCTCTCGGGAGTTATAATTGGTTAAAAATACGAATATAAAGCTGAAGGCCTCTGTTTCAAGGCGTTTTCAGATGAGCTGCTCATCATCTCTACATAGAAACGAACTCAATTAGTACTTGTACTTAATTTTATTTACGTAGCAGAGGCGATTGCCGGTGGGTTTCCGAGACCAAAATCCCGAATCGCAGGATATTTATTGAAAATCCCAGGATTTACCAAAATTTCAATTTAGGCATCATTAGCGTTGAGAAAGCACACATATTCTAGTTTACTTAAAGAGAGTTGTTTTGACACCGTTTTTTCCGAAAATGCTGGAAAAAGGTAAGTTGGATGACTTCTTGAGGGAATTAAAGGGTGTTCACGATGAAATTGCTCTAACTTTTTAACCGTTGGGTAGAATTTAATGAAAATTTGGGTGGATTTTATTCATAGTGCATTATGCATCCTGCAAGTTTTAAAGTCCTGTGATCAAAACTCGCGGAAATGGAGTCGAAAGAACAGCTCGTGCGTGATAAAATCTTGCGCATTCATCACGAGAACAAGGATCTCTCGCATCGTTCCGTCGCTGAAACGTTGGGAATCGCGAATTCCACGGTGTCGCGAGTGATGATCAGAAGCCCGGAAGTGAAGGAAAAAGTATTCCGTACAACACCAAAAATCACAACCGCGTAGTTGGGGCCTTCAACCGAAACCCGAACGCCTCCGTTCGGGATGTGGCTAAGAACCTGCACCTAAGCCGACGTTATGTCCAGAAGGCCAAAACTAAGGCTGGGCTTCGAACGTTCAAGGTACAAAAGGCCCCTAATCGCGACGAGAAGCAGAACAAGTCCGCCAAAACCCGTGCCAGGAAGTTGTACCTCAACATGCTGACGAAAGATGAATGCTGCATCATGGACGACGAAACATATGTGAAGGCCGACTTCAAACAGATCCTCGGCAACCTGTTTTTCACGGCCAAGGATAAGTTCAGCGTTCCAGAGCAGGTCCGCACTCAGAAGATGTCCAAATTTGTGAAGAAATTCCTGGTTTGACAAGCTATCTGCACGTGCGGGAAGCAGAATGCACCTTTCGTGACCCAGGACACGATGAACGGACAGGTGTACATGGAAGAGTGCCTCCAGAAGCGGCTGATTCCTCTCCTGAAGGCCCACAACGTCCCAACAATCTTCTGGACGGATTTGGCCTCATGCCACTACTCAAAGGACGTGCTAGAGTGGTATGCGGACAATAAGGTCAATTTCGTGCCGAAAATGTTCAACCCTCCCAACATCAGATCGGCGCTCTGTCCCATCGAGAAGTACTGGGCGATTATGAAGCAGCACCTTCTTAAACGACCTAAAGTAGTGAAGACAGTCGAGGAACTGAAGAAAGTATGGGTTTACATGCAAAAAACGGTTGATTCACAGGTTGTGCCGAATCATAAGGCCGGGGTTAAGGCCAAGGTGCGGGCAAGTTTAATAGTTATTATTCAATCTCTGAAAATTTGATGGCAATCGGATGAAAACTCGAATTTTGCGAATCAATTTTGTGTGTGGCAATTTCATCGTTGACACCCTTTACAGAGACGATTACATCCATTCAAAAGCATCACGGAAAGTTAGAAGAAGTTTGTGTGAAGGTAGCGACCATGAGATTAATGAACTATCCGGAGTTTGTCTAAACGTATGGTAAACTTCTAAAACTCTCTCAAGAGTCCAGGAGTTCAGAGATCCATCATCAAGGGTGGCATTAAAACCTACCCAAGTTACCTCACTGCTTTATTTTACCGGAAAATTGCCTTTGCATTTCCCTGGCAATACTCCTGAAAAAAAAAACTTTCCATACTTTCTTGAGAAAATCGCAAAGAATTACTGAAGGAATTTCTGTGGAAATCTGAAAAGGAATCTCTGGGGCAATTCTTAGAGAAATTCCTAGTTAAAATCTTGTATAAATCTTAAGAGACAATTTTAAAAGAAACCCTAGAAGACGTTTTGACCGGGAGTCTTGGAGGATGTCCCAGGGAAATCTAAGGATGAATCACTGGATAAAATCTTGGTGGAGTTAGGACTTTCTTGAAAAAAAAATCTGAGAATTTTAGGAGGAATTCAGATGATTTATGAAATAATCTTTGTAGAAGTTCTATTTCTGTGGTTCTACTTCGAAAAATCCTATATTGAATTAATTCTTGAGGTATCCTAAACAAAATTGTTAGAAAAATTCCCTAGGAAAATTCGTGGTGAAATTCCTTGGGAAATGAACTCCTTTTGAAATTTCCAGAGTAATATCTAAACATTTGGGTAATTACCTGGAAGTGGCATGAAAATGAAGGGGCTAGAAAAAAAGTCAGTGATAAACAGTGATTAACAGTGAAAATATTGTTAAACGTTTGGAAGTAGAATTTCCTCAACTCAACTAAAAACCGACCGACATGTCAAAATGATTTGGATGGAGGAAGGGTCCAAGAGATAGTAAGTGTAGAAGTTTTCCACGCTTGGGACAATTATGCAAGTGAAGGACATATTTGTGACTGACTAACAAATATGCCGGAAAGACCGAGGTTAGGTTGTTTTCATTGAAGCGATTGTATGTTTTACGAAATTCTACACCACAATCCTGAGAGGATTCTAAACTAGCACCCTTAGAGGATTCCAGATAAAATTCAGTCCCAGAATCCTGAGAGGATCCTAAACCAGATTCCTGATAGGATTCTGAAAAAGAATCCTGAGAGGATTGTGACCAAGAACTAAGAGGAAACTGAACTAAAATACTTAAAAGATTCCCAGACAGAATCCTGGAATTATTCTGAAACAGAATCCTGAAAGGATTCTTATGCAGATTCCTGAGTGAATTCAGAAGTAGAAACCCGAGAGGATTTTGATGCAGAATCCTTAGATGCTTCTGATGTAGAGCCCTGAGGTCGACGAATCATTATGGTGTATGTGAGATGCGCAGAGCAAAAGTGTTTATTTGATCATTTTATCAGTTTTTCAATCTACTTCAAAACAAATCGAAATTGCTTAACAGTGGTTAGAAGCAGTGTTCTTTTTTTCCAACCCATAGTAGATACAGCAATAGAAAAAAATGCAAAACATTTGAAACAAGATTTGAAATGTTTTACAATATACTGCATTTTTCTCGAATCCTTCCGAATGTTGAAAAAATATGCTTGAAATAGATTCTCATGGGATCCTTATCGATCACAAAATTGTGTAAGTCGAATTAATTGTAAGTTGTTACTCATTGGTTCCTTGAATTGTAAGTTGTTACTATTGGTTCCTTGAATATGCATGTCTATCCTGAAAAATAGCACTGTAAGGAGCCGGATCCTATTCTTGGCTTGCTCCAAACTTAGTTTTTGATTGGTTAGAAAAGTATTGTATTATGCCATATAAAAGAAACGAAGAATTTTGTAAGAAGATCACAAGCATGTTAATCAATTTAATAAAAATTAAATCATGCAATTTCAACCAAATTTTTCTGTAATGATAGTTGAAGTCCTATTTTGTTTGCTTGATGGATTAGATAACTAAAAATTTTGATAAATCATACTTTAGATTTCATGTATACATTAATGAAACCAGTTTTTTACACAACTTAGGCGATCTGTAGCTAAAAATTGTGGCGTGTTGGAACATTTCTGAGAACGGCATCAGATTCAACATCCCTAAATCTACTTTTGAAATATGCCTAGAATTTTGAATGTCTAGAAATAAAAAAAAACATGTCTTCCAAATGTATTTCATTGGAATATAATATTTATAAAGAAGTTCCTTTCCATGACATAAAATAGAACAGAGAAGTTAGAAAGATTGCTGATATTTTTTTTTCTATCTTTATTAACGAGATTTTTAGCCCTGGGCTAGTTCATCTCGGGACCAACTGCTTTACTTCCCTTTCGAAGGAAGTCGTCACTGAAATTTTTAGTGACTATCTCGGGGATGGGATTCGATCCCAGGTCCTCGGCGTGAGAGGCGTGTGTTCTAACCACTACACCAGGTCCGTCCCCTATAGCTGATATAAGGATGGCTAGTGGTAAATTGAAAAAGGACGGGGGTAGAGGAAAAGCGTGTTTGCGTGATGAAAAACAATAATAAAATTATGAATAATCAAGCCTTATAGAAAGCCGTGTGATAAAAGACCATCAAATAACAATGTTTTGCGAATGATGACGTATTATCATTTGTAAAACATTAGTACAGAAAATCTATGAAGCTTACACTAAATTCAAAATAATTTGTTTTTTTTTTCATGGGATCTCGGGAGTTCTAGGGATTTAAAAAATCAAAACTCCAGGATTTTTTCAGATCTGAGAAACAAAACCCTCCAGTAGCGATTTTCACGCCTACCCCATAATGTACTCGTTTAAAGAAAGAAATTCTTTACTTTCAGACATAAATTTGACTATACTAAGTTAAGAATTGCTAGAAAGAATGAATACGAATATTTAATGTTGGATTTATGTTCCGAGTACGCTGATTTTTACACTGATTGCAATTTTTAGGGTCTTTGAACGGTGAAAAGCTGAGAGCCTTGTTATGAAGTCAATATATAAATTGCATCGTTAAACCTAACTTATTCCAATCTAAATCCAAAAGGAAAACAAACATATTTTTCACATTTTACATAAACAAACGCATTCAATTTATAAGCTCCAATGTTAGTTCCTGAATGGAAGTCGTAGAGGCACGAAATGTAATCCAACGAAAAAAAATCTATCGCAAAACTCCTCATCAAAACCGATTTATAACGCTTTTGCCGTATGTTCTCGAACGTCTAATTAAATTAGCTGACACTAACGAACGTATCCTAATTCATAGGAACGTATATCTCATTTCGCCTCCATTTACATTGTCACCGTCGAATCTAAATAACTCAATCGACTTCAAAACCGAAATAATTGAATTATTTTGGCATTTTTTCCCGCGTCAAACGCCAAAAACCATCATCGTCACTCGTCCAATAAACGTCCACGCGGCAAATCAAAACTGCTCCAACCAATCACCGAAAACAATTTCGCCTCAACCTTCTCCAATTATCATCATTGTATAGAATGAGGGACAAACAAAGTAGGCACCGCTGCGACAATATCTCACAATTTCAATTTCAAACCACCCAGCCTGCTATATGTACCACCATCGGTGTCAAAAGTCAATTGATCGCCACAGTAGGTAGCAATCACCTCTGCCGGCAATTCCCACCCTACATATATTTGCGAGCAATAGAATCCCGTCACGTGTTTGCAGTTAATATTGTGCGACACGCAGAAAGAGGTGATAAGGTTAGGTGTTGTCTAAGTCCTAGGACTTACATTCATTGGAGGGTCCTTTCTCGATCGCCGGCGTAACTTTGGTGGGTTTGTTCCCGGTCAGCTTCGGTCCCTTGGTAACATGCACCGGTTCCTCCTCGGGCAGCATGTTGCTCTGGAGGGTTTCTTCCTTCAGGGACGCAGCAGCCGCCTGTTCATCAAGGCCGGCTTTTGTGCCCAACTTGCTTGCATCACAACAGAAGTAGGCTAGGCAAAATGCCCCCAGCACTAGCAATCGCAGTGACCGGGTCATGGTTTTCAACCGAATCGATTGCTTTTCTTCTTCTTTTCTGGGTTTTAACTTAACTTTCAACACAACTCAACACAGATCTTCACGGGATTTATTCTTCGTCACTGAACAAGCGTTCGATCATTGGATACACACTGGAAGAAAATTGACACCACAAAAAAGCGAATTTGTTTTGCTTCTTAGATTTCACAGATAATGCACTCGCCGACGGAACTGTGAATAAAAACACAAAACCGCACACACTTGGAGATTAGCCCGAGAGATATATCGGTGGTGAATTCAGCACCTACATACACGGATACCGTCGATGGTTACGTCAAGTGGTTCCTCTGGCACTGTGCGAAATAAAAAATACTGGCGGCGAAATGAACACACACCGTAGACGTCGTCCCGGGGGTGGCCAGTGAGGTGAAGAACAAACAATACACCACACGCAACAACACCAAACACAACGCAACACCACTTGCGGCCGCAAAACCACGAGAAAAAGCGAACACTCACACCAGCGCAACTGCACGGTCGAACTCTCGCGATGACAGCCGCAGCGACCTTCTTCAGGCGACGACTGCCAATATTTTCAATAAATTTCTTCCTGCACACACCACCAAGTGGCACACTTTGACACTCAACACCCGAAGCAATACACCACTGCCCGAATTTCCAACCAAAAAATGCGATTTTTATTGGCGAAAATTGCACCACATTCACAATTTTATCGAATCAGAGGAACCCTTTGCGGCTGCTACGGTAGATCTCTGTGCCCCTGGACCACCCCTAGTCTACTAGGATCCGCTAGATGTGAAACGCTTCTTCGACCGAAATTCAGGGCCTACTGCGGGAACGACCGCCCAAGATCCGTCCCCTCGCGAATAAAAGCCCAACTATTCAAAAAACCTTTCCGTCGCGATTTAACACCTCTAATAATATCCAATCGGACTTTGAAGGGCACCACCGAAAGGTGTGCGTCAATCTTGGACTACCTTCAACTTGTCTTCCCTAGCTATCTATGCACTGTGTGTGGCTCCTAGCTGTATGACAGAACTCTAGGCGGAAGGAATCTCCGTACGACGGAACATCACCGAACCGAGTCGACGCAATTCAAGTGACATACTGATACTGAATTCGGAGGTTCATGCGTTCGATAGCTTCACGCCAAAGCCTCACTCACGATACTCGCGTGCTCTCCCGTGCACACAGAGAACCATGGCAACCACGAGATACTGAGTCCGTCAGTGGTGGATATAACACCCAGGAATATACGAACACACCTTGCCTCCGTACAGGCCAGAAAAATCAAAACAACCCACCACCGACGGAAAAGCATCCGACTATACGTAACGGCGCATGGTCCGCTGTGTGCGGGTGAACCTTTCGGTAACAGTCGAAACTGCTATCTTTACCGAAAAGAAGATACCAAACCAACATCGGTACCTTCCCAGACTGCTGAGACTGAGAAAGTGAGAGAAACGGGTATCGGATGTTATTTTTTTGTTATTTACATAAACTGCTTATCGTGTAGGTGATGGGCGAAAAGTGTTATCATTGGGATGCTTTTACGCCACCAACAGGAAATCACACACATACCCGCACGATTCACGTGGTAAATTTGATACGAATTCCTACAGTTAGTCAAATCAATAAACAATAGCATCGCGACGATTGTTGATTTGTGTTGCATTGTTGAGTTATAGACCATTTCCTTGAAACAATAATTGTTTATGGCTCGCACGATTTCTTTCAATATATTGAACAAACTTTCCCGAGAAACCCATATGATTTCAGACTCCAATAGTTAAAAAAAACAATAAAAAATTGGCGGCGCACTACTTTATCCCACCAGTTTTCTCACTCTATTTCACCATGATTCCTGTCGGACCCCACTCTCTCCTATGATTTTACCACCACGTTATGTCGAAGGGGCTTTCACTAGCCTAGTGGTAAAATCCGTGGCTACTGAAGGTGTCTGGGTTCGATTCCCGGTCGGTCCAGGATGTTTTCGTAATGAAAATTTCTCTGACTTGCCATTGAGTATCGTCGTTCATGTCACACGTTAAATATATAATAACTGTTGAAGTGCTTTAGCGAATAAAGAAGGCGTTTTCCCAGTGGGGACATAATGCCAAAAAGAAGATAGAAGTTTTGGTCAGCCTACAACCGTGTTTTTCGCCAAAAGTTCTCACGCAAAACAAAACAAGCTAAGTATGCTGTTCCGCTCAAGAAAAGTAAAAATTTCTGCGGAAGAAATGGTCAAGAAATTTTCTACAGTTAGCTCCATTTGAAATGACATTTCGTATCAACTGTGTACTGCGATCAAATAATAATGCTTTTCTTGACCATTTCTTGCAAGAAATTTCCCACGCATTGAGATAGGCGATTACTTTTCTGTTGAAGTGCATAGGTTAAGTTAGGTTAAGTAAATTGAAAGTGTGTTTTTTTTCTCTTATAAGCAGGTGAACCAGTGGGACAGTTTTAATTCCCTCATCTATTTCTAAATAACAAATGGTTAATAAAGTTCTAGATAACAAATTTTGTTAACTTGTGTAGTTTTTTTTTTTTCAGCGCCGTAAATACCCAGTTAACAAAAACAATAACAAAAGTTTTCAGGAGAAACTGGAGATAATTGAAAAATGTTTCATTACGCAGAAACTCCTTCAAATATTTTGCTAAAATGTCTTCAACGATTCTGCAAGAAAAACAAATATTTCGAAAAAAAATCATAATATGCTCTAAATATGCCTATGGCTGATGTGTGAATTTGATCAAATCATTTTCCAGAAATTAACTAAGAACTACTTCCATAAATTCCTACGGAAATTCTGAATCAGCCAAGAGCTTCTAGCGAGTGTGTGAGTTCTACAGAAATTACTTTGAAAACTTTCAGCAATGCTTTGTTAGATTATACCAAGAGTGATCACACGTTTAGAAATGGCTAGGACCACCGTGCTAACATGATGCGACTGCTGTTAGTTCAATCGATTACTTCTTTCAAAGATGCTTCAAGAATCTCCTAAAAGTTCTATGTGGATGCTCCAGAAACTTCTCGAGAATTACTTCCAGGAATGTTGACGGCAATGTGTCTAGGCAGAATATATAAAGTATTGCTCGTAGATTTTTTTTAGAAACCATTTATTAATTCATTTAGATATGCCATGAAAAATTGCTTTTTTAGTTTTTCTAACGGTTCAAGAAGTTTTGAAGTTCCTCAAGATTTTTACTATATGTACATATATATATATATTCTCAATCGTTCTTCAAACGAAACAGAACTTTTGAAGGACATGCACAAACCATGTCTCGCTTCACTAGGTATGAGGAAACCATGAAAAACCTTCCCAAGTAACAATTTTAGTTTTACGAATTACTTCCAGGGTGCTATAAATTAACCCTCTAATACCCAACCCCGCCTTTAGACGGGGTACACTTTGGAATTTTGTGTATTTTTTCGTAGCTCGGAAATTAAAATGATTTTATTTTTGGCTTAAACCTTGACTCATAACACGCATATAAGCAAAGTTTTTATGATTTTTGAAACTTATTTGTATTATCGAAAATTGTTTGAAAAATTGTATTCTTATATAACCTACAAATGCCTGGGATTCATTTAACGTGTATTATAAAAAATCGTAACTTTTATATTTTTCTACGATCAACCTATCACAGAAGAAGAGTCTGATGGTATTGAAATATTTTCAAATCTGTTTTTCCGTTAGTTACACGGAAAATGAAAAATCTTCCAGAAAAAAAATAAAAAAAATCATATTTTCAAAAGTATAGTAAAAACTCAATTTTTTATTATTGTCAAAAATCAGTAACAAGAAGAGGCTTCAAGAAAAAAAATTAAAAGGATAGGGATGTTCAAAAATAAAAATAATAAAAATCAAAAATCAAAATTCATAAATTTGCGAAGAAAAATAATTAATTGCCCAAACCGTGTTTACAATGATTTTAGATAACGAAAAATAATATTTAGATCGAAAACAAAAATTTGGGTATTAGAGGGTTAACGCCCATAAAACCATTGTCAAGGCACTGTTGTTTTCATCGCATCCCCCAAAACCTCTTGTAGATTAGAACGTGACTAGTTGGCCCACTCTGAAAGAGGCTATGAAGTGTATAATTATGTCACACGAATAAAGCAAAATAGCATTTATGGTAGCTATTTTGAGGCCACCTGTTCTAGATGAATGTCGCTTCATCTTGAAAATGATTTTATCATAACGTCGATCTTGCCGGATTTATTCCAACGCAAACAAAAGAAAATAAGATAGAGAAACTTAAAAGTAGATGGAGTACCGTGTACCTTTTAATTCCGCTCCTAAATGCTTATCTTTGACAGATACGCGTATTTCGACTACCACTTGCAGTCTTCTTCAGTGTCAGTTACTCGTATCCACTACGATACGATACGAGTAACTGACACTGAAGAAGACTGCAAGTGGTAGTCGAAATACGCGTATCTGTCAAAGATAAGCATTTAGGAGCGGAATTAAAAGGTACACGGTACTCCATCTACTTTCAAGTTTCTCTATTTGAGATTCTGCTCAGAGGATTCGAACATTCATTAAAGAGTCATAATTGATAGATTGTCATCAACAAATGCTGTTTTGCCATCATAAATACACAAATAAGGGCGCACTGTTATCATTCGGCATTTGCGGATGTAAAATTGCTTCAACAAATGTTGATTGAAGATGATCCAGCTTTTTTCGCTTTTTATGGCAACCAAGCAGCATTCAACAAAGTTTGCAGTTTGAGTATGCTATTATGAAGAATTTACGCAAAAAAAAATAAAACGGACATTAGTTCGTCGTTTTTTCGTCGGGAATAAGTGTTCGCATGCATTCGTAATGCATCTGAAGAGCCCAAATATCGATTTAAGAGGTATCAATAAGGTAAGTTATCAAGATTAAAGTGCAAGTCAATCAGTTTAAAAGCAGCTTTTACGGCAACAAGGTGTATTATATCAATCTTTTATCATAGCCGTCACAAATAGGTGTCACTCAACCACCACTAGCAGTTAAAATGAGGCATGCTATGCTGCAATAAAGCTGGTTTTGTAGCCACAAAATTTTAACTTAATAGTTTGTCTCTAAAAGGTTTTGAAAACAACCAAGAGCTGACTTACAAAATATCATCTTCTAGCAACGTTAAATGTTGCCTCTAGCTATCATAGCATTCACGTAACTGTCTTAAAACAATAATAAATCCACTCGAATGCCAAATTGCTGTGAATTTGTTATTTGGGTTGTCATATCTTCCATCCTCCATGGGAATAACCATTGGCGTAGGAATAGGCGGCGCCAGGACCCGTCCAGAATCATCAATTATTTGACTAATTTGCAACAGATCTTTAGCAAAAGGGTGTCTTCCTTATAGAATATAAGTATGATCACATTACTCAAGGAAAATCGAAAGGAGTCTTCAGAACTTTTGCTACAATTCTCTTGGAAATTAGTTAAGTGAGGGGTTTAGAAGCAAAGTTGAGTAAGTGACAAAAACCTGGTTTTGAAAAAATCGGCTTGAAAGTTTTTCCATATAAATTACATTGCAAGCCAATCTTCTACGAATGATGATATTTTTTCTGTTAAACGAAAAAATAACCTAAAAATACCGTTGTAAAGCTTAGAAACTATAGAATTTTGTATACTTAACTCATAACCGACCAAAATGTCTCTTACACCCCTTCGCGTTTGGACCCCTCAAATAACATTGTGAGATATTTTCATAACGTGAATTTCTCCCCTGGAGGGCAACCATTTCTTCCATGTCTACTTTTTATCCACAAATGTATTCCGGAATATGTTCCCGGATTCGATTAAACAACGCAAAATCTTTCAAGAGTTCAAAATTTTCCCTTTCAATTTCTACGAAAGAAAAATATTGTTTTTATTGAAAGTTCTACTAAAAATTCCCCTATAAATTCCTTCAAATAGTTTTTTCAAACATTTAATTACCTATAATTTGGTGTAGTTCATTGAAAGTCCTTCAGAAATATTTCCAAAATACGTCACAAAAGTAATTCTTGAATGATTTTTTTTTCGGGAAATGATGCTTCAACTCCCGGGATTATACCAGAATTATCAACGAAAAAGTTTTTTCGAAATGTCTCTTGCCTTCGAATTTTCAGAGGAAATTTTGTTAAAACATTTTGCTTCTGAAATGTGCATAGCGCTAAAGGAGCCTGTGGAGAAACATTTAACTAAATGACTGTGGGGACAGGAATTTATTAGAATTATTTAAAAAAAAATGCAAGGATCTTCTTTCAAATAATTTCTTAAAAAATAGTTCTTGTGCTTTCTGGTAGAATTCTGGGGAATCCAGAAGTCAAGGAAGGATTTCTAGATGAATTGCTTGTACTTTTTCAAGGATAATTTCAAAACAAGATTCTGATGAAACTTCTTGAGAAAGTCAGTTTTTTAATAGAGAGCTTTCAATTTTTCTGTAATTATTCACCTCTAGAGAAAAGATTATAAACAATATTTCGTTGTTCCGTTGTCCATCATTTTTCAAGATGTTAGATACAAAAACATTTAGTTTAAGTTACAATTCTTTATTTTTTGGAAATTTGGGATTTTTTTCGAATTTAATTGAGGCTCCAACAAATTTATTTAGAAGTTCTTCCAAAACTTTATTTTCATTGCTAACACATACATTAGGTACTTTAGAAATCTGATATAAATTGGATACCCCAGCAACACACATGTTATAATTGTGTATTATCAACTGATATATGACCAAAACTAGTCATATATCAGTTGATAATACACAAATATAACATGTGTGTTGCTCGGGTATGAATATGGAGTGATTCGTAGTGTAATTTGTAATGAGATTTTTAAAACAATCCTTCGCTTTGGTTTGGCATCCAGTCTCAAGGAATCAAAAGAAAACAGGGACCAAACCAAAGCGAAGAAAACTATAAACAGTCGATAAATCAAGTTTTAAAACAATGTTTTGATGTATTCCGCGACTGGTTTTTGAGCCAAAAATGAAGAGTGGATAAATCTCTGGATCTAGATGTTATTTTAGAATTTAAGAGTCCCGGGATTACCATTTGAAACAATTTATAGAGTAATTTCTAAAAGCTGAAACAATCATGATCGAATTTCTAAAAAAAAATCAATGCTTCGATGCATCAATAATTCTGTTGAAAAATGTCTTTGAAAAATCTGCAGAAGAATCGTTAGAGCTGTTTCAAGAAACAATGTCTGGTATTTTATTTGGAAGATCCCACGGACGACATCCCAGACAGTATATAATTCTCTAAAGAAATTGTTCGGAACTTTTGTGAGTGTTTTGGCGAAAGAATTAATAAAAGAACTCGAATGTTAAGAATACAGTATGGCCCATAAAAAATGCGAAAATTGTTTGAACGTGAATTTAACATATACCGTATTGCATCGAATTCCCGGACGCTTCGAAAGCAAGACACTTAGTACAATTTTAGCTATTTTTAAATTCATATGCATTTCAATTTTAAACAATTATATACGAATCGGAGCCCAATTTTAAGTTCTACATGTTGACACAATTTTCATCATAGTAACCTGGTAGAACGATTGTTAAAAATAAAAATAAACAAATCGTGTCATACTCAACGTTAGTTTTCGCGCTGGTTAGGTCGAAGCCTAAGATTCACTGCTTGAACGAATCTTGTAATTTCAAAGTATTGAAACGTTTTGAAGTGATATTGAGCATAATTGAGCTATATTCTTGTGTCCAGTGATGTTTGAAAACGGTGAAAAGTGACAAAAACTGCTTATGTTTCCAGTATTTGTTAGAAATAATTGGTGTCCGGCTGTTGAAGCATGAAATTCTACCGTTTCGAAAACCGGACGCACCATACTTTTGCTTTCTATTCAAAGTGTTTGTTGCAAGAATATAAAAAAAACATGTAATAATAGTGTTAATGACTGGTTTATAGTGGCTGAAAACATTACAAAGCTTAGGGAAGTGATGGATTGTGAGTGAGTGAGTGTTCAACTAAACACAAATAGTTGTTTAAGTCCTGCACTATATTTCGTGATGGTGCTGTGAATATTTTGCTCATATTTTGTTTTTCAAATTCCAAATTAAAGGAATGTATGCTGTGTAAAAAGAGGTAAGGAATGAATATTTAAAAAGTGCTATTCGGCAGTCATTTCCTCATCCAGTGAGAAAAAAATAATAAAGTTTAAACACCTGTGATTCGATTCGTGCATCAGTTAAAAAAAAAATACAAAGGTCTATAAGAGTTTTTTGGGGAAGAAATTTATTCCTTCGGTTGGATGCAACTTAGACCAATGCTATGCGCCATGACCTATGAGCTGGTTTTAAGCAAAACAGAGCCGCTTGTTACATTTGTATGAAGGTTCAACCTCCAGAATCAGCCGTTTATTCTAACATATGTTTGAACCATCAGCCCTCTAGGTATGAATCCATTCTGTCATTTGATATGGGTGAAAATTCGAGACAATTCGAGGGTGAAAAACCCTCACCCCATCGTCGATGTTCTAAGACCTTTCATCACAAATATATTAAACTCGATAACTGCATGATAGAATGTGATAGTATGTTTCAAATTCCTATCTAGTAAGGTGAAAGTAACAGATAAAAACCATGTTCAAAGTCTAAATAGAGTCTAAACAGATTGAATAATACAAACAATAAATAACATAATAGTATCGTTTTCGTTTTCCATATAAAAACTACCATAAAACATGATATGATCAAACTGTAGATTAGACTGATGCAAATTTTGAAGTTTTTGCTCCCCTATGCTTAAACGATGTCAATTATGATAAAAATGGTCCTCCCAAAATTTGAAGTGATTCAGAAGAAATTTGGCTGTGCACACGCCATTTGAAGTTTATATGGAAATTACTATGGAAAAGGCAAACCTTTTGTGTTCATTCCTCTAACTGATCGTCATAATAATCTATGGGAAAGTCAACACACTCATCTCATGTGAAAACTTCCCAGCTACAACTTTGCCGAAGACCACCTTTCGATGGAACGTAAGGATAATTTGTTATTTTTGATGACAAAGTCTAAATCATGTTGAGATGATCATTCAATTACTTTCAGAGCAACACTGCTTTTTTGCTGCGGAACATAGTAGCCTGAATAACTTTGATCTATTCTTCCCGCCAGGAGCACCATTGTTGCCTGCCGAACAGTTGGTGAAGCATGCTACATATAAACCAACTTTATGATGATTAATAACAATTTATCCTGAGGTCCAATCAAAAAGTGGTCTTCGGCAAAGTTGTAGCTGGGAGGATTTCACATTTGAAGAATTTGTTCACTTATGATGAAGAGATAGAGGGCTGAATACAAAAGATTGGCGTTTTCCATAGTAATCTCCATATAAACTTCAAATGACCTGTGCACAGTAAAATTTCTTCCGAATCACTTCAAACTTTGGGAGGATGCTGATTACCATAATTAAAAGCGTTTAAGCGTAGGGGAGCAAACATTTCAAAATTTGCATCACTCTACTGTAGATGTCAAACTGACTTTGACGTCTGAGCACCGACGCATATAAGTATCTCTATATATAGAACAAATATCCATGTATATGTGCGTTTTGTGACGATTTGCTCTCCAGATGCGTTAGCCTGGAGCATTTCCACCATCTGTCAGTCGTCCCACCTAACGGGTCGGATTCGCTAGTTGGGAGGCATACCTGTTACAATCAGCGAATCCCCGCTGTAATAAAAATTTCGGGCATTTTCAGGCCTGCACATGTTATCTTGTTTCGTTTTTTCTAATATTTTCTGTTCAATGTAGCTTGTTGTTTTAGTTTTGTATAGCGTTCGAGCTTGTTTCATGACATGAATCTGTTGGTTCAATGAAGAAAGAGGTGAACTCATGTTTTTTTTTTTTGCAATTATCATCAAGAAACCCAAATCGTTTATTGTATCCGTTACCAAAAATCCCTTACAATCTTAGCTTTCCCTGAATTATCATTTTGGTTTTTCGTTTTCCTTGGCCTACTTTCTCTTCTTTTGGTCTTCTTCAACGTCGTTACACAAGTTTCTGTGTTGTGATAAACCTCTTTTACAAGCTGATTCGTATCCTGTTCCAGGATTAAGTTCCTGTTCAATGTCGTCTGGAAGGTTCGAAGAACTTCCGAACTCATTTTTTTTTTCGTTGGCATCCAATGAAGTCCTGAATCCTCGTGGTATTATAGTTCTAACTACAGGGTCTTGTCCCAAGAATCCCGGGATCTGAAAAATCCCGATTCCCGGGAAATTTTCAAAAATCCCGGGATTCCCCGAAACTGTATATTAATTAAGAATTCTTATACTTAGTACTTTAAAGGAATTTATACGGGTACTTTCGCTTGAACTTGTATTCTGATTAAGTTACACTAGTAACGTTATTTGCAAATTAACTTTATTTCATTCACAACTTAAAATTATACTTCAGAAACATTTCTGTTTTTTTATGTCTACTGATGACCGATTTCAAAAGTGACAAATCAATCGCGTATGTACTTCAAGTAGACAAATTGCTTAATTTTGGAATCCATAGTCAATATTTAAATTTATTTGTTTAATAATATCGAGGGTAGTATTGAAGGTTTTTTTTTATAATTCGATACCAATCGCAAATTTATACGGCGGGGGAGGAACTTTCAATTTTGCTTTAATTTTTTACCAAAAAAAAATCTCACCAGGTTTCTTTACGTATGAAATTCGTTTAAATTGTCGACCTAATGTGTTGGTGTAGTAAAATTTATCAACATATTAAAATCCTGCGGTTGTTGTGCCAACCCTTCAAAAGGCATTTTTTTTTTTGTGGCAGCGAATGTAAATAAAACACATGGATGATCATGAGGGTTGATTCTAACAGCTTTTTCAGTTAAATTAGATAGTGATTTGTATCACATATTTTGACCGCATCACTATCGAAATTTATTTGAAGTTTACCTGGGAGAGAGAAACCAATACAAAATTTCTGTACGTCATAGTGAGCCGGGATTCCGCTGTCACGAACTGTCACTGTGAGCCCAGATCTCACACATTGGACTAACATGGAAAAAGCGTGTAACTGATTAAAACACATTTTCGCATTTCATCAAAGGTGACAAAAATTGAATGAAAATCAATTAATGCACATAATGCGAGTAATGTCACGTGAGCACCTTTCAACTGATTGAATATAAAGCATTGAAAAACGCATCGTTTTACTTTTTCCAATGGAAATTAATATTTAGTGCATAGAAAACTGGCCTTTTTTCCATGTTTGTCAAGAAAGATCGAAAGTACACAACAAAAGAAAACTAGCAGTTTTCCCCAAGCCTGCCTTGATTGTTGTTGGCAAGCTGGAGTTATCTTGCAGTTCAAACAAACGCTGTTCTATATTTCGTGTGTAGTATCGGTGCCTCCCTCCCAGAAGTTTACTATCTATCTATCTATCTATCTATCTTCTGTATAAATAAAAATGGAATGGTGTTGGTATGTCGCGAAATGGCTTGGGAACGGGTCAACGGATTTGGATATTTTTTTTTTCTCCGCTTTGTACGTCAAGGGCTCCGACGTGTTTGTGTGTGTAAAAATACATGGATATTCGCCAGGAAAGTTAGAAAAACGAGAGTAATCGGAGCTACCATTTTGTGTGGGACGATACATAGCGTTTTTCAACAGCCTACTTGATGACAAGACGAAGTTTGTCGGGACCACTAGTAATTAAAAACTTCTGACAATAAATCATTGAGCTGTTTAGTGGAATTCATAAAAGAAGATGAAAAACCGAATTCAGTACTATACCATTTAATTCCACTAGAGTTTGTATCCTTTGACAGATACGCGTATTTCGCCCTCAACTGTAAGGCCGTCTTCAGTGTCGTGTACTAGACTCGACTTCTGACGTCGAATGTGGATACGATAGTGTTTTTTTGTATATAGTTCAACTGTATAACCTGGTGAAACTGCTCTATAAAACACAACTTTGCTTCAGCTTCCTTTCCGATCGTTTTAAAGTCGTTTAAGAAGAAGTTTTTCCTCGGGATTTCCCGGGATTTCGGAAAATAAAATCCCGAATCCAGGGATTTTTTGAGTCCGGGAAACAAGACCCTCTAGTTCTAATCTCAAAAGCCAACCTTATGAAAGGATCCCGAAAAACGGAATCAATTAAACTTATCAATCGATTTTCTGCACCGTTTTCACAACTTTACAATCACTAATTACCAAAAAACATAACTCAAGTTTTTCTCCTTTTCGAGAACACTTACCTTATTATCAGGTTACGAAAATTTCCATTTACTTACGAACGCGCACTTGAAGCACAATACTGGAAAATCCTTTGATTTTTTATTATATTTTTTAATCGTAGTTTAACGTGTTTCTTTAAATACCAATTATTTTACAAGCAAAAAATGTTCGATAATGCCATTAAACTTCAATGTACCGGTGGTGAACTATTTTGAATTAAAAATTAGCAGTTTGTTACCATTAGTTCGATATGAACTTCATTTCACAGCACGGTGTTCGATTATCGATTTCACGAAAAGCTTAGCACTAGACCATCAACTAATACTGTTATTTTTCATGCATCATAATTCTTTAGGAATTTCCTACAGCGGTTTCCTGTAAAAGAAAAAAGAAAAAAAAACTATTAGATTAAAAATATTTCATTTGTTTGAGAATCAATATTACCCTAGTAGCACACATGTTATAATTGAGGCAGAATAACTCTTATATGCCCAGATCTGGTCATATAAGAGTTATTCTACCTCTATTATAACATGTGTGCTACTCGGGTACCATTTCCAACCACATTTTGAGTTAAAGGTTTGAGTAACTTTTTCAAATTTAAGCTACTGACAAAGAAACTCATTCTTACATTCGTATCAATGGTTCGTACCAACAGTTTTACTAGTCACTGTCCCTTTCGAACTACACATATGCATCTGGCCGGAATGATCACCGCTCACTGTCTTTTCCAGCTCTCACCAAGCCCATCGAATAGATATGTTCAGACGATGTTAACAAACAGAGCGAGCGAGCATGCGTTTCCTCGTAGGCCACCCGTCCACTATGGGTGATCAGGTGGTCAAAAACTTGGAAAATAACTTGTTTTGATAGGTTTTTCTTGTTCGCTGTTCCATAGTAAACGGTTCTATTGAGATATTGCTGGAATACAAGCGCTGGACCTTTTGTAGTTTTGTCGATACGGAATGCGAAAAATTAGAGTTAAAAAGAAAATCAAAGAATGTAATGCAAACACAAGGTATTCGTTGATTGAAATATACTACACTATCGTAATTAGGTTAATCGCATAAGTAACCTATGTACATCGTTACGAAAATTGAAACTCTTATAGATGACATAAGACAGCAAACATATTTTCGACCGCTAGACTATATGAAAACTGCCCATAGTGCCATCCCAGCTGTGTGTTGCAGATCCCAGGCAAAGATTCTTAGTCCTAGAGTAGACGAACAGCCGGAAGTGAACCTGCAAATTCATCCCACTATCTCTGTGCCAAGTTCACCAATTCACAGTGGTGTTAGTTTACTCAATATCAGTTTATCTATATGCTTCTCCTCTTTTCAGATAGGAATGAATTACACCTTCCGAACGGTTTTTGTATGGGTTTTTGTGGTAAATATGCGTTAGGGGAAACTAAACAGCATGGTTCGACGAAAGGAGAGAATCAAAACAGAAACGGTTGCAGGTGAGTTTGGATGCGGGTGGGATCCGGAGATAGCGTTACTACGTTCCTTTAGATTGTGAGAGCAAATTTTAAGGTTAACTACGGGATAGTATGGTTGATAGTGTTTGATAAGTAAAGACTTGTCATACTACCATAACGACGGAGTTTATGGATGACACCTTGTTCAAGTGGGCAGCAGAAGCTGTCAGTTCAAGCTTGTTCGCTGCCATCAAATGACAACGGTATCCAAGCTTATCAACGTTTGAATTAGACCGTTGATGTTATAATAAAGCGCAAAATTGAGTTTGAGTTTGACAAAATCGAGCTACTTTGGATATACCGTCAAACAAGGCTTCTTTTGAGTTGTGTATGTAAGTAATATGAAGCAAATCCATCAAAAAACAACAAAAATGCTTGAATAGCGAAAAAAGTGTGTCCTTCAAGACAAAAAAGGGGCTACTTTGGACATTTTCAGAAATTTTCACAAATTGACAACAAAATGATTTTTTTTTCATAAGTTTCAAACTGATTCTATAGATTATCGTCCATTGTGATGTTATTGAACTTTTTTTATTGATAAATATAATTTAGAAAATTACAAAGCTCGAAACAATTACACATATATAACAATTAATTTCATCGAAACATGCTATTCACAATTTTCAGTTTGCAGTATGAAACTCAAACTTTCAACTTCCTTTTGAAAGGAACTATTAGTTACGAGTGCTTGGTTTTTAAGTTGACAAACGAACGACGTAACTGCTGCAATGTGGTACTCCGATGATTAATGAGTAATGCACAACAACTGTATTTTCTATTCCTCTTCATATAACATGAACGATATGTAGAAGGATCACAATACCTGTTGCTAAAAAGTAGTTTTCATTTGAAACGCAATCTATGAAGTAAAGTTTTGCAAGATCGTAAGGGAGTAAAAGTTTCCTTTTTTTATATACTTTTAGCTTCTTAGCAGTTTATTGCTAGCTTAAGAGTAGTTTATTTTAGAAATAGAAGGATGCAATGTTTTATACTACAAATTCATGTAAAATATGACAGAAAATATTTTTTAGAGATTATGTTGTGAACCTATCGTTGGTACGTATTGAAATATGTGTGATGTATGTCTATTCACTTTTCCAAAAATTTATTTTATTTTTTTATGTTGCAAAATACACAAACCAAAACATTATAATTAAATAAAAGTCGTAATAATAAGACCTTTGATCAATTATTTTAATAAACCAGCAATTTATAGCAATACACTATCAGAACTTTTCATGAAACATAACGGTTCCATAGTTTTTTTATGCTCCCAATAACTTTCCACGACTTGGGAACAATTCAAACCATGTTTGCATAGTCAATGTTTTATACCTTGTGAATATTTACATGGACTTTTTTGAAATGTTTTCTTGTTTATCCTGTTATTGTTGATGTTGTTCCAAAACAATTTCATTTCATGCCTAGTGGTAGAGCATACATTGATTAATAAAAGAACTGAAGATACAAAATTGCTCAGGTTGATATTTATGCTGCAAATAAATTCAAAAGGTGAGTGTCCAAAGTAACCACCGGAATCAAAAGTAGCCCCGTCCGACGGTAATATTTATTTTTAGTGCAATATCAATAACGTATAAAAAAAATTCAAATTATATCTATTCTTAAACGAGTAGTAGAAAAACTTAACTAAAATTAAGGTGAAGAATAATCAAATCCAAACTTCAAATTTTCAATAGCACAAATCTTGTGAACCGAACACCCGTTTAAGCTGAAAACTTATTCGATTGGTCACGACCAGCTAGGTTCTCAGTTTAAACGGATGTTTGGTTTTCCAGATTTGTGCTCTTGAAAATTTGAGGTTTTGCTTCGATTCATCTTCACCTTGAGATAATCACTCGAATTTGCGTTAGTTTTCCTGAGTGATGTAAACGAATGAAAATTATTCCATTCATTGTAGGCAAACAAAAAGCATTGTTCAAATTTTGACACCTGGGAAAGACAGTTTTATAAATAAAAGTTTTTTTCATGTACCGCAATATTTATCTCTTTTAAGCGATTCCTCATTATAATAAGTTTCTGCTTCAGAATTGAAATGTGATATATTGAACTCAACCTCATTAATTATTAATTTTATTACATTACCAGGGCTGGCTATAACTGTATCGGTCTATCACCGGTTAAGTTCGCAAGTTGTAATTATCGTGATGAGTTACAGCAGAGCATAAGCCCGAAAATGAGATCAATTATCAATAAAATTCCCCTTATTTTCGTTGTTGATAACAGATTCCTTCAACTTTTGAGCATATTTAGAAGGCTTTTATCAAGCAAGGTTGATCTTTCAATTTGATCAAAGTTGTTGATGTTGAAGCTCTAATTATGTGCTGTTGTCAACACTGTTGATCATGATATCCCTATCTTATTGAAAAAATAAGCGTTCAATATCGTAATTTAACGTATAAGTCATATGCCATTCATATGCTCATTTTTCTTAGTGCATACGATGTGAACATGATTTTATCAGCCTGTATTTCAAACATATTTTTGGTCTTACTTTATATTTAAAAAAAAACGTATATTTTCATACTTATTGTTCGTATTGTGTAGTCGTATAGATCCTTCTCAACTCAAAACTTTACTCAACACTTCCGAGGTTCCTGAAGCCGAAGCTTCCAAGCTTCTGGATAAGAAGCTTTCAAGCTTCTGGAGAAGAAGCTTCCAAGCTTTTGGAGAAGAAGCTTCCAAGCTTCTGGGGAATAAGCTTCAAAGCTTCTGGGGAAGAAGTTTCCAACCTTCTGGGGAAGAAGCTCCCAAGCTTCTGGAGTAATAGTTTCTAAACTTCTTGGGAGGAAGCTTCCAAGCTTCTGGGGAAAAAGCTACCAAGCTTCTAGGGAAAAAGCTTCCATGCTTATGGGAAGAAGCTTCCAAGCTTCTGGATAAGAAGCTTCCAAGCTTCTGGGGAAGAAGCTTCCTAGCTTCTGGGAAAGAAGCATCTAAGCTTCTGGGGAAGTAGCTTCCAAGTTTCTGGGAAAGGAGTTCCCAAGCTTCTGGAGAGAAAGCTTCCAAGCTATTGAGGAAAATGCTTTAGAAGCTTCCTGGAAGAACTTTCTAAGTTTCCATGTATTGAAGGGATTGTTGACTGTTAGTCTATCAACCATAATCAAAACTGACTTTCTACAGTCTGACATTTGATCAACTATAGTTTGACTTCTACTAGCCTCATTCTTTGCTTTCCTACTTTCCGAAAAGATGCTTCCAAGATTCCGGGGAAAAGTTAACAAGCTTCCTGGCAGAAGCTTCAGAGTAGCAGATGTTCTTGAGACACAAGCTTCCGAGATTCTCGAGGCAAATGTTTCCAAGGCTTTTGAGAGAAGATGCTTCCAAGCTTCAGGGGAAGAAGCTTTCATGCTTCTGGAAAAGCTTCCAAACTTCAGAAGAAGCTATCACACTTTGAGGAAGAAGCTTCCAAGCTTCTGGGGAAGAAGCATCCAAGCTTCTGGGGAAGAAGCTTCCAAGTTTCTAGGGAAGAAGCTTTCATGCTTCTGGAAAAGCTTCTAAACTTCAGAAAAAGCTACCACACTATGAGGAAGAAGCTTCCAAGTTTCTGGAGAAGAAGCTCCCAAGCTTCTGGGGAAGAAGCTTCCAAGCATCTGGGGAAGAAATTTCCAAGCTTCTGGGGAAGTAGCTTTCATGCTTCTGGAAAAGCTTCCAAACTTCAGAAAAAGCTACCACACTTTGAGGAAGAAGCATCCAAGCTTCTGGGGAAGAAGCTTCCAAGCTTCTAGGGAAGAAGCTTCCAAGCTTCTGGGGAAGAAGTTTCCAAGCTTCTGGGGAAGAAGTTTCCAAGTTTCTGGGGAAGAAGCTCCCAAGCTTCTGGGGAAAAAGCTTCCCAGCTTCTGGGGAAGAAGCTTCCCAGCTTCTATGGAAGAAACTTCCATGCTTCTGGGGAAAAAAATCAGAGGGGGTTGTGTACAAGACTCGACCGCATGACGTTAACTACGCCAAGTGAATTTCTGCATTTGAATTTGTCATAGTTGCAGCCTTCCTTTAGTTCAAACTCTAACATGATATCGCGACGGTCGAAACATTTTGGATTTTAAATTGACACCCAGTAGGGTGGCGGTACCAATGGTTGTAACATTTTTTGATAAAAACGACCTGCGCTATTTTAGGTGGATAGATCGCCTCTAGTTTGGCAAATTTCAGTTTTTTATTTTATCAAAAAGTCATATAAATAATTAAGTTTACGCAAAAAATTTGCTCCCTTGCACCAGTAGTTGCCGTCGTGCTCCAATATTGGAGCAACTGACGGAAGCAGTTTTTTAAATAGATATATAAAAATTAAGAAATGTCCCAGAGATAATCTTTATGCTTCATTCGAAAGATTTTAGTTGCTGCTTCGAGATCTGACGTCAAAAGATCTCTGTTAGAAAGGAATCGACATTTTCCCAATTTTCGACAGTCTATCGTCAAAAATCAAATGTTTTCTCCATTTGAGTAAAATGTTGTATAAATTTCCGACCGATGTTATGAGTATTCAAAATCTTACATAATTTCGTGACGGTCGCAACATTTTAGATTTTCAATTGACACCGAGTATATTACGGTTGTTAAGAAAATTTTCCAGTTTGCGGTAGCCGCAGAGTTCTACCGCAGCTGTCAATAGAACTTTGAGGCTTCGAAATCATTCCATCAGTGAAGCAAACAATTCAATCATAGTATGCATGAAAAAGAGAACAACAATCATCAAGACGGTATCCAAGGTATCATTGAAGCCTACTGATGATTTGCCAGTGCAAATCAGTGATGTGACAGCTGCGATAGCTTTTCGTTGAACCGTAAAACGGAAAGTTTTCCCTAAAATTGCAATATTTCCGTAAGACGTAGTTAACGTCAAAAGCTTCCAAGCTTCTAGACTTCGAAGCACCCGGAAAATTTTCCGTTAGAAACAACAAAACATTAGGGAAGAAGTGAACTACCGTAAAATCGGGTGTAATTGATCAGAAGGGTGAAATTGATCATCGTATCACACGATTTTATTTATTCGTAATGGAGCACAAATATCAATGTAAGCTACAATAAATGAACGTTGTTTGTCGTAACTGTATTGTTGTGTTTTTCTGCGTTAAAGAATGTTTATTACTATGAAAATAATGTAAAATTTCAAAATCATGCACGGTGCAGTATTGACAAACACCTATAAACTTCTATTTCTAAGCAAGGATTTGAACATGGTATAAATCTGAAAGTTTGTGAGGATGCTTGATGCTCCCTAAACCAGATTTCATTACCAAAACTCGTACCAATTAGCTCATATGGTTGAATTAATTAAATTTCTGTTAGATATCATTGAATTCCTTAGGAAATTGCATACATTTAGGCGTTTTCCGCGTATTTCTTGAAATTTAATTGTTCATTATTTATATAAATATTGCATTGTTAAGAATTTGACAAACATATTCGGATTCAGAGTGCTCAAATTTATCATGTAGAGTTGTTTTGGAAACTAACATTAGTGGCATAGACAAGTGATCAATTTCACCCCGAAATGAGATCCCCTGATTTTTTATTTTAGAGATATTTGTTAACATTAAAATGACATTTGTTAGAAAGTTTCGCTACATGAGTCGATGAAGCTCACCTTCGTACTTGTTTTCCTGCATTTAGTTGTTTGACATTGTTAACACTATAGAAAACAGACTAGAAAAACCGTGAAATATGATCAATTTCACCCGAAATTACGGTACTAGGTTTACATAAATCCAGGAAAAAACTGTCGAACTTCTAAGGGCAGATTTTTTAATATAATTTTTCAGTTCACTTATGAAGATTGTTTTTTTTTCTGAATGTGCTATCTTTTTTTGAGAATGTTCTACAACTTAAGGATTTTCGGATATAACACCCTCCAGCTTATTATCCTAGGTATCCAGCTATGTTATCGTTCGTTGTAGAAAAATCTCTCCACGCATTTGAGAGCTTCGGGATGTAACACTTTCTAAGCTTCATGGAAAAAGCTTTTCTAGTTTCATGAAATTTACCATTTATCTGGTAAGAAGTTTTCCAAGCTTTCGAAAAATAGACTTTCCTGAGAGAAGCTTGCCAAGCTTCTTGTGAGGAGCTTTCTAAACCTCCTAAAAGTAGCTCACCTAGCTTCATTAAAAAGCTTGCAATAAAAAGCTTCCAAGTTTCCTAGATAAAATTGACATTCTAGAAGAAGCTTCTTGAAAAAAAGCGTTTCAAGCTTTCTGAAAGAAGCGTTGATATTTTCTGGGAAGATGAGTTCCAAACTTCCAGGAGCAATCTTCGATTTTTTTGGAAAGTAGCTTCCAAGCTTCCTGGAGTAAGTTTCACGGAAGAAGCTTTAGAAGTTTTACGAAAGAATCTTTAAAAATTTCACTTCAAGGAAGAAACTTCAGAAGCTTTCTGGAAGAAGTTTCTGAGCTTCCGGGAAGAAGTTTTCAAGTATCAATGGGATTGTTGGCTGTAAGTCTTTTAGCCTAAATCGAACCCGACTTTTTACTATTCGGCCTTTCATCACTCATTTCTGTATTTTGCCTTCTTCAAGCTTCGATACTTGCTTTCATTTTTTTTTCGGAGAGAAGTTTCCAAGTTAGAAGTTTCTAACCGTCCGAAGAAAAGCTTCAAAGCTTTCGTGCATTAACTTCCAAGTTTCCAGAGAAGTTTATCAGTTTCCGGAGAGAAGCTCCCAAGCTTCTGGGAATAAACTTCCAAGCTATTGGGGAAGAAGCTTTTTAAGCTTTTGTATAAAATTTTCAAGCTTCTGGAAAAGAAGCTTCCAAGCTTCTGGGGAAGAAGCTTCCAAGCTTCTGGGGAAGAAGCTTCCAAGCTTCTGAAGAAGAAGCTTCAAAGCTTCTGGAGAAGAAGCTTCCAAGCTTCTGGAGAAGAAGCTTCTGGGGAAGAAGCTTCCAAGCTTCTGGGGAAGAAGCTTCCAAGCTTCTGGGGAAGAAGCTTCCAAGCTTCTGGGGAAGAAGCTTCCAAGCTTCTGGGGAAGAAGCTTCCAAGCTTCTGGGGAAGAAGCTTCCAAGCTTCTGGGGAAGAAGCTTCCAAGCTTCTGGGGAAGAAGCTTCCAAGCTTCTGGGGAAGAAGCTTCCAAGCTTCTGGGGAAGAAGCTTCCAAGCTTCTGGGGAAGAAGCTTCCAAGCTTCTGGGGAAGAAGCTTCCAAGCTTCTGGGGAAGAAGCTTCCAAGCTTCTGGGGAAGAAGCTTCCAAGCTTCTGGGGAAGAAGCTTCCAAGCTTCTGGGGAAGAAGCTTCCAAGCTTCTGGGGAAGAAGCTTCCAAGCTTCTGGGGAAGAAGCTTCCAAGCTTCTGAAGAAGAAGCTTTCAAGCTTCTGGAGAAAAAGCTCCCAAGCTTCTGGGGAAGAAGCTACCAAGCTTCTGGAGAAGAAGCATCCAAGCTACTGTGGAAAAAGCTTCCACGCTGCTGAGGAAGAAGTTTCCAAGATTCTAGATGGAAGAAGCTTCTGGAGAAGAAGCTTCCAAGCTTTTGGGGAAGAAGCTTCCAAGCTTCTGGGGAAAAAGCTTCCAAGCTTCGAAGCATCCGGAAAGCTTTCCTTCAGAAATATTAGGGAAGAAGTGAAACGACCTGGTTTTACATAAATCCAGGAAAAAAACTGTCGAACTTCTAACGGAAGATTTTTGAATATGATTTCTTAGTTCACTTATGAAGATTTTTTTTGGAATGTGCTATCTTCTTTTTGAATGTTTTGCATTAAAACTTAAGGATATTCGGATATAACACTCACCAGCTTATTATCTTGTTATCCTATTTATTTATTGACTGTCCGCAAATAGTCTAATGGATTTCTCTCAAATTCTCAATGAATAAACAAATAACTGATAATCCTCTTAAATTTATTGACTATCTCTACCGACTGGATGATTAAGTACTTGAAACGTATTTCCTTAACTTTTTGCAAAAGATTCGATGCCAAAAACAATACTTGCACCTCTCGCACAAACGCAAAGATCGCCAGATCTCGCCAGAAATCTCTGGGAAATCGACTCTAAAAATTTCAAGTGGAGCCAATTTACGTCGCAAGATTACCTCAAACCGACGACACTGGGCAATCACCACCGCCATCCATCTTGGGTTTCCCTGACAACCAGCTGTGCGTTCGCCATGCGGCAAAGCTTACTTCGATGGCAGAGGGCGGTGGGTTGTGATTTTCCGATTTTCTGATTTCCCGGTGCGATGATTTATTTATGAAATTTTGCTTCGCTTCCTTGCTTTGCACTTTGCTTGTGCAGATTTTCCAACGGTCGACGGTGGACGGCGACATATTTTATGCATTGTAGTTTTTTTTCGCTTCTTCTGTTTTGTGTTTTGATGGAGGCACAAAACTTTTTCCCGAACAAACTCGCAACGCCGAAGCGAGCGAAGCGCAATGGTAAATACGGTAGCTAGTTGTTTTGCTCTGCACCCGGAGCGCGTTTCGGTTGCGGGAAGAGAAAGGAGAGAGGGTGCCGGAGTTTTTTTTTCTTTCTTTTCATTTTTTCATGAAGTCCTAGCAACGTAATATAAATAAAACAAAAACAGACTCAAGTGCACTTGGCGCGGACAAGAGCGAGCATTCTACCTCGCTTAACGTAATCTGAGATGCAATTTACATCCAAAGTAGTCATCGTTCGGAGTGTGGAGACATTTTTCATTTCGGTTGGAGAAGCGGAAGATAGAATAAAAATATGATAGAATTGTGCAGAGACAAGAGTAATATAAGCCTAAAGGACTTTTCGGGTAGTATGACAGTTCAAACGTAACAGGTTAGATGTAAAAAACGAAAAACACAAATATAACACTTACTTAAATGATGTTTATTAATTTCCATAAGAAAGAAAGTGAGAATCGATATAAATTTAGGCGTACCTTCGAATGCGATATCCAAATCTGATTTGATCAACGCTCACTTTGATCTTATTAACGGTGTCGTTAATAAAACATAACGCTTACTTATTGACCATACAACGGCTTGCTTCGGTTAATATCTGGCTGATTTTTGTGAGAGGTGGGAAAAGAACAAGAAACATGAAGTCACGCATACACACAATTATTTAACAACGCTGACATTCTGCCGAGACGATCGTTGTTAGAACTATTGTTTCCAATCACACGATGTTATGTTTAAGTAGGTCTGTACGTGTGTGTTTGTGATACGTGCGATGAGGTGGCTGAGGAAGGGTTGCCAGTTTCACGCTAATAAATAAATATGTTCAATCTTGTAATACGGAAGGAACGAGCACGGTAATTTTGGTTCCCGGTTTCGGATTCATTCAACGCCAATCGCTGCTCGCTGCTTCACCATGCCGGTTGCCTGTCGAAAAGGGAAATATGTCCAATTGTTTGGTTAAGATGTTTGATTTGTACTGCAGGGTGACGAGTAATTTTGATTTCCTCAACCAGAACCGCGCCCATTACCAAGCATATTTTTTAGTTGAGTCGAATTTCTATACAGTGAATCGAAACGATAGTATTCCCGAGTCTGTTAATTTTGCTCGCCTCCTGCGATGGATGCGTTCGTGCCAAATCGGGTCAGTGTTGCCAGTAGTTTGTTTGATTAGTTGTATTTACAGTAACGTTAGGGAAACTATTATGAAAATCTGACAAAAATGCTCGCTACTGTTTTAGTATTCTCTAAGCGTAGACCTGCCGAATAAAGAAATCCGAAAGAAGAGCGTTAGTGTGTTAGCGCTAGAGTTCTATACCTAATACCAAGCAGTCTTATCAAAGCAGCATAACTTTAGTGAACTAGTAATTTTCGATAAGTATTTCTAGTGTTGAACGTTGTCTATCTGAAACGAAACGATTACTATCCAAACGTTGCAACGATAAACCTCAATTCAGGCCCAATTTCAAAATATATCATAATAACCCTGTTTTGAACGCCATGAAATACATACCACTTCCGGACTAATTATGGGAACAAATTTATTTTAAATTGCCCTCAAATTGTAACCAATAAATTATCACTCAAAATGGCACGTTTTCCCTCTCGGACAATTCAGTTTCTTTTCGTCTATCGTAATGCAAAGTGCCTAGTGCCCGATAGTTCCGAGTGTGAAAATGAAAGTGCCGATCCTACTTGTGCTGTCAATAGCCATTCTGACCGAAAATGTACCGCCATCTCCCGAACTGTTCAATATTTCCAACGCCTGCTAAGCTTTTAACGTTTCGCAGGGTTGCTTCGGTCAGCAGCGAACAACGCCGCATTCCGGGCAGCGGACAACGCCGCATTCCGGGCAGCGAACGACGCCGCAACCCACCAGAACTACAACTCGTCCGAGAACAACTCTGGGAGTTCGTGGCGCACCGGCACAGTCGGGCAAATTGGTCAACGCCAGTCCGGTTCGGCAAACGACACCAGCTCGGGTACAGTCTGCTAACATTATCAAACCGCAACCAGTTAACCCATTTGCGAGGCCTCTGATGACCACGCGGACAACACCGGTAAGTGTTCGAATGACTCGTGCCGGTAATGATAAACTAGAATTGAAGGGATGTTCAAGTTTTAACAGATGTCAACTATCATCACCAGAGCTAAAAATTGGGACCTTCCCAGCATAAATACAATCAACTCTCCTTTACTCATTCCGTATCTCGATATCGAGTTAGAGAATCATAGTGAAAATTAGTTTCCGTGACTACTTCGATGGTCCCTTGAATCGCAGTTTGGTTTGATGTTCGATACCTCCCTAACTCGATGGTCCCTTCAATGTAACAATTTGGCGTTGATTTGTAACCATTTTCAGATCCAAAAGCAACCTACTGAATGCAACGTTGCATGTTTTGATTTGCGATTAAAAAAAAAAAGTAAAATAAATGTTTCCACCCAAACCAGAATTGAAACTTCACTAGGATAACTAGTTCATCGACCCTAGGGGAAAAAGTTTATAGCAAATTTATCGAAAACACGTTGATGTTTAAGTTGATTTATCGCTTGTTCTCGCATTCTATGAACGACTTTAAGAAGTTAACAAAACGCAAATTTACATGTAAACATATTGTTGATATCTATTTAAATTCAAAAGTTCTTAAAGTTTTTGTGATAAAACATATTTTTTTTTTTCAAGACATTTTATAAGAGTTACAAAAATAACACATCTGTAATTTTTTTATATAATATACAATTTCATTTTGTCTTTTGAATGCCGTCAAAAGATATTTTTTATATTTGCCCCAATCAGAGATGTTCTCAATCAAAGTAGGCATGTTTTTGAGAGAAAAACAACAATAACTCCTAAACGGAAGGAGGAGTTATTGTTGTTTTTCTTCACTCACCAAATTACGCATTTTTTAAAGCTCTAAAAGTGTTTCATAGACTACTTTGATGAGAAATTTGAATTGAAAACTCTAGAGCCAGAAAACCAGTTTTGTTTGGACCACCCTATGTCACCGTAGGAAAAAAGCTCTAAATCGGTCAATTTAAGAGATACAAAAAAACTTTTTTTGGCAAAGTTGCTTGGAATTGAATGGTCTATAACTTTGCTAAAGCATGTATAATATAATTTCTACAAATAAGAAAGTTAGTTACACAATTTCTATGAAAATGTGGTCCATCTAGCAAATGTCATCAACGCAGTCGTGTTTCAAACAACATTCGCATTTGATGCCAAGCAATTACATATGTGATATAGCCCCGAAGTCAAGCTTCTCGACTACCGATCTTGAGGATCAGAGTTTGATTCTTTTTTTTTTTCGAGTGAAACCAATGTTTATTATATGCAGCATAGAAAAAGGACTAAAGGTGCAAATCACTACTTGAGCATTTCTCTTCATTCACTTAGGAGTGGGAGATTTTTGTGAGTTCTATTGATTAAGACTCAGCCACAAGATACACTTTTGAACAATGAATCGTGATTTATTGGCCTCAAGTCATCTGGTCCATTGGAAAAAAAGAACACTCTAAATGAAACTCCCGTAATCAAACTCTGATCCTCAAGATTAGTAGTCGAGAAGCTTGACCTCGGGGCTATATCACAATATGTAATTGCTTGGCATCAAATGCGAATGTTGTTTGAAACACGACTGCGTTGATGACATTTGCTAGATGTTTTCTTCAATCATCATCCATCATTGAAAAAGCAAAGCTACTATGTTCAATTTTGAAACATGTCAGCAATTGCGCCATTTGGCAGCAGCTCTAAATGCAGGGAATGAGGAATGTCGTATTTCCGACGATTTTTTACAATTTATGTGTAATTCGGATACAAAAATGATGTACTACAATAATGTTCAGAAATGACAAAGGAATGATACTATGATTGAACTTTTACGATTAGGCATGAGGTTAAGAATCTCGTAGAACAAAAAACTGTAGAGAAATGTATGTTTTACAGGTACTTAAATTAACAGAAATCAATTTTATGAGGTCAATACCATCTCTAATCGGCATACAGTGTTCTCAAAAGTTGTAAAGTACTAATAATACGTTCAACTAGTGGTATTTATTTTGATTTTCATTTTTCCAAATTCTTGTTAGAATTTTTTGAATGTAAAAAATAGCCAAAAAACACAAATTCGACTTGAGGCACCTCCAAATCTTCTTCAAATTGGATGAAAATTTGTCTGGTAGTTTGTTTTAGTATTGCAACTAGGACTTGGGGGTGACAGGTTGAATCCCAGAAATTTTGATTTTTGTGAAACTGTCTAATGTACAAAGATACCACGGTGCCCCGACAGACCGTTATTATGTAAAAAAAAATGTCCATCAAATCTGAGTACATGGCTCGATTCCTGAGGTCATTCTGCACCTTCGGGCCAATTATTAAAAAAATCCCTAAGAGGAATCTCGAGAAATCTTGATTTGAAGTTTTTTACTTAAAAATTCAATATAATCCATATTAAAATTTTGCAACGCTCAAAAAGTTGGCCAAACTGTTCTCAACTACTATACAATTGTTACCGTTGTTAAAATTAGAAATATTTACAACTGGCTTAACTTAATCCACTCCTTAAGGTGAAGATGAATGATAAAATAAGTTAAATCGAAGCCAAACTTCAAATTTTCAAGAGCACAAATCTGGAGAACCGAATACCCGTTTTAGCTGAGGACTTAATCGATTGGTCACCACCAGCTAGTGACCAGTCGATTAGGTTTTCAGTTTAAACGGATGTTTGGTTTTCCACATTCGTGATCTTAAAAATTTAATGCTTGGCTTCGGTTTAATTTTTTTTTATAGTTTACTGTTTTATATTTCATTGATTATTGTTTTCCATATTAAACCAATTGAAAAGTAATCCAAATAAATCAATAATTAACAATGTTGTTATTAAAAAAAGGATCTGAGAATAAATGTTGCACAATAATAGTTAGCAGATAAGTCATACTTTTATAGTCAATTAGAGCTAGTATTACCGGTTGTTTCAAATTTTGAATGATTCGGTTACTCTGGTACGCTGAAGTCAATAACAGAATGATCATACGCCGATGTCTTCCACGGGGTCGCTGAGCTTTACCTGATTGATGTAACTTTTTCCTCCGGCATTCGCACTAAATGACCAGCTCACTGAAGTTTGCCTATTTTATTCGCTCAATAGTTTTCGCTCCTGTTGTCAAATAAATGTGCTAAGGGAGCCAAGAATAAGCGTTTTATACATGACAACTTAACAGTGATGTTTCTTTTAGGCATGTTTGCATTGATCGTTGCTCTCTTTGCATTTTTATTGAAAATTGATTTAGTTTTCAAAACCATTATTCAGTGTTGTACGATAAAGGATCGAGAGGTGTTTTGGCGAAGTTGCCAATGAAATAATGGATCAATAAAGTCAACAGTGTAGAAATGTCATTTCCCTTTGCAAGTTTCGGGTCCCTAAGCTGGTTACGTAATCCGTAAAGGAGATATTCGCAGCCAGATTACGTGTTTTTTTACTCCAAGGGAAACATTATTATCATAAGTCACAATTGTTATATGGCTCTTCAACAAATTCATCCACATGTCAATCAAGCACTGCTTCATCACCAACACATCTGAACCTGCTTCTTTCTCTACATGCAACCATATACGTTTGGGTAGAGTAAATGGCATTACAAGCTTATCGTAGTTGTCCATCTTTGAAATAGTGAAACCCTTCTTTACTGAACTGCGATCGATTCCAATAAAGTCATGGTCTGCAAAATCAAGGAGTGTATGCGACAAAACGCAATATTGAACAGTAAATTCAGTAAACTCATCTCTTCTTATTCCATGTAATTATCAAAAAAAAAAAAGATCCTCGTCTATAATAATTATACCTGATTGTATTTGTCAGCTTAATTCCTCTATCGGCAGCTTCATTTTTTACCGCTAAAACAATATTCAAAACGCGATAACTTTCTTGTTTCTCGATATTTTTGCACCATTTTTTCACAAGCTCTTAAAAAACTCTTCTAGTTTCAGAATATGTGTCGATATTGATAATTGGTCATCTGGATCCAAAGATACTCCAAAATTTTTTGGGGGATCGATGCGTAGCTCTAACCCACGTAAATATCTCAGGCTACAGAATTTTTATCCTCTTCGGATATTCACTCATCGGAATGATGCAATAATGCGAGTACGCTGTGAAAAAATGAAGCAATTTGGTTTAGCCGTCTTTGGGTAATGACCATTTATGCTTTTGGTACGTCACTGGACAAATAAAGATCTTGAAAACTCTAAAAAACCTCATATCGTTATTTTCAGATTTCTCCAAGAATACTGAACCGATTTGTATTTTTTTTTCAGAGTAGCTCCTAATTATCTGGGATTGTGTAGTACACATTTTATTTTATTCATGAACTGATCAAAAACAAAATGGCCGCCAAAGACATTTTATATGGAGAGTGTCGGTCCCCCAAGGAACATTGGAATATCTTCAAAACTAAATCACCAATGATTCTTCGACACGGATTCTTAAACTAGAAGAGTTTTTGGAGGTCTTGTAAAAAATGGTGCAAAAATATTGAGAAACAAAAAAGATATCGCGATTTGAATATTTTTTCTGCGGTATGAAATGAAGCTGCCGGTAGAGGGGTTAATCAGCTTTAAGTCTTATTTTTAAGTCTTTGATATTACCTGCAACAGCTATTTTTTTTGTTACTGATTCGAACGCGACTTAGAAACCAATAAACAGATTGACAATGAATCCCGAAAAAAAAACGAAATGAAGAGTTGCAGGTATATATAGTGAAAGTCCTAGTGAAGTTGATACTTAAATAGTACTTATTGAGAATTTGTTTGAAGCTGTTAATCGTCGAACACTTGCTACATATGGTCGGTGTTCGGACAGATCTAACTAGATGACATTTTGGTCTGCAAAGATAAGTCAAGGACTCCATCAATTACAATACTTCCAATTCTATTGATGTTTCTTCAAATAAATAAGTTCCCTTCTTACAGCAAAAAATGCACATATTTTATTATACTTATACCGAATGCTTCGGGTTGCGTTTTCCTGAAACCATTAAAAAAACACTTGGTCTAGTCTGTCTGAACACCGACCCTATGACAATCATGTTTCTCGTGTAGTTATAGTCCTGTTGTAGTTGAGAATGTTGAACAAAACATTTTTTATGTAAAATGCTGAGGGCAGTACTCGGTGAAAAACTTGACGTAAACATCAAGAGTAGTACCAGATGTACAAAAAGCAATTTTTATTAAGCAAAATAAATACTGCAGACTATGGTGGGCTGGTCACTTAGTATGAAAGTCGTAAAATAAGCTGTTAATTAATAATATTCTGCATCAGTGGCGCGGGAAGTGGGTAGGACAGGTAGGACATGTACTACGCACGAAAATATCTGGGTAGGACAGTCGAAAGATTGTCCTACCCACGATTTTACAAAAAAAAAAAAAACTAGATCAGTGGAAAGCTTGAAGAATAAATTAACCCTCTAATACCCAAATTTTTATTTTCGATTTAAGTATTATTTTTCGTTATCTAAAATCGTTCTAAACACGTTTTGGGCATTTATTTATTTTTATTCGCAAATTTTTAAATTTTGGTTTTTGATTTTTATAATTTTTATTTTTGAACATCCCTAGCTTTTTTCATTTTTTCTTGAAGCCTTTTCTAGTTGTTGATTTTTGGCAATAATAAAAATTTAAATTGTTACGGTATTTTTAAAAATATTAATTTTTTATTTTTTTTTCGGAGCGTGTTTTATTTTCCGTGTAACTAACGGAAAAACAGGTTTGAAATGATTTTAATACCACCAGGCTCTTCTTTTGTGATAGGTTAATCGTAGAAAAATATAAAAGGTACGATTTTTTATATTAAACGTTAAATGAAGCTCAGGCATTTGTAGGTTATATAAGAATGCAATTTTTCAAACAATTTCTAAAAATACAAAAAAGTTTCAAAAGTCATAAAAAACTTTTCTTATATGCGTGTTATGAGGCAAGGTATAAGCCAAAAATAAAATCATTTTGATTTCCGAGCTACGAAAAAATACACAAAATTCCAAAGTGTACCCCGTCTAAAGGCGGGGTTGGGTATTAGAGGGTTAAATCATTTATCATCTGATTTTTCAATCATATTAAGTTTGTCCAGAAAACTTTTGCGATTACCCAGGATATTTTCAGTGCATAGAAAAAAGAAACTACACTAACTCATAGAATTTTTGCTGTTTATCCATTTGTTATCTAGAAATAGATGAAGACATTAGAACAACCTCAGTGGTTGTAACGGCAAGCTGTTGACCTAGTTTTGTGGCATTTGTTTAATAAAGTTGTATTAAAAGGATATAAATATAAAAAATATGAAAGATTTCTTTTTTTAATGGATGATAACGAAAGTTGAGTTTCATTGTAGACAGTTAGTCTCTATTTTAATGCAAGGCACGAAAAAGTCTCTATTTTTCAATGGAAGGTTTCTAAAGTATCTTTTTTAACCAAAATGGTCTGTAAAGTCTCTGTTTCCTTATTCTGCATGCATTGAATCCTGATGTTGAATTGTACAGGCTCCGAAAACATTCGTAGATTATAACGGGCTCAACAGGAATTTCGTCTCAGATTCCTCGATGAAAAGAATCAGGAATTGTCATAGTGATTTTATTAAGTATACTTTCAGGGTTTTCAGGGTCTCTTACAGGGATCTATCAAGAAATACTTTTTGAAATTTTGCTACTGATTCTCCCAGTGATTTTTCAAAGGATGCTTAGAAAAATATCTCTAAAATTTGATCCTGAAAATCCATGAGAACTTCAAAGCTCTTACCTCCAGTAACTTTCTAAGGTATTTTTTTTTTTTTTTTTTTGCAAAACTATCCTAGAATTTCCTCCAGATATTGTTCACTAATCCTTCAACCGAATTCTCCAATTGTTACTCTAGGAGATCGTCCCCAAGATATCTACAGAATTTCTATCAAGAAAATTCATTGAGGTTTAGTCCAGAGTATTTGAAAATAAAATATCAAGGGCTTTTTACACAAGAAACCCTGCAAGAAATCATTTTGTGGATTCTTTCAAGAATTCATCTACGTTTTCTCTCAGAAATCGGAAATTCATTCGAACAGCATGTTTTGCCAAGCATTTATCAACAATTTTCTCAAAAAATCCCATGTCCAATGTTTTTCTAGAAATTTCTTTAGAAGATCCTGAGAAATGCTATCCCGAGATTTGATTGATTTTTTTTTCGATTATCTTTTCAAATTATCTAGGAAAACTTCGAAAACTCAAGAGCCCAGGAGTTATTTCAGAAAACCTAGCCATTAAAGGAAACTTTGAAGCTTACCCAAGTTTCATCGGATTTATTTTCTAGAAAAAAAAATCCTATGCATTTCCCTGGATACATTCCTTGAGAAAATCTGGAAAATTACTGGAAGAATTTCTGTAGAAATCTTAGCTGGAATCTCTGGAGCAATTGTTGAAATGCCTATTTGAAGATTTGTATAAGTCCTGAAAAACAATTTTAACGGAAATCCCTAGAAATGTCTTGTGTGTTTCTTGAATATTTGAGGATGTCCCAGAGAAATCGATAAAATCTTGGAGGAGTTAGGTCCTTCTTCAAAAAATTTGGAGGAATTCAGATGGTTCCTGAAATAATCTTTGGAGAATTTACATTTCTATGGTTCTCCTTGAAAAAATCCATGTTGTATTATTGAATTATCCTAAATAAAAATCTTGGATAAATTTCCTACAACAATTCGTGGAGATATTCCTTGGAAAATAATCACTAGATGAACTACTTTATTAGTTTCCGGAGTAATATCTGAATATTTGGGAAAATATCTGAAACTAATTTTGATGAATTTCTACAGTAATACTTGTCGTAATGTCACGAGGAATTCTCAAAAAAAGTATTAGATCTTAAACAAATGCCTGCTCTGATGTTATGAAGAATTAAACTCTTATCTGCTGGCTTCTATTAGTTTTTGTTTTTATCTTTTTTTTTTTTTGGTTACTGTTTGGTCCCTTCTCGGCCTCTTTTTGGTTCTTTTATGATCTCTTATTTTCCGTCAAGAGGTCTTAAACTTCATATTTTTAACGCACTCAGCCGCTACCAGCCCTGCAAAAACGAAAAGCTTTCAAAATCAAGCCAGTCTTCTAAGAATTATATTGTTTCTTCTGTTTAGCGAAAAACTCATCTGAAAATATCGTTAGAACGCTTGCAAACAGTAGAATTTTCTCAATTCAACCCAAAACCGACCATAATGTCACTTATACCCTTTGCGTTTGAGTCCCTCAAAATTTAATACAGTAATTTTCAACTTCCAGTTCAGAGTTTTTTTTTTGTTTCACAGTGTACACAATATTTGCTAACGTATGTCCTACCCATGATTTTGAACGTGGACGCGCCTCTGTTCTGCATTGAATGTTTCACGTTTATCGAACGTGACATCAATTGTATATTGACATTTTTTCTTAGATTTCATTCTATTAAACTAAGCTTACTGGTTTAAGCCATGTAAAAATATACTTAAGCCAATCTGGTAAGTTAAGCCAGTTGTAAATATTTCTAATTGTAACAAAGGTAACAATTGTATACTAGTTGAGAACAGCTTGGTCAACTTTTTGAGCGCTTTTGTACGTTGTTTTTCAGTGCTATTGCAAAATTATAATATGGATCATATTGAATTTTTAAAAACTTCAAATCAAGATTTCTCAAGATTCCTCCTAGAGATTTTTTTAAAAATTGGCCCAGAGGTGCAGAATGACCTCAGGAATCGAGCCATGTGCTCAGATTTGATGGACAATTTTTTTACATAATAACGGTCTGTCGGGGCACCGTGATACATTAATGGACAGAACAATATACGCATTGGTCGTTTTTTTTTCATACAATATGGTCTGATTATTGGAGATTTACATCTCAGCTACTAGTAACCTTTGATTCTTACCGCTACTGAAGTAATTTCAAATTCGCTAAGCTGAAATTTCAGAGCATGTCTTGAACAAACTTTAAAATTATCACAAATCTAAAATTTTGTCGAAAATGGCTAAATAAAAATTTTGTATCTCGATATTTCCCCTAACTCGATGGAATGCACCGTCCCTGCAATCTAGCATGCTTTGAAACATCTACAAGTCGATACCTCTCTAACTCAATGTTCCCTAACTCGATGCTTTCTGTTACAGTTTCCCATGTGAGTTTACCTCTCTAACTCGATATTTTCATGAAAAGTTCCAAATGTTCTGGTGTCTACTGGTGTCAGAATATCAGTTTTCTATGGACCACCCTATAGGTGACCCAGATAGCCGTAGCGGTAAACGCGTAGCTATTCAGCAAGACCAAGCTGAGGGTCGTGGTTTCGAATCCCACCGGTCGAGAATCTTTTCGGGTTGGAAATTTTCTCGACCTCCCAGGGCATAGAATATCTTCGTACCTGCCACACGATATACACATGCAAAAATGGTCATTGGCACAGTAAGCTCTCAGTTAATAACTGTGGAAGTGCTCATAAGAACACTAAGCTGAGAAGCAGGCTCTGTCCCAGTGGGGACGTAACGCCAGACAAAAGAAGATGGACCACCCTATATTAACATAGGGCAAAAGCTCTAATTCTAGAGAAAAACAAAAAAGTTTACTAACGCTCGGATCAAATTTTCACTGTAGTCAGATCTTCAAAAATGCTCTCATGCTTATTCGCTATGATTTCGAGACAACGAAACATAGTTTTATCGGATGGTCAAAAACATGTAATATCCGAGAATCTTGCCTCTGGAATCTGCAAATCCTAAACAGAAGTCAATTTTGCCATGAAATTTTAACTTTTAATGTAATTTAAACATTCAACAATGTCATACGTTATGTTTCCTTTATAATACTAACGTTGAAATTGGGATCAAAATAATGAATTCAATATATGTCTACTTTTTTTCAGAGATCAAACGGAAAAGTCACAACAACTTTGCGTTCGGTAAGTATTGAAATAACGTTTGGGCAAAATGTTCATATCAGTTGTTGAAATATTGGTCGTCATTCTACCAATATGTGAGAAGTTTCATTCCCAGTTGAAGGAAACTGCACCGATAGATAATTTCAACTGAAACCAAGATGTTCCTAACAATTATTTGATGTTTCAACAGCCAACGGCGACTAGGACTACAACTAGAATCACAACCAGAACCACACAGAAGGTATGAATCCAATTGTAAAAGGTATTGTATTCGGGGAACTGCCGTGCAGAGAAACGACATTCCGGGGAAAAGTAGCACAAATCATATAAGAAAAATCAATCAATTGGTTGTTAGGTGACAAAATGTCGAATTCCGAAAAATAATACTGTTTTGGATATTCTGTCCCTTTTGACACTTAGGCATTCGGCGTTTTGTATTTAAACAACATCTGCTACAGTGATGATCAACCAGCGATTATGAACTGCGATCATTACAGAGAACTATATGGTTTATGGTTATCAGTCTGATATACTCGTGAAAACGGATTTTAAGCTCTCCGACGTTTCGGACACAATTACAGCCAAACCTCTTTTTACGCGCCTAACTGGGGGAGCGCAAAAGGAGGGAGCGTAAGTTGAAATTCGGAGCGTAAAAAGAGGGAGCGTAAGTTGGAATTTGGAGCGTAAAAAGAGGGAGCGTAAGTTCGAATTTTGAGCGTAAAAAGAATTCGAGGCGTAAAGAAGCTTTTCGTTTTTTTCTCGAGAAGTTTTGCGAATAGGTGAGGTGTATCGGTGGTACTTCTCAAGGGTATCAATAGAGATGACGGAAATCGATGTTTGACGCCATTTTGAATCCAAGATGGCGACTTCCGGTTTGTGAAAATCACTTGAAATCCACTAAATATGGGTATTTTTGTAACGGGACCGATGGGTAGATGACGGATATCGATGTTTGACGCCATTTTGGAATTTAAGATGGCGACTTCCAGTTTGTGAAATTCACTTGAAACCCATGAAATATGGGTATTTTTGGAACAGGACAGAAGAGTATATGCCGGAAATCGATGTCACACGCCATTCTGGAATCCGAGATGGTGACTTCCGGTTTGGTTTTGGAACAGGGAAATCGATTAAAACCCAGGAAGTCGCAATTTTGGATTCCAAAATGGCGTCGCACATAGATTTCCGCCATCTATACATCGGTCCAGGGCTGGGAATGGTAATAGTAGTAGGCTTGAATTTCGCGAAAATCACGTGGCTTCTCCACTACAGTAGTTTATAATTGTGAATCTCATCAAGTAGCCTATGTAGGGTGGATGAATTTTCTAAATCAGTAGTGCCATTGAAGGCCGTAAATGCGGAAAATGCAGCGGGAAATAGAATATTTTTCTACAGTAGTTTTGGGTTGCCCCTAGCAACGAGTGTTTTGCTATTTTCAAGGCATTTTGCCTACAGCAGCGATAGGCGTGAGATTCACTGGCTTTGCTGACTGTGATTTGCTACGCTTGCCTACTGTAGAGTGAATCTCAGAAATCTTCCCAACTCTGCATCGGTCACGTACCAAAAATACCCATATTGCATGGGTTCCAAGTGATTTTTCCAAACCGGAAGTCGCCAACTTGGATTCAAAAAGGCATCGGGCACCGATTTCCGTCATCTACTCATTGGTCCCGTTCCAAAAATACCCATATTTAGGGGGTTCCAAGTGATTTTCCCAAACAGGAAGTCGTCATCTTGGATTCAAAATAGCGTCAAACATCGATTTCCGTCATCCATTCATCGGTTCCGTTCCAAAAATACTCATATTTAGTGGGTTTCAAGTGATTTTCCCAAACCGGAAGTCGCCATCTTGGATTCAAAATGGTGTCAGACATCAATTTCCGTCATCTACTCATCGGTCCCGTTCCAAAAATACACATATATAGGGGGTTTCAAGTGATTTTGCCAAACCGGAAGGCGCCATCTTGGATTCAAAATGGCGTCGGACATCGATTTCCATCATCTAGTCATCGGTCCCGTTCCAAAAATACGCTGCTAAATTGGTTCCCGTGGGTCGTTATCAGGCAGGAGCGTGAATGGAATTTTTGGAGCGTAAAAAGAGGGAGCGTTATTTGGAATCTCAAGCGTAAAAAGAGGGAGCGTAAGTTGGAATTTGGAGCGTAAATGGAGGGGGCGCAAAAAGAGGTTTGGCTGTATTATGCCTTTCTCAGGGGTTGTTCAAAATGTCGGAACACAACAAAAAATTCGTCTTCTCGAGCATATTCGTTATTTTTCTCTGTTCCGAAACTATTGCAGGTTTCCGGATTCGATTTCTTACAAAAATTCCCACATTGCAAATTATTCGAGACTACATCTGTAAATCGTCGTTTTGTTCATCGGTCCATTTTATTATATGTATATTCTTTTTACGTTCGCAGAATTCGAAACTTGTAGACGGACGAGGAACAACGCCGAAGGTATGTAATAATGCAGAATACTCATTATAGTTAACAGATAAAATTATCTGTAATGGGAATCTTTTTCATTTCGCAAACAGTGTTTTTTTTTTATTTACCATAAAATTAGACCTCTCAGATTTCTATTACTAAAAATGTTATATCTTTTTCTCATTCGAAACGTCAGATAACTACCAGAACAACAACGAAGGTATGTACATATGTAATAATGCAGAATATTTATTGGTAAAATCATTGTTCACATATAAAGTTATCTGTAATCTGGATCTTTTCCAATTCGCATATACTTTTTTTTTTAGAAGAGCATATTGAAACAGTGTAACTAAATAACGGTATGATCATATAATAACGATATTGACTATGGTTGAGAATATTGGAAGGAAAATGTCATTTTTATGAATTTTGCCATATACTATTATTATTTGTAACACTGTAGTACACCCGAAATTATTACGATCGACATGTTGAAAAAATTCAAACAATTATTTCCATTGTAGTAGAATGATTGCATTTCATTAAGCTGAAAAACACGCTTTTTTCTACCAGAAACCTAATGATGTTTAGTTGTACTAGTAGATTGAAGAAAAGTGTATCAATCATTTCATCAGGTTTCTATAACTGACAATTTCTTTTTTTTTTTTTTTTTGACACATCAGATGGCTACCAGGACAACACCACGCCAGGCAACAACAACCAAAAAGGTAAGTTATGGTTGTATATTTATTTTATGTTTCGACATTTGAGACCACAATTTAAATAGAATATCTCACAATAATAGGTGATGATAGTCAGCACATTTTTTATGAAGAAAAAACAATTGACTAGCAAATAGTTCCTACAAAAACTCGAGGAGTTATTGTTAAGTATAGTCAACATTTAAGAATGGATTGAAAGCATGATTTCCTGAAATCCTTCCAGGTAACATTTTAGGTTTTATCGTGATTTTATAACTGACTTAAAACTAAAATAGGGTCTACAAAACTGCAATATAATCAAAACTGTTACGGCAGCAGCTAGATAGAATACCAAATGTTACCATTAGAATCATGCATCTCTCATACTCAAACGGGTCCGCTTTCTCATTTATCGAAATCGGGCTCTATGAAGGTACTATACCAAACTGATTCGTTGGTTGGAGCATTCAGATTATAACATAACTCAAAGACGAAAGGCAAATGATTGAGAAATGAAGTTTCCGTAGTGATTTAAAGAGAAACCGATCATCACAGTACTTATGATGCTAAATGTAAGATTTGAAGTATAATTTTTGAACTCATATTAAGTCGAGTCTAGTACACGACAATGAAGACGGCTTTACAGTTGAGGTTTAAATACGCCTATCTGTCAAAAGATAGTTTGTATCTATAGTGGAATTAAATGGTATAGTACTAAATTCGGTTTTTCATCTTCTCATATTATCTATTGATTTCAAAGATACTATATAAGTGATCTGATTTTTACAACTGTTGAGAAATTCTTGCTAGTTCGACATACAGTAAAGATTCGCATAGCACTGTCCAACTCAGCTGATTCAGACTTTACAGTAGATAAAGGACGTCGTCAATAATGCAATCCTCTACTGTAGCTAATCTCTGTCCTTATAATGAAGTTCCACTGAATGCGACGTGTATTATACTCGAAACTTTCTATGTTTTGTTCCAGATCGGTTTCAAACCTGTATTCACGGTAATTCATCCTCATCGCGAAATTTCGTACCACAAAAAGAATAACTTTTTTCAAACGTTCCTTTTTCACAGTCAGTTACCCTACCTGGTATTTCCTTATTCGGGGTAATTATTATTTCACTATTAAACATAACCATGAAAGGATCTGAGCGTTTAATTTCTTGTTATAGAATCCTTCATTCTTCGGTATGCCGTTGAGCTTCCCTACAACGAATAACTGGACCGATCCAGTTGCAACCGTTCCTTCCAGTAATTTTACCGATAACGAGTTGACCGAATCTGTTGTAGAGCCAGTCACGGTTGCGGCAGCGAATACCTCAACCACAGTGGAGTTCTCTACGTCGAGCACTACAGAATATGAAATCGTAGAAACGTCTACGACTGAGCCGACAACGATGGAGCCTACGAGAAAGAAACTCAAACGACGCATCAGAATCAATGCCGAGACGGGTCAGAGGCAGGTGGTGAAACGTAGAAAGGTGCCGATGGTTTTACCCGAGGAAACGGAAGAGCCACAATAGGACTTCAATGAATGGATTTTCTTGGTTTTGAGTTCCAATAAAAACAAGGCCTAGGACAGAATTTGCCAGGTCAAAGTACGAAAGCAAATCATTTTGTCTGTGAAGAAAGATCACTCAGCATTCCTGGATCCTAGTTCTCGTTAGTCGTTTACTTCTACAACGTAATGTTGAAACTGAACTGAAACTGAACTGAAACTGAACTGAAACTGAACTGAAACTGAACTGAAACTGAACTGAAACTGAACTGAAACTGAACTGAAACTGAACTGAAACTGAACTGAAACTGAACTGAAACTGAACTGAAACTGAACTGAAACTGAACTGAAACTGAACTGAAACTGAACTGAAACTGAACTGAACTGAAACTGAACTGAAACTGAACTGAAACTGAACTGAAACTGAACTGAAACTGAACTGAAACTGAACTGAAACTGAACTGAAACTGAACTGAAACTGAACTGAACTGAAACTGAACTGAAACTGAACTGAAACTGAACTGAAACTGAACTGAAACTGAACTGAAACTGAACTGAAATTGAACTGAACTGAAACTGACTTTCTACGGCACGACGAAGTCCATGTCAAATCGGTCAGTCACAGAACTCATTCATTTTCGATTTACAGTCAATTTTGCACATGTTTTCGGTATGGTAGAATAAGTGTTTTTCAAAGATAAATCGAATTAATTTTTTTTTTCTGTCTTTATTAACGAGATTTTTAGCCCTGGGCTAGTTCATCTCGGGACCAACGGCTTTGCTTCCCTTCCGAAGGAAGTCGTCACTGAAATTTTTTTTTTAGTGACTATCTCGGGGATGGGATTCGATCCCAGGTCCTCGGCGTGAGAGGCGTGTGTTCTAACCACTACACCAGGTCCGTCCCCTCGAATTAAATTGATTCAACAATAACTTTTGAAAGTACCTTGCTTTCATTTGAAAAATTGTAGTCCGATACAATTGATTTTAGAAAACAATGTTCTATAGAGAAGTTGTAGTAAACCGTTTGGGCTACAAACAAAAAATATGCACTGACAAAATATTTTAATTTTCATCATAAAAAAATTGAAAACAACTCAAATTTCAAATCACACAAAAACTCCATTTTTAATATTTTTCAAATTTTTTGAGACAAAGTTTCATGGTGTAGAAATTTTTAATAAATAATTAGTAATGAAGTTTCACTAAAAACAACTTTTAGCCGGTTTTCAAAATTTTGGTCGAAATAAATATGTTTTGATGATAAAATAAGCATCTTTTAATTATTCTAAACCTTAATGATTATCATTATAACTTCGCTATAAGTAGCTATGTTCGAGTTAGGCGGCATCCATTTATTATGTAACGCTAAAATTGAACACTCTTGACCCCCTACCTCCCCACTCCCCGCTCTGTAACGCTTTTTGTAAAGAAAAATTTTAAATTGTTGTATGAGCCGTAACCCTTGAGCCTACTCCCCCCTTCCCCTAAAGCGTTACGTAATTTTTGGACGGCGCCTTATTTCAAATTTGATGCACATTTTTTTAAACAATAAAATAGGCCATTTTAATTAGATATTCATGATTCTCAACCACCAAGAAACTACCAAGCTTCTTAGGAGAAAAACTCCAAGAAGCTTCCAAGCTTCTTACCGAGAAGCTTAAAAGCTTTTTATCAAGCAGCATCCAAGCATCTTACAAGAAGTTTCCAAGCTTTTCATCAAGAATCTTGCAAGATTTATACCAAGAAGTTTGCAAGTTTCTTACCAAGAAGCTTCCAAGCTTCTTACCATGAAGCTTCCCAGCATCTTACCAAGAAGCTTCCAAGCTTCTTACCATGCAGCTTCCCAGCTTCTTATGAAGAAGCTTCCAAGTTTCTGACCAAGAAGCTATCAAGCTTCTTACCAAGAAGCTTGCAAGTTTCTTATCAAGAAGCTTGCAAGTTTCTTATCAAGAATCTTGAAAGTTTCTTACCAAGAAGCTTCCAAGCTTCTTACCAAGAAGCTTCCAAGCTCCTTACCAAGAAGCTACCAAGTTCCTTACCAAGAAGCTTCCAAGCTTTTTATCGAGAATCTTTAAAGTTCTGGGAAGCTTCTCCCCAAGAAGCTACCAAGCTTCTTACCAAGAAGCTTCCAAGCTTCTCACCAAGAAGCTACCAAGCTTCTTACCAAGAAGCTTGCAAGTTTCTTTACCAAGCTTGAAAGTTTCTTACCAAGAAGCTTGAAAGTTTCTTACCAAGAAGCTTGCAAGTATCTTACCAAGCACATTCCCTGCTTCTTACCAAGAAGCTTCCAAGGTTCTCACCATGAAGCTTCCAAGCTTCTTGGCAAGAAGCTTGCAAGTTTCTTACAAAGAAACTACCAATCTCCTTTCCAAGAAGCTTCCCAGCTCCTTACCAAGAAGCTTCCAAGCTTCTTACCAAGAAGCTTACGAGCTCCGTACCCAAGTTTTTACCAAGAAGCTTCCAAGCATTTTATCAAGAATCTTCCAAGTTTCTTACCAGGAAGCTTCCCAGCTCATTATCAAGAAGCTTTCAAACTACTCACCAAATAGCTTCCAAGTTTCCTAAGAAGAAGCTTCCATGCTCTAAGGAAGAAGCTATTCCGTGAATGAAATAAATCATTAGTACAGTATAATGTAGTGGACACTATAACCACATTTCTGCGTAGGTGAAAATCAGAAGCACTTGCCAAATTTTACACTGAAACTTTTTAAGACTTTATTTCCAGAATATTGCTGAACCGGATTTGGCTTGGTAAAAAAAAAGCTAAAAATATATGTATCTAACTAATTTTATCCGGAAGTAATCATTTTTTCAATCTTCTCAGGAGGGATATCCGGGATGGGCCTTCCTGCCATTCAATCCGGAGGTATTTTGAAATAGAACACATAACTCCAGAGCATTGAATTCAAACTTTTCTGCATACAGTCATATAGCGGTAGGCCACTACCGCTGTTGCGTGATTTCCCTAGTGGCCTGGGCAACTCGACCACTTCCACAACACTTTTCCCGGTTACGACGGTTACACCATCTAGAGGAGCTAATATCACCGCCACCGGGGAGGAGTTGGACGACAAGTATTCTAATGCCACCACTTCAGCGGACTACTCAACTACGTCAAGCAGCGCAGATTACGGTCCCTTCTTGATGGAAACATCTACGCCGTCGATGCCGCGAAAGAAGCTCAAGCGACGCATCCGAATCGACGCCGAGACCGGGGAGCGGCAAGTTATGAAGCGCAGAAAATTTACGAGAACTGTAGTCGAACCAGAAGTAGAAACGCCCTGAATTCAATCTGTTCTTCCAGATTGTATTTCTCTATATCAGCGAATAGCAACTACTGAGTGTAAACATGCACTACAATTTTGGACAAAATCAGGAAATCGGGAATAATATCTTTATGTACTTCATCTGTGATTGCAAGCTTTGCACTTCAAGTTCAATGATATGAATATTTGTATTATGGTTTATTTCTGTCTATTACATGGATTTTGTTAATAACTTCTTGAAATAAATTACAGCATTATGGTTAGGTTTCCACTTCATTGTTTTTTGGAGCTTCTCGTCATAATCGAATTCCTGCATTTTGCCCTTCACACCATTCATAAAGTTTTGAGCTATGGTAAGGTCGAGCTTCTGGTTATGGAACTTTCCAGCTTCTGGTTGAGTAGAAAGCTTCTGCTTGAGAAGCTTTCCAGTTTCTGATTGAGAAGTTTTCTAACTCCTGGTTGAGAAACTTTTTAGCTTCTGGTTGAGATGTTTACCCAGTTACTTTCGAGTAAGTTCCTCAGTTTCTGGTTGAGAAGCTGTTCAGCTTTGGATTAAAGATCGCAGCAAGCCGTGCGCGCGAGCAGCTGTTTTTGAAATGTTCTGTTGCTTCAACCTCGGTTCCGCGCTTTCATTGCAACGGCTGATAGAGCTATACTATCCGGCTAATGATTTTAAGAAGAGAGTTTGTGAAGTGACAATAGTAGATCTCAAAAATTAATATCCGTTTAACGCTTTTTATTCAAGTGTTGCAAGGCGAGGGAAATTGCGCCAGCGGCCAAGTGCGCGGTCGGCAGTTTTTTTCTGTCACGTCTACGTAATTTCAATTCGGCGAGCAAAATTTTCAAACGGCTGGTGGTGCTATGCCACCCAAAAGGCGATTAAAAGAATAAAGTGATTTCTGTTGTTCAGCTGTGTGTACTATTCCGGGAGATTGGCGTTGGAGTGAAATATTCAATTTTGGAGAATAGGTATACTTGATTGCGCGATTTGCTCGTGTGGGTATGTAAAGGAAAGAAGTGTTATTTGAAAGAATTGACAGAATTCGATGCATTACTACATAAAAACGCAAAGCATGTATCGGCATAAAGAAACTGGAGATGAAGTACCTCACAGAAATTGAGAATTTGCAAACAATAGTATAATGGTTGAGATCCTTCCGATATAGATTGATACTATCATTGAACTTAATATAACTAGCTGCGTAAAATGATTGCAGTATTTTTTTTATTATTCTCAAACCCAAGTCTGCACAGTGGGCCTGGCAATTTTAATATTTGTAACATATTGACGATATGTGCAAGATCTTAGATAGATAGATAAATAGATAGATAGATGGAAAAGCTTTTCAGCTTTGGATTAAAGCTCCTACAGCTTCTGGTTTAAAAGCTTTCTTGCATCCGATTGAGAAGCTTTCCAACCTCTAGTTGAGAAGCTTTCCAGCATCTAGTTGACAAACTTTCTAGCTCCTGGTTTGGAAGCTTCCTAGCTTATGCTTGAGAAGTAATCCAGATTCTGATTGATAACTTTTCTAACTTCAGGTCGAAAAACTTTTTACCTTCTGGTTGAGATGTTTACCCAGTTACTGGTTTAGCAGGTTCTCAATTTCTAGTTGCGAAGCTTTTCAAGTTTGGATTAAAAAGCTTCTCCAGCTTTTGGTTTGAAAAGCTTTCCTTTTTGCCAATCTCTACTTGAGAAGCTTTTCAGCTTTTAGTTGGCGAACCTTCAAGATTCTAATTGAGAAGCTTTCTAGCTTCTGGTTTGACATCTTCCCAGCTTATGCTTGACAAGCTTTCCAGTTTCTGATAGAGAATTTTTTTCAGCTTTGGATTTAAAAGCTCTTCCAGCTTCTGGTTTAAAAGCATTCAAACTTCTGATTGAGAATTCTTTCTTTCTAGCTTCTAGTTGAGAAACTTTCTAGCTTATATTTGAGAAGTTTTCTAGATTATGTTTGGAAGCTTCTCAGCTTATGCTCTATCTGTGAAGCTTTCCAGCTTCTAGTTGAGAAATTTTCTAGCTTATGCTTGAGAAGCTTTCCTTTTTCTGATTGAGAAGTTTTCTAACTTCTAGTTGAGATGCTTTTTAGATTTGGATTTAAAAGCTCTTCCAGGTTCGGGTTTAAAAGTTTTCCTGCTTCCGATTGAGAAGCTTGCCAATCTCTTGTTGAGAAGCTTCCCAGCTTGAGAAGCACCCTAGCTTCTGGTTTGGAAGCTTCCTAGCTTATGCTTGAGAAGCTTTCTTGTTTCTGATTGAGAAGATTTCTAACTTCTGCTTGAGAAACTTTTTAGCTTCTTGTTGAGAAGTGCCTTCAGTTTCTGGTTGTAAAATTTTTCAGCTTTAGATTGAAAAGCTCCTCCAGCTTCTGGTTGCAAAGCTTTCCAGCTTCCGATTGAAAAACTTTCCTAACGCTTGTTTAGAAACTTGTCAGCCTCTACTTGTTAAGCTTATGCTTGAGAAGCTTTGTAGCTTCAGGGTTGGAAGCTTCCTAGCTTAACCATGAGAAGCTTTCCAGTTTCTGATTGAGAAGTTTTCTAACTTCTAGTTGAGAAGCTCTTCAGCTATGGATTAAAAAGCTCCTCCAGCTTCTGGCTAAGAAGCGTTCCTGCTGCCAGTTCTGAAGCTTTCTAATCTCTACTTGAGAAGCTATTCAGCTTCTAGTAGAGAAACTTTCTAGCTTCTGATGGAGAATTTTTCTAACTTCTAATTAAGAAGCTTTTCAGCTTTGGATTACAAAGCTCCTCCAGCTTCTGGTTTAAAAGCTTTCCTGCTTACGATGGTGAAGCTTTTCAACCACTAGTTGAGAAGCTTGCCAGCTTCTAGTTGAGGAACTTTCTAGCTTCTTATTGAAAAGCTTTTGGTTTGGAAGTTTCCCAGATTATGCTTCAGAAGCTTTCCAGTTTCTGATTTAGGAGTTTTCTAATTTCTAGTTGAGAAGCTATGGAATAAAAAGGTCCTTTAGCTTCTGTTTCGGGTTGAGAAGCTTTTCGGATTTGCATTAAAAGCTCCTTCAGCTTTTGGTTTAAAAGCTTTCCTGCTTCCGGATGAGAAGCTTTTCAGCTTATAGTTCAGAAAATTTTCTAGATTCTACATGACAAGCTTTTTGGCTTCCTAGCTTATGCTTGAGAAGCTATCCAGCTTCAGCCGAAAAGAACGTTTGGCACTTGGCAATGCTTTATTAAATCTGTTAGGAATGAATACATCTCTAATAAAACCTCCATAAAAAAAAATTAAAAATCAAAAAGCATTGAAATTGTTACTTGGGTTGCATCAGTGTAAAATCGACTCAAGTAGTGTTTTGTTTTGATTCGTGGTTAAGTCACTTTGTCTCTCCAAATCAACTACATTTTTTACATAATTGGAACCACCCGGTCATGTCACGGATTCGAGCCTCCAGTGACCATTTGTCGACCTGGAGCAAACCCTAGCATGTGACCGATCAAATTTAAAGAATTTTCAGCAACAATTTATTGGTGGTCAAAGCAGCTACATGATTTCATGGCCAGGTGATTTCATGTGTGAAAAGATTTAGTTTGATATGGCCTCTAATGGATCGGCGCTGAAAATTCATGAAATTTGATAGGTCACATGCTATTAGTAAGTAAGTATTCCGAGATACTGCATCATAAATATTATAGTTTATTTCTCGAAGTACTGTAATATTCAACTAGGGCGTTACAATACTAGGAGATGCGTTTCCATGCTTATATTGGGTAGTGTACCTATGAAAATTTGTAAAGTAATTGCATGTAAAATCGAGCATATTCAAGTAGTTCTATCTCGTAACGTTTGTGTTGTCACCCAAATAAAACTTCAAGTACTCTCAATCTGACAGATACCAACAACAAAGCCAGACGAAGTAAAGAAACCATATTGGGAATACGGAATAATGCCCTATTCTTCTTTCAACGTAAGCCACCGAAAGCATAAACAATTGGTGCTCGAACAAACTTATAACAACTCTGTTTTTTCAACAGGAAATTCAACCGTACAGGCTTCCGTTGCCAATTGGAAACTCAACCTATGCCCCCCTACTTATAATATGGATACAGGAAACTCAACCGCACAGGTTGCTCCGTTGTCGATTGTATCGTTTCCTATAAGCAACAATAATGGCACCGTTGCGGACGATACGGACGACTACCTTGAAGAGCCATTGGGAAGAAACGAAACGATCGTGCTGACAAGGTACAAACCTGGCGAAACGGCCCCAATTGCTCCTACGCAAAAGAAGATAAAACGACGCATCAGGATTAACCCCGAGACAGGCCAACGACAGGTCATGAAACGCCGAAAGGTCCCGAAAGCAGTGGTCGAAGAGACAGAAATGTAACAATAAACTGTGTGTTGAATTTGTTCGTTTTTTTTTTGCTCTTAAGTTTACAAAGAATTGTTTAAGCAAAACACGAAAGAATGTTCGCTAAACCCTAGCAAAGCTTAATAGCTTGGTGAGCTCGTTCCATACTAATTAACGTGAAATCGTATAGTAATCTATTTGTATCCCTTGTGTCGTCGCCATCTTTGAAATGACGAAAAAACTGACCAATCTGTATTCTCCATCTGATTTACGGCACCACGTTTCATACGACCTTATTTCAGGAATTATACAGCGCGGCGACTCCATACCAAGCCATAACCCCGTCATGGTGGATCCCGGTAAATATTTTGAAAGCGTAAACCATCCGCCACGACAATGATCTATCGTTTTTTTTTTTTTAGAATGCAAACATCATAATGAGGAGCCTACCACTACCAGACTACGGATCCAGTGCCAACGACTCGTCCTTACAGCAAGCCTTTAGTTACATCGATCTATCGGAAAGTGACGACTCGCCGAAAAATCGTACGTCATACGCTCTCAACATCAGCTCACCGAAGGCGCTCGACAATGGCACTACGATAGAAGCGATTGCTGGTACAACCCTGGCAATTGAAGAAACCAGTACTACTAGCTCAGCGGCACCTCCTACGAAACAAGTCAAACGGATAAGGAAGACTTCCCCGGCAACGACGGAACCGACACCGACACGGGTCCTGAAGCGCAGGAAGATTACAACTACGGCGAAACCGACGGCTTAGGTCCGAATCGTAAATGGTGTCATGAACTTTGAAATTTCTCAAATAAATAGAAAATTTCATACTGCAACTATTTTACCCAAACTACTGTCAACTACTGAGTCGCCTATTTCTTCTATCAGCGTGTAGAAGATCACGCTTTGCGTATGATGTAATTTTCAAAGTCATGTGAATTTCGTTGAAAATGTTATTCTTATTTGGTTTACATGGGAGTCGCACGAATAAGCTCGCAATTAATATATACAGTCATTCAGTGGCGTAGCAAGGGTTTTTGGGGCCCGGTGAGGAGTTCTATTTTGGGGCCCTCAAAATTAAAGTGAACGTCATCTAAATGTAAGACGCTAATGTGAAAATGACTGTCGAAATAAACATTGACCAAATAGCTTTTGTAGAACTATGACTCAAGTGATGAAACTTATGTTGATATGTTGTTGTAGTAGCTTAAGGTGAAACAGTTTGGAATCAACTTCTAAGATTGCACTAAAACTTCAAAGGCACAAATCTCGCGAAGAAAGCATCCCACAACAGTGCATTTTTTATTTTGGCTGTGTGCACTAGCAGAAAGCTCAAAATAAGAAGATCAGGAACGTTTGCCAACTATTTCTCCAGTTTTGTGCCTTCGAAAACGTGAGTAGGGGGAGAAGTCGGCCATTGTGCCGGCCATCTTTGGATTCCGAGATGTTTCACTTTAATGGCAAACATGTCAGCTAATGAGCCTACTGTACTTATTTGCTTAATTCTTGTTCAGAAACACATCAATTCAATGAAAATATTCGAGAGGACTTCCAGTGAATTGACAGTGTCGTAAAAATTCAGCCGAATGATACCCGATCAGTGCGAAAACGAACAAAAACAAACTCCGCTAGCAAGAAGCCAATCTGACTTCGAGTGCGAATGCGACGAGAAAGAGAGTGGGTGCAACACACGCACACATTCAGTTTCATCCACTGTTGGTGTCATTTCAAAATTCAGTTTCACCTAGAGGCACTGAAATTGAAAATTGAATATAAAAAATTACAAATGAATTTTATATTACTGGTGTAAGAAAACGGCAATGTGATGCCTCAAGTTGATGAATCATGATTGTCTTTCAATAAAAGAATACAACTTTTGCAATTTGCGGATGTTTTGTGGGGTATTCTGACGAAAATGATTTTTTTCACTAGTGAAATTGAATTTGAATGTCAGTAGTGGATGAGAATTAGTGTAGCAAAAGTAATTGAAAAACTGAATGCACGTTCTACCAGATTCGTGCATGTATTGTCAAACAAACATTCACACAAAGAAGAATTCAACGATGACGGAGCCTACTGAGGATCGGCGTAGTTGACTGTATATTGAAATATGCAGACACTGCATGGAAGTGAAAATATTAGCTGGCGAAATAGCGCTGGAAAGCAATGATTCTACAGCTTCAATTAGGTATTCTAAGAAAGTTTCGAGTTTGTTGCTAAGATGAATTATTCTAGAACCTGTAGAGAAATTTCCAAAAGATGTCTTAAAAGAATTTTCCAGTCATTTTCTCAGGAATATCTCCAGAAATTATTGGTTAAATTTTTCGAAAAACCGGGAGACATTTTAGAAGGAAATCTCAACGTAGCATCTGATGAAACTCGATTTAGTTTGATAATAACTCTTGATGAACTCCCACAAAGTTCTCTGAGGGCTCTTGGGGAAGTCTCGAAGGATTTTGTAACTTGAAAAATACACGAGAAATTGTTTGGAAGAACTGCAGTAGTAATTTCGCATGAATTATGAGTGTAATCTTTGCAGAAATTTCTGAAGGAGCTTTATGAGGAATCCCAGGTCAAATTTGAAGAGGAATTCCTGGAAGAGTATATCGTATATATCCTCGGATAATCCCAGGAGAAATTTTAGGAGCAACTTCTAGGGAAAATGTGGATGAATGTCGCAAACTACGAAAAATATTCTCTAACCATCCCTTGAAACAACTCTGGAAGATTTTTTGGCAGACTTGGTGATGGAATCAATAGAGACGTTTCTGAAGGAGAACCCAGTACTATACCTGAAGAGATCTTTGTATAAATCACTAGAAAAATTCTTTAAGTTTTCCTCGAAGAATCTAAAAATAAATTCCGGAAGAACCTGTGAAAAAATCGCGTAATAGTCTCTGAAGGTATCTCTGGAACCTCTTGAAGCAGGATTCACTGCAAGCATAAAAAAGAAAAAAGTGACTTTAAAGACAATTTTGTCTGAAAGTGACTTTCAAGACCTATTGTTAAAAATAGAGACTTGCATTATAAGAGAGACTTAACTTCTAAAATAAGTCTTGAATGTGTACAAGCCATGTCCCGAAGATGGTAACTGATTTTTGTTTATAACAATAATTGAAATGAAAATACAATTATGGGCCCCACACATTTATGTCGATTCGACTGAATTACAAAATTAGACCGAGTTATCGAGAATGAATTATGAATACGTTTTAGGCTACTCTAATCACTAATAACATTGATCATGGGGCCCCTACACTTTTCCGATCAAGGTCCCCCTCAAACTGTTTGTATACGTGTCAGTTTTCAGAAATCATAAATCATCAAAAATCATAATATCAAATGAAATTCTTAACACTACCTACACGCAACCCGAGCCTGTAAGATTTCATTACAATTCTGCATGATTCTAATACAGAAATTGTATTAGATCGTTGCATATACAGAAATTGTAATGGTCGACAATACAAGGCATTGTATAACAAAGAACATGGAAAGAAGCGAAAGAAATCGGAAAAATACGCTTGTGTTCGCGTCGAGTTCGAGATGCATGAGAAACAGGTTGGCTGCAACACTACGCAGCCATGAGGCATAATGAGTTCAAATTATTACAAAAAGATTTTACCGTCACGGTCGGGAATCGAACCGGTAGTCTTCGTCTTTTCGTCTACCACATGACGCGCCATCCATCACGGCTATATTAGTATCTTAATGGAAACATGTTTGAAGACAATTATAAACAACACCCGGCTGCTGTTGGCGATACCGGAGAGTGGAAGTAACTACAGTCAGGTCTCCAATTAGGCACACGGTTGAGGAGCGTAATAAATATCTGCGTTATATATGGGATTTCATCTTCGACAATATTCCCAGAATATCTGATATGTATTAGAAGATAGTTCAGTACTGTCTTTGACGATGTTTCAGTACATGATACGACCTAGCTTGAAGAGTTGAGGATTATCCTTTTAGCTGAGAACTTGGCCAGTAAGAGTGCTGCTTCTAAATAGATTAATGTGAACCTTACAGAAGAAGTATTTTCTTCTTTTTCCTGGCGTGACATTCCAACTGTGAGAGTGCCTGCTTTTCAGCTTAGTGTTCTTTTGAGCACTTTTACAGTTATTAACTAAGAGCTGTCCTCGCCGTTTGACCATTTTTGCATGTCCATATCGGTGGCATGTACGAAGATACTCCATGCCTTTGCAAGTAGAGAAAATGTCCAACCCGAAAAGATCCTCGACCGGTGGGGTTTGCACCCACGACCCTCAGCTTAGTCTTGCTGAATAGCTGCGCGTTTACCGCTACGGCTATCTGGGCTCCCACAACATATGATTTCCTTTGAGGTTGTCCATTAATTATATAATACAATTTTTCCGATTTTGAAACAAAATAAAAAAAATCAAAAGAAAATCAAAAGGCGGAAATTACTTAGGCCAAAAATACCATAATAGGTAGAGAAAAAAGAATGGCAAAAATTTTCAATAAACAGGAACCGCTACAAGGCAGAAAACCATGGGGGTGTAGAAGGGTTACAGAAAAGTGAGTTATCAATTCTGACTCCACTGACAGCCCTACAAGAATCTTACATGCCTCTCCTAAAAATACTTAACTAAACTTCATTTTAAGAAGGGGCTAGAGGGATTACTGAAAAGTGTGTTATGAGTTCTAACCACATTAGATGCTCAGACTAGAATACAGCATGTTCCTCTGAAAAACACTGAACACAGGCTTGAAACTCAATTCGACGAGATCTCACAATGCGTGGTGTTGGTTTGCAGAAAATATTTTACTGAAAGCCAGCTGACAAACGTAATTTATTGCTGATTAGATATGGATTCGTCCGTTCCACGCTGTAAGGAAATGGTTGCATGTATTGGAAAAAAAAATGGTGTAAATCGTTCAAATACGATGAGCTAACGGGCGAAGACAATAAAATTCTTGTACAGTTCTTATGCAGGTAGGACCATGCATCTTTTGTAAGGAACCGTGGAGTAAGTGAAAATGATATGAATATTTTACTGAATGTGAATTACGGTTTAAAATCATGAGTAGACCGTTGAGGCCATTCATATCATTACGATGGGTAAGTGATTCCTGAGATTGCATAATTGCATAAAACCTGTCAACTATTTTTCCGTAACATTTTTAAACTGAAATAAAAAAAGTTTTTAGAATTAATTTGACGTTGAACTAAAAATAACTAGGTTGACACACCGCCAATTTTCTAATAACGTGGGGCAAGTAAAAAGTTTATCATTAGAGATTGAATTTGTGTTTGCTCTTTAGGTAGCTATAAGTAAACAAAGTTTGCAATTATTGTAGGAAAAAAAGTACGTGCTGATCAAACAAACACTTAACTCAAAGCCTTAAAAGCCTTAAGAAATCATGGAACTTCTCTAAAAGAGGTTGCCAAACATTACGATATTAATGTGTCTACTTCGGACAGCCAAATGAAAGGAAGGCGATAATTGAAATGATCCAATATATGAACACATGTAAATCCCGTAAAGCCATTTCAAAACATAAAAATAGGGTATAGGTCTATCAACTTTCGTAAAAACAAAAAACAGATTAATAACAAATCTACAGAGCAGGAATGCAATTGCTGTCTCATGATGTAAAATTCAACATTGAAATTGTTGTCGAATCATTTCAACGAACATTTAAATTGCTTCATTTGTGAGACAAGCGAAAAGGATAAATACTTTTTTCAAAACATTGGCTGTATTTTTTTTTCAATTTTACATAAAAACAATTGAGCATACTGCTTATATTTGGCGGTAGTCAAGTTAAAAAATATACCTCATTTATTTCAATTTAAAGTCTTTAGAATTTGAAGATTCTCAACTATACACTTTCCATTATCCACTTGCGTGTACATGTTCCTTTCTTTCTTTCTTTACTGACATTACGTCCCCACTGGGACATAGCCAACTTCTTAGCTTAGCGTTCGTATGAACACTTTCACAGTCATTAACTAAGAGCTTTTTTGCCAAAGTTTCCCGTTTCACATTCGTATATCGTATGGCAAGGTACGGTGATTCTTTATGCCCAGGGAAGTCGAGGAAATTTCCATTGCGAAAATATCCTGGACCGACCGAGAATCCATCCCAGATACCAACAACTTGGCTTTAATTGGTAGCTGCGGACTTTACCACTCGTCTAAGGAAGGTCCTATACATATATATTGTAGTTATATAAATTATCTTGGGAACACTGACCAAGTTCTCATTTAAAAGGATGATCATTAACTCTTTAAGGTAGATTTAAAGAGTACTGAAACTCCGTCGAAGACAGCATTGGGCTATCTCTTAACACATACGAGATATTCAATAATACCTAAAAAAAATGCATTCTCATAAGTTCTAATGTTCGCGCAGTAGTAGTGCACCTAATTGGAGACCCGACTGTATTCACATGTCAACTGGACACGAAAGAAGGAAAGCATACTGTGGAGCTGATGTATCACATAATGCTACCCCACTTCGTCCAGAAGAGAATCGAAGTTATTTTTAGACATGGCTGCGTGCGTTTAAGTTTAAAGGGGGATGTTTGCATGTGTTGGATAGAATGAAGTAAAACGTTATAATACAATGAGCTGCCGGTAGGTACAATACAATTATTGTATTGTTCTTATGCAGAGATTGTATTAGGTAGGACCTTGCAATTTTTGCAAGAGATTTTTATTTTGCGTGTATGGAATGGGGGTCCAGTGAAGACCGCACCCCCACTAGCTATACGCTCTTGCAGTCATTGGATTAAGGTAATCATATTTAAGAAATTCGATTAACCTTCAAAACACGTGGACGACTTTTTTGCACTCCTCTATATCTTCTGAAAATAGTGTGTGGTTTTTCGATTCCGTTGCATGTTCCTATGGAGTGAGCGACGGAATCAACATCGTTCGGTTCGGTTCGCGTTGGACGAGAGTGGAAAGATATTCGTGTTGATTCGAGGGTGGATTGCCAACATGATAACATGTTTTTATCGTGGTAACATTACGTTTATGCAGTTTTCAAATAAACTTTGGGTGGTTCGTCACTACAAATGACGACATAAACCCTTATTCGTGTTGCAGATAAATTAAATATACACGCATCTTTCTTTTTCCTCATTACTAGAAATAAACAGGCATAATGCCGAGACTTGTAGTGACGAACCATATATGGTTTGTTGGAAAACTACATAAAAGTAACGCTTTCATGAAAAATGTGTTATCATAAGCATGAAACGTGCTCACCAGATGGTAATTCATCCTCGACTGAACACGAATATCTTTTCATAAAGGGTGATACCGTCAAAATTTGATCATGAGAAAATGCGTGTAAATTGGTAAAATCGTTTATTTCAAAAATAAAATTATATTTCTTTTTCAAGTTCAAATAGTATAAAATGCAGGAAAAATATTCAGTTAGGCTTCCGTTTTTTCAAATCCGAATTGCCGAGCCTTTCGCTTGACCCCTATCACCAGATTTTATACAGCCACCTTGTCCACCTTCTTCTCCACAGAACGCCAGTTTGCCTGAACCTGCTTCTCGTCACTAGCAGTTTTTTTGTCTTCTTTAGGTTCCGCTTGACAATAGCCCAATATTGCTCAATAGCTCTGGCATATTTTAGCGGAGCTCTGGCATGTTTTGGGAGTGTTCTTGGCCTTGAGAACCACTTGTACGTTGTTGGCGGCGTAGAGCACTTCATGGCGTTTTTACCGTAATGGCAAGATGCCAATTCCGGCCGAAACTGTACGGAACAACAGTGTTTCTTTAGGAAAGGCAGCAGACGTTTATTCAAACACTTTTTTACGTAAATTTCTTGGCTGACAGTCCCGATTACTATGAAAATGCTACTTTTCAAGCCACAGGAACAGATCTGGGAGGGAGAAACCGATACGAAATTGATGTACGTCATAGTGAGCCGAGATTCTGCTGTCACGAACTGTCATTGTTAGCCGGATTTAAAACAATGGACACACATGATAAAAGCGCGTAATTGATCAAAGCATATTTTTGCATTCCATTAAATGTTTTCAGACGCGAATGACCTGCTATGGTTAAAGCGTCTATAATTCAAAAACAAAAATCTATCAAATGCGACAAAAAATCGATGAAGAAGCTATTTATGCTTATTAAAATGTAATGTCACGATAGCACCTTTTATTCTGGTAGGATATGAACTATGCAAATACGCATCTTTTCACTTTTTCCAGTAAAAACGAAAATGAAATGCACAGAAAATTTTGACCCTTTTTCCATGTTTGTCCGAAAAATCGAAGGTACACAACAAAAGAAAACTAGCGATTTTCATCAAGTCTGCCTTGATTGCCGTTGGCAAGCTGGAGTTTTCTTGTAGTTTGATAAAAAAAAACTTTGTGTCATATTTCGTGTGTAGTATCTGTGCTTCCCTCCCAGATGGCTTGCCAAACCAATTATTTCTTCGTGAACTTCGACAGTTTCATATGCTTGAAAATATCTGGTACCTTTCCTCTTCTTTTTGCTGTATGAAACTCCCGTCTCGGAAGCTGCTTGTAGTCGACTTTGACGTAGGTTTCGTCGTCCATTACCACGCAGTCAAACTTCGTCAGCATCGTTGTAAACATCCTCCGAGATCGCGCTTTGGCCGTCGTATTTTGCTTATCATTGCGATTTGGAGTCACTACCTTCTTGAAAGTCGACAGTCCGGCTCGTTTTTTGGCTCGATGCACGGTTGTAGATGATACACCCAGCTCATTTGCGGCAACTCGTGAGGTTGGAGTTATGCTTGAAACTACCGGCTAGTCTCTTTGTCGTCGCAGCGGCTTCCGGTTTTCGATTCCCCCCGATTGGTGTTTTGAATAATTCATTCGTTGTACTGAAGCAAACAAACAGCAGCAACAAAGTTCCAAAATTTTGATTTGATAATCCTGGGAAAAAAGGATGAGAATCCTATAAAATTTCTAATGAATCCTTTAATGGTTCTCATCAGAATTACCTCAAGATTCTCATCAACATCATCGCAGGATTCTCATCTCATCTCAGGAGTTCTCATCAGAAATTTCATCAAAGGCCTTTTAAATTTCACATTAGAATTCTCTTGGATTCCGCATCAGAATCCTCTTAAGATTATCATTAGAATCTTTTGAGGATTCTTTTTAAAATCATCTCAGGTATTTCATCAGCATCCTCTCAGAATTCATCAGTCAACATCAACATCAGTCTCGTCTCAATCTTTGGATTCGAAAGCAAAATTCTAGGATGCTCATCAGAATCTTTCTGGATGCTAATCAGAATCCTCTCAAGATTCTCGAACAGACTCCTCTCGCGATGATTGTCAGAATCCTCGTAAGATTGGCATCAACAATCTTCCCAGGATTCTCATCACAATCCTTTCAAAGTTCTCAACAGAATCCTCCCACGATTCTCATCAGAATCCTTCTAGAATGTTATCAGCATCGATGAAATCTTATCGGAATCGTTCAGAGTTCTCAATCCTTCCAAGATACTTATCAGAATTCATCCAGGATTCTCATCGGAATCCTTTAAACATTCGCAACAAAATCCTTGCTGTATTCTTCTCCAAAAACTTCCAGGATTCACATCAGAGTTCTGATTAGAATCCTTGCTGGATGCTCATCAGAAATCTTTTTGGATTTTTAATAGAATCCTTCCAAATCAAATCCTTCCAGAATTCCCATTTTTTTTTTCACTATTCTTATCCAAACTTTCTAAGATTCTCATCAGAAACATTGCAAAGCTCTCAACTGGAATCAGAATTTTCATCGCAATTCTTCCAGGATTCTCATTATAATATTTACAGAATTATCATCAGAATCATATCATGATTTTTATCAAAAACCTTCCAGTATTGTCACCAGAAACTGTTTTTCATCAAAAACTTTTACTCGCAAGATTCTCATCAAAAATTTTCTCAGGATTCTCATCAGAATCCTCTCAAAATTCTAATCACAATCTTCCCAAAGTTCTCATCAGAATTCTCATCAGAACCCTCTTAAGATTCTCATCATGAACTATTGAGGATTTTCATCAACATTCTCTCAGAAGTCGCTTCAGACGTCTCAATTTTTGCATTCGATACCAAAATTCGAGGATGCTCATTAGAATCTTTCTGGATACTAATCACAATGCTCTCATGATTCTCGATCAGATTCCTCGCAGGATTCTCATCAGAATCCTCTCAGGAAGCTTGTCAGAATCCTCGTAGGATTGGTATCAGAAATCTTCCCCGGATTATCATCACAATCCTAGTTCTCATCAGAATCCTCTCACTATTCTACTCAGAATCTTCTCATGATTCTCATCAGAATCCTTCCAGAATTCCATCAGCAATGTTGATTCAGCATCGATTCCGTATTCTCATCTGAATCGTTCAATAAATCTTATCGAAATCCTTCAAGGATTGCCATCTCGCCCTTTCAAATTTATCTTCAGAATACTCTTTCTTCAGAATCCTTCCAGGATTATCTGCAGAATTATGCTGTGATTCTCCCCAGAGTCCTCCCAGGCTTCTCAATAGAGTCCATTCAGAATTCCCAACAAAAATCCTTCCAAGATACTTATCAGAATTCATCCAGGATTCCTTCAAATATTCGCAACAGAATCCTTCTAGGATTCTTATCCAAAACTTTGAAGAATTCACATCAGAGCCCTTCGAGGATTCTAAATCGAATAGAATAGAATAATAGGATCCTCCGCGGATTCTATTCAAAAACCTTCCAGGATTTTTACCGAAATCCAGTATTCTAATCAGACTCCTTGCTGGATGCTCATCAGAATTCTTCTTGGATTTACATAAGAATTCTTCCTGGATTTTCAAAAGATTCCTTCCAAGATTTTCATAAAATCCTTACAGGATTCACATTAATTTTCTTAACGATTCTTACCCAAACTTTCTAGGAATCAGAATTTTCAACACAATTTTTCCAGGATTCTCGTTAGAATATTTACAGGATTCTCATCAGAAACCTTCAATGGATTTGATTAGAAACGTTTCAGAGCACTTCCAAGGATTTCACTAGAAAAAAAGGATGAGAAGCCTATAAAGTTTCTGATGAATCCTCTCAAAGATTTCCCAGAATCATCCCACAATTCTCATCAGTATCGTCTCTTCTCTTCTAATCAAAATTATCACAGGATACTCATCAGCATCATCGCAAAAGTTGATTCTTTGCAGGATTCACATCAGCTTCCTAGCAAGACTCTCATCAAAATTCTCTCAGGATTCTTTTTACAATTTTCTTAGGGTTCTCATCTGAAACCTCTCAGAATTCTCATCAGAATCTTCTCACAGTTCTCATCAGAATTCTTTCAACAGTATCTTTTTAAGGTTCTCTTTCATCAGCATCCTCTCAGAATTCACATCAGACTCGTCTCATTTTTTGCATTCGATAGCAAGATTCAGGGATACTCATCAGAATATTTTTGGATCAAGATTCTCGATCAGATTCCTCTCAGGATTCTCATCAGAATTCTCTCGGGGTACTTGTCAGAATCTTCGTAGGATTGATATCAGAAATTTTCACATTTTTTTTTAAAGCTCTCATCAGAACCCTCTCACGATCCTCATTAGAGTTTTTCCAGGATTTCATCAGCATCGATGCCGAATTCTCATCAGAGTCGTTCTAGGAATCTTATCGGAATCGTTAAAGAATTCCCATGCCGTCATTACAAATTTATCTTCAGAATGCTCTTTCCAGTATTCCAATCACACTTCTTTCAAGATTTCCTTCAAAATCCTTCCAGGATTCTCTACACAATGCTTCTGAGATCCTCCACAACATCCTTCCAGGCTTCTTTCTCAACAGAGTCCATTCAAAATCCTCAACAAAATCCTTCCGAGACACTTATCAGAATTCATGCAGGATTCTTATCGGAATCCTTTAAATATTAGCAACAGAATCCTTTCGGGATTCATATCAGAGTCCTTCAAGGATTCTAATCGAATAGAATAGAACAATAGAATCCTTTGAGGATTCTTACCTTCTAAGATTCTTATCCGAAATTATTCAAGATTCTCATCAGCTTCCTTCTGAACTCTCATTAGAACCTTTCAAGATTACTATTAACATCGTTTAAGGATTCTCATAAGGACCCTCCCTGCATAATAGGAATCTTCCACAATCAAAAATAATCGGTTGAGAAACGGCTGTTTGAAGTTGACCATTTTGCATGGGAAACTTTGGGGCTTTGGTGCATTTTTTTATGTCCGATACTGTACTTCTGATTTCAAATACATATTTGTAAAACTAAGCCAAATGTGTCGAGCGATCTTAACGTACACTGTTTTTCGAACTTCATGAAGGAAGAGATGCTCGTTCAACTTTAAAAACTATGAAAATCCTTGTTTGTTAACCACCTATCGATCGCAATTCATTACATCGTTATGATTGTATTCCTCGAGAACAGGAATATAATTTTGTATTACACTGTAAAGTTTATTCTACTTACTAATATGACGAGAAACCCTTGTTTTTTACCCTTTTGCTGAAAATCAACATTCAGAGCAATCTCTAAGATGATGGACATCAATATTTCTTGTACCTAAAATCTGAGAAACGTTTTTAAAACTTTTTTGCCTGTGAATCAAAACTCAAATCGATGACATGTTTTTTTTTTTCGAAATAAAAATGTTTACAAGCATTGACGCATTAAATTTAGATTTACAGAAAACATACAGTTGTTAAAAGTAAGGTTTTCGTAATTTTTTGAGAAACCAATTGCGTGTAATCAAAACATTTGGTTTCTACATAAATATGTTTAATGAATTTGTAAGAGCCAATTTATGTAAAAAATATATAGTCCCCTCCTTCCTCTCTTTTTTAGCATTACGTCCCCACTGGGACAGCTTTTGATTTCACCCTAAATTTGTTTTACTTAAAAAACTACATTGAATTTGTTTACCGGCATATCGGTCTGTTTTGCCCAAAGTAGTAGGGAGCAAGGAGAAGAAAGCAATGAAAACTATATGGATAGATACCGTAAGGGAACAGCGGCGAAAGAAAATGGATTAGAAGTGGAAGAGGGCATACCATATGAAACAGTATTACTTGAAATGTCCTTCGTTGTGGCTAACATATCCCATGGGAACGGCTTGGCGTGTTGTTTGAATAACACTACCAAGACAACATACGCACCGAACTTCTACAAATTAATTTATGCTAAAAAAGCAACATGTTATCACTTTAAAACTTGATTTATATGCAAACAGAATAAAAAAAAAACTAGGATTTCTTGAAGTTTGTTAATTTAAATAGTGTGAGTGTAATCTTGAATTTCTATTACTATACCCAAAAATGTTCTCTGGACTACTTCAATCGAATTAAAAGCAAAAATGACATTAAATTTTCATTCAAAAGCAAACAGTTAATTTAAACAAAAGTATTTTTTAATTTTTTTCAGTAAGATAAATTTTAAGTGTAATCAAAAATTTATATTCCTGCTATTCCTGCAAATTGTTTAGGGTGAATTTCAAATTACACTGCGGTACAATTTCTTGTCTCAAGCATCAGAATGTACTTAATTAAGGGTTGCTGAATCCAATGCCCAGATAGCCGTAGCGGTAAACGCGCAGTTATTCAGCAAGACCAAGCTGAGGGTCGTGGGTTCGATTCCCACCGGTCGAGGATCTTTTCGGGTTGGAAATTTTCTCGACTTCCCAGGGCATAGAGTATCTTCGTACCTGCCACACGATATACACATGCAAAAATGGTCAATTGGCATAGAAAGCTCTCAGTTAATAACTGTGGAAGTGCTCATAAGAACACTAAGCTGAGAAGCAGGCTCTGTCCCAGTTGGGACGTAACGCCAGAAAGAAGAAGAAGAAGAATCCAATGCCGTTTTCCAAAATAGTATAGCATATTTAGTCTTTGAGATATTGGCAGTTACAAATGCACGATTTTGACGATTTTAGTCAACTTGCATGCAAGTTTACAAGCTTTAATGACGATTTATTTACTTATTTTATCACAGAACTGAATTTTATTGCGTTGAAGAATGTTTATCAACAAATTTTGTAATATTTTCAAAGCCCAAAACCTACTTTTTCCATTCATTTCTTTTAGTTGTTCAGACAGCGCAAAAGAACGAAGTGAATTTTGCAAAAAATGACTTTAAGCATGTTCTTGAAGGAGAGGAATTTTCGACGCTATTTGTGGAAATTTTTGGTCGGAATTCTTAAGAAAACGAATTTAGCAAATTTGAGTGAAATTCCTGACAGAATACATAATTTAATTATAACTCAGAAATCATAGGGAAATTTACTGGCAGAATTCTTGGCACATATGTTGGAATTTCTACCTAAATTCCTAATATTAATACTAAAAAAACACTTCCTTAATTGTTTGATGGAATTCCTCGCGGGACTTCCTACGAATTCTTTGAATAATGTTTGTTTGGAACTCCAGAAAAAAAATGTGCATTATATTCTGGAAAAAAAATGTTAAAATTTCTTCAAAGGGTGGCTCGGAGATCCCTTTTAGCTTTCCGCTGATAATCTTACGTCAAAATCGTCCAAAATTTGTCCAAATTCAACCAAATATAATTTCCTAAATTTTGCTTCAATTTGCAACACAGTTTTCTCTTAAAACTCAACAAATAGAATTCATCAGAATTTCTACACAATGTTCTCCAGAAAGTTCAACAGGAATGTTTTCTTCTCTCGGTACCTTTATTTTGAGAAGCCATTTCATATTTTCGCAAAAATAGTGACTTTAGTGACCATTTTACTGAAAAATCGACTTTAGTGCGTTTATTGATGCAAATAGTGGCTTTTTAGTGACCAAGAGCAGGAAAGGACCCGTGCATAGGAAACGACCTGCGAATGGTCCCATACCTTCAGCTTACAAATCAGAACAGATTGACTTTGAACTACCAACACTGTCGCATAACGCAAAACGGATAATCGCTCAAAATTCCTTGCCAATGAACAAATCCCCGTAGAGGTGATTACAATCGGAGTTAATGTCCAAATAATGACCAAAATGGAGAATTAATAATAACCGGATTGCTGACTAAACTTCTAAAACCAACGTCCGTCAGATCTACGAAGTCATTCGTGCCCTTTCAAACTAATAAGAATGAAGTGTTTCGTCTACGCTCTTTATCTGCTAGTGCTCGTATCGGTAGAAACGAGTGCTACAAGATGTGTACCCAATGCGTCGGAAATTAAAAAACCTGTGCCCATACATAGACCACTACCTACTGTGATGTAAGACCAAATAGAACTCATTTGGGACCGAACTTCTAACCAACTACCTATGTTTCGTATTTCGATACAGACCGAAAGTCCCAGGAATTCCTCACAGCATGGTATTGGTGTTTTAAATAATTATGGTAACATGGTTTAGCACATAATTCTACTTTCATTTGCGCTTCTAGCCTAATGAAGAACAAACAATTGACGTTGCGAGACGAACGTTGGCTCCCGGAATCCGCTGGAAAAGGTCGATTGCCGCCGAAAGAATTCCGAAAGCGAAAGCAGAGAACCTCGGTTTCTAACCTAACTGGAATAATTGGACTAATCTCAAAACCTGAAGAATTTCATCATTTATAAAATACAGTATACAGTGCGAATCATTATGGTTCAAACATTGAAGCGTGATCAAATTGAAAATTCTTCTTTTCATCAGAATAATTTAGAGAGCAACGTCTAGTTTCTGCCATAACCTTGGTATACGAGAAACACTAAACATCAAAATCCCAATCGAATTGTAAATAACAGAGTTTGAATCTTGATTGACCGCCCTCGGTGATTGGAGCATGACTTCTAAATTTTTCAACTTTGTCCGGTATTGGGTGCTGACCGGTACTGCGAAAAGCGCGGTTGTTGCACTATGGTCAAATTCATTTCTCGAACGCGTGCACGGAAAACAATGACAATTGTGATTGAACACTAAAAAAAAGTCACCGAATAACTAAAGTGTATGCAATAATGATTATTTTCTATTCTTCTTTCATTCATTCTGAGATTCTCTCGGAAGTTCATCTATCATTATAAATTGAATCACTCTAGGATTCTTCAAAAAACACTCACAGCTTTCTGGGATTCTTTGGAAAATCCTCTTGAGGTTCTTCGTAAAATCTCACTGAGATTCTTCCTGGAACCGTAAATTTCTCTAGAATTATCCCAAAAATCTCTGAAGTTCTTCCGGTAATCCTCATGGAATTCTTTATAAGAAATCCTTCTGAAATTTATCAGGAAATCTCTCTGTAATTCTTTCATAAACCTATCTCGAGCTGTTCCGTCCAAAAATCCTTCTTGGGTTATTCCGGAAATGCTTCTAGAATTCCTCTTTATGAAAGTACAGAAAATCTTCCAAGAATCCCTGTGAGATTCTTCCGAAAACTCCATCTGGAATTCTTCCATAAATCTCTTGGAAATTCCTCTTAGTTTCTTTCCGAAATCCTTCTGAAACTATTATAGTTATCTCATTGATCGCTCTATGATTTTTCCGAAAATCTTCCTTCTTTTGGATTATCTTGAAAATTCCTTTTGGATTTTTATGAAAATTCTTCCGGGTTTTTTTCCGTACAATTTCCCTGGAATACTGCCGAAAATGTTTCGATGATTACTTTCCTGAAGGATGAAATTCTATTAAAAAAAATCTGGGATTCTTCTGAATATCTTTTGAAGATTTTTCCAGAAAACTTTCGGGGTTTCTTACAAAAATCCCTCAGGATTTCTTCCGGAAATCCATCCGAAATTATTGTATTAAAACCTCTGAGTTTTTTCCACAAATCCATCAGTAATTCATTCGTGAATGTCCCTGGAACTTTTTTGGATATCCCTTTTAGATTCTCTCAGGATTATTCAAATTTTTCTGGGATTCTCCCAGAAATCCGTCTGAAACTACAGTAAAATATCTATTCTTGCGCTGTCAGATTATTCCGTTCAAATTCTAGAGATTTTTCCGAAAATCCCTATTGAATACTTCTAAAACCATGTTAAATTTTTTCCAGATATCTCTTGGTTTATTTGACATTTTTTATCTTGATTTATCTTGATTTATTTGACATTTTTTAAGGAAATCAAAAATAACAACTAAAATACTAAGTATGGAGAAGTTTTTGAAGAATGTTCTCAGATTTTCTTCCGAAGACACCTAAGTTTTTTTTTTTTTTGGAAATTTGTATGGCCTTTTTCTAGAAATCCTTCTTTAATTCTATCGAAAATCTCTGGAAAAAAAATCGAATATCCGTTTGGAATTCTGATATTCTGATACAATCCCCTTCGGGAAATGTTCTTGATTTTTACGATTTATTAATTAATTTCCATTTTATTAGTTAATCTTCAGAAAATCACTCTTGAACATGAACGGAAATCCCTTAAGAAAACTTCCGGCCAGCTCTCTTGGACTCTAAAAAATACCACTGAGATTCTTACGGGAATCTTTCTAACATTCTTATAAAAGCTACTCTGAAATAGTTCCGGAAATTTAGCTTGAAATTCTTCCGTAAATCTTTCTGGAATTCTTCCGGACATCGCTCTGGAATTATTCGGGAAAACTTTCAAGAACTCTTCCGGATGTCTTAGTGAATTCTTTCGAAAACCCTGTGAATTTCCTGAAAATCTTACAGGGATCCTTCCGAAACAACTTCTGGGATTCATTTGGATATCACTATGAAATACATCCAAAAATCCATTTATAATCGTTTCAGAAATCCCCACAAAATTCATTTAGAAATCTATCTGTGGTTCTTTCGCAAATTATCCCAGGATTCTCCCGGAAATCCTTCTACAATCCCAAAAAAATCCTATGAAATTTTCAGAAGAATTCCAGAAAGATATTTGGAAAAGTCCCAGAATTATTTTCTGAGGAATCCCAATGGTATTTCCGGAAGAATACCTGAACGATTCATGGTAGAATCCCAGGACAACTTTCGTTAGCATCCTTAAATGATATATGGATGATATGGTATTTCCGGATGAATCTTAGAAGCTTTACGGAAGAGCAGGAATAATTCCCGAAAAATAAATCCGGAAGAATCTTTGAAAGATTTGATTGGGTTTATTCTACGAATGACGTGAGGTAACAATTGTCGGCGTCGTATAGCGAGTGAAGTAACTCACCGTGTAAATCAAATGAAGAGTCACTTCACTCGAGTCGAGAATGGCCACCTGGCTATACGATACTGACAATTATCACCTCACGCCACTCGTAGAATAAACCCATATGAAACCTTTCAGCAAAATCCAGGAGTATTCCAGAAGAATTTCCGAAAGAATCTTAGGGAGATAGACTATAGGATGATCACACGGAGAGTCTTGAAAAATCCAGGAGGAATGCCCAGAAGTAAGTCCGGAAGAACTTATGATAGAATCATCGATAAAAATCTAGTAGGAAGTATTCAGAGGATCCTCAGAAAGATTCGCATAAGGTTTTCCGAAAGATACATCCAAAGATATCAGGAAGAATTCCAATAGGATTTTCGGAAGAGTCTCAGAAGTATTATAGAGATATTGACGAATATTCCTACATATATCCCTACAATATTACAGAGGCACTTTAAAAGAATTCCAGAAGAATTTTCGAAAGTATCCTCGAAAGATATCCGAAAGTATTCTAGAAGGATATCCGAAAACGTCACAGATGATTTTTGTTAGAGTCCAGAGGCATTCGAATAAGAATCCCAGGAGTATTACCGGAATAATCTTAGATTTTTTTTTCGGAAGAATCTCAGAACTATCTAAAACGAAAGAAACAATTGATTTGAAGCAAATCTTGGTTTGAAGAAACAATTGGTTTAAAAGTAAAGCACGGAAATTATGTAAAGTGTATACTATGTATTACCCAAGTAACACGCTAAAACATGTTGCAAAATAAAAATTAATTAGAAGGTCATATTGAAAAATTATAAGCGTGACTAAAAAAACATCTTCAGTATGAAGAAGGTTTAAGTTTGTTATACAGAAACAAATAGTAAAATGGTCTTATTATCTTACGAATCTGAAAACTTCTTAGAGCTAGTGTCAATATAACAAGTCATAGTGTCAATAGATCAAGTTTCGTTATAATATTTACAATCTTATTCGGTGCCTGTTCGAGGTTGCCCCCCTTATTTACGCCAATGGAGACATGAGGTATCGTTTATCCTTGAAGGATTTCTGGAGATCACGCCAGGGATCCGCAATATATTATGAAGCAATTCATCATGTTTGTTTTCAGAATTTCCCAGATAAATAGTTTAATGTGGAGTACGAGATGTCAGGCCAATGTGCGCCCCCGGCATAAATGTCTAGTACAGCGTATCATCGTATTTGTCATGCAATACATATGGTCGGGGTTCTGCTAAACCGCACCAAGTGCCAAAATCTTTATTCCTAGATATTTTACTTTAAAGTTTTTTCATGTACTAGTTTATCGCGGATGATAATTTTAATTTTTTTATCGCTCACATGCGATTAGCAGTATTCAATAAGTACACCGAGATTAAATATACTAGTTAATCATCAAAAATTAACGATGTAATTGGATTTCATTAAACAATATGAAGCACTCAGTTCACTCTGGCTGAACAAAAATTGAAAAATATGGTTCTTGGTTCGGTATGGTTGGATGTATTTCACAGTTTTCAACAACACAAGTAAAATTGGAGACAAATGATGTTGACCATCACCGTGCATGTTGGAATCCATGTCACAAGTGTTTATGGGAAGGGTTCGTATGTATTGAATCAAGGTTCTCACGTGTTCATACATAGATCCTAATGATCGAAGAAAACCATGATTTCACTTTGCCAAAGCGCACCAAGTTGCTCCCATTTGGTGCACCTTTGCTGATCACAGTAGCGTAGCTAGGGGGGTGCGGTGGGTGCGGCCCGCACCGGGCCCCGAGTTGATAGGGGCCCCACAATCGTGGTAAGAATTTCAGCAAATATTATGAATTTGAAAAAAAAACCAACAGGGTGACCTTGATCGGCAATGTAAGGGGGGCCCCATGATCAATGGTATTAATAGCCTAAACAGCTATTTGAAATTCATTCTCGATAACTCGGTGTAATTTTGTGATTCAGACGGATCTACCTATATATGCGGGGCCCAATCGTATGTGGAACTGATTTTGAGGTTATAATTGAAAACAATAAATCACTTATCATATTAAGGACCAATTTGATACACATTAAAAGCTGGTAGCAAATCTCTTTTTATAAGTTTAGTCTCTATTTGAATGCAAGACTTTATTTTTAACGCAAGTGCATTTTAAATTTTCATATTTTTTTCTTCATTCTGCTTACACTGAACACTGCTTCAAGAGGTTCCAGAGAGACCTTCAGAAACTGTTACGTGATTTTTTTTTTCACAAATTCATCAGGTTTTTTTTTTCAAAATATTTTTTAGTGATTTCTACAAAGATTTCTTCAGGTATACTTTTGGGATCTTCTTCAGAAATTTATCTATTGATTCCATCAAGCCTCCTAAAAAATCTTCCAGCGTTGTTTCGAGGGATGGTTAGAGGTATTTCTTTGTAATTTTGTCCAGGAAATCCATTAGTACTTCAACGTTTTTTGACAGCATTCGACTCTCCACACCTCTATATTGATGGGATCGAGAGATCGAGATCGAGATAAAGAATATATTTTTAATGAATACTAGATTGTTTGAATATCCAGTAATTATCGATCATGCATAATTACTCCTGCAGTTCTTCCAAACAATTTATCGAGTATTTTCTCAAGTAAAATATTCATGGTTTCTTGAAAAGTTCATCTGAGGTTTTTCACCTGCTACAGTCGAATTTCTAGTTATTCCAATTATCTAAGCAATTTGCTTACGAAATCCTTCAAGACTTACTCAAGAGCCCAGGAGTTCTTTGTTTGTGAGAGTTCATCAATGGTTACTTTCAAAGTTAATCAAGTTGACATTACATTGACATTACTTTGGGATTTCCTCATGGGCGTAAATAGCCATCAGACTTGAGGGGGGCCACGGCCCCTTCTCATGAGAGCTAAAAGTCGTAAAGGATTTAGATAACTTAACAATGCTTGTTTCAATGATATTTGTGGCGCACTTTTATACAGAGGTAGATCAAAACCTAAAAATCGTCCAAAACCGACTGATCAACTTTCTTAGATACCAAATGTCACTTTTATGGAAGTACAGTAAAAATTTATTTTTTCGTTTTGCCAAGATGACTTATTCTACCCAATCTTATATATCTCGAATAGAATACAAGGATTTAAAAGCAGATTATAATCCGGATTTACCTTTCCAATTCGATTTAAACTAGATGTTTACAAAATTATAAAACAAGATAAAGATTTAAATGTATCACTCAAGCCTCAATGTTTGCTAGTTTGAAAATATGGATAATTGTTGCTCAGCATTTCTGTAGCAAACGATTCATTTCTTTAAACCTCTTGAAACCAAAATTTGTACATAGGATTGAGTAATACCTTTTTTGTTAGAGTTAAAAACTTTAAATCCTAAAGCTGCTTGGCTACCATCATATTGAAGGATTGAAGTTTTTTTGTATTCAAATTAAGCTGTCGTCAGCAAATTTGTTCGATAACCATTGTTTGAAGAAAACAGGATGGAAGTTATTTTGCTCATGGATTTATTAATAGCCATTCAGAGCAAAAGTTCGACCTTGGCGGTATAATCAAAATTTTTATAAAAACAATAGCAGTTGAAAATAAATATCATACAGTGAACCTTCAACATATTGCTATAATTTCGCTGATTGTCTTGAACAAACTTTTGCCCCATCATTGGGGTTCGACACTTTGACGACAGATACACTGTATATAAAATTATGTTTACAGATAAATACACTCTAAATTTTCATCAAAAAATTGCCCAAAGCCCAAAAAAAAAAGTTTTCCGCAAAACTAGGTGAAAATGTGAAATGTTGGTGACTTTTTTCGCACGATCAGGCAAATTTCGCTAAACTTGAAGATAATATATAAATTTGGGGTAATTTGTAAATTTCTCTACTTTTTTTTTATTCCAGCAATTGTGTAGTAACTTATAAAAACGGCCCCACATAAAAAATCAAAGAAGATTTTATCCTTAATAATTTCCATGCAATGAAAGTTTGATCAAAAATTATAATGTTTACGTCAAAAAACAACAAATTGCCATTATTTTTCCAAATCTCAATCGATTCTAATGATATTTGTAGTGAAAGTCTCTTACTTGAACACTATGGCATCTATAAGCTTGATGTAATGTCCATATAAACTACGTAAGACGGCAAAAAAATTGGTGCAAGAAAAAATAATAAAAATAAATAAAAAAAGGGTCATATTATAAACACTTATAGAAAAATTAAAAGCGTGTCTTAAAACAATCTTCAGTATGAAGAGGGTTTACGTTTATTTTACAGAAACAAATAGTAACATGGTCTCATTATCTTTTAAATCTAAAAACTTCAGAAAATTGGTGTCAACAAAACATTAAAAAAAATTGTTGCGACATCTACGATTTTACACGGTTCGATGTGTTTTTTGCACGAATCCGCCACTATCTTACTATATGTAAAGGGATTTCAATGTTCACAGTTTTGCTGTCTCATGTGAATGCAACTGCTTCACTATTGTCTACTTACTAGCAGTTTATATCGGTTCCCGACGTCTCGGAGACAAATTTATCGAATGGCTCATAAATTTCAATATGAAACATTTAAAAGTTCGCGAAAAATGTATGCAAACTAAAGTTCGCTTACTGCATCATTGTTTATTTTCGATTTTTTTTTGTAAAACTTTACTGTAACTCTCATACATAAACATTTCCCAGTAACAACGATTCGTTCTAGATAATTGATCACAAAATATCGCAGGATGTTTTAAAATATGAAAAGACTTTGGTGTTCTAATTCTAAAACATGCTTCAATGAATTCCAATATCGGGAAAGGCAAAAAGGACAAAGTATGGCATTATGTGACGTTTTAATATTACATATTGCTATTGCCTGTCAAACAATGATCATCCATAAATTTATATTCAAAATGCATTTAATGCGTCTAGTATCATAAGTGTTTGATACTAAAAACTAGTTTTAACTGTATTGTCATTTCTTCTCCATTTTTTTCGGGGGGTCAAGCCCATGGTTCAGGGGGGCCAGGCCCCCCCTGGCCCCTCCCTATTTACGCCAATGGATTTCCTTCTGAAATATTTCCCGCATTTTCGATAAATTTCACCAATAATTTCTGAAAAAAATAGTAGTTTTTTTTCTTTTGAAGATATTCCTGGGTTAATGACTGTGAAAATTATTTGAAGACATCTTTGGGAAATTTATCTAAATACTTCTAGAATAATTCCTAAAGGAATCTTACAAGGGAAGGTCACGATGGTGTTACACGGGGTTTTCAACTGGACTATTTTTGTTAGATTCTACATGTCGAAATATGAAAAACCCCAAAGCCTTTCGGGTGATGGACCAGTGGTGTAGCCAGGAGGGGCTCTAAAAGGGGAAATTTTGTACGCATATTATATTATTAAGCTTATTGGAAATTCGACAAAAATATTTTTTTAGTATTTATTTTGATGGTAGAGAACAGAATTGACATTAATGTATGTTTAAAATGTATTTTTCCATGCCATAGGCGCAATCCGGATAGGTTTCTCGTTGGTATACTATTCTAATAAAACCAAATTTGTTTTGGTGCCCATATTCCATGTTAGTTACGCCAATGGCATAAAAATACATTATTAACATACATTATTGTAAATTCTGCTCATTACTATCGTAAAAAATACTGAAAAAATCTTTGTGACAAATTTCCAATTGACTCAATAATATTATATTCGTATAAAATCGACCCTTTCAGAGCCCCTCCTGGCTACACCACTGGTCCATCACCCGAAAGGCTTTGGGGTTTTTCATATTTCGACATGTAGAATCTAACAAAAATATTCCGGTTGAAAACCCCGTGTAACACCATCGTGACCTTCCCTTGTTAGAAACAATCTGTGGAGATATTCCTGAAGGAAATCTCTGGAAGAACTCTGAACGCTAATTCTGAAGGAAGTTCTATAAAATTCCTGGAGAAAATACTAGTTGTACTCTTAAAAATGTTGTGAATGGGAATCTTGTTGGGAGTTTAAAGAAAATTATGGTAATATCATTGGATACATTCCTGAAGTACTTATGACTTTCTTGAGAAAAAAAAATACTGAAGCAATCTTCGAAGAAATTCATGATGAAATCTCTGAGGTAACTTCTATGATTATCCCTAAAAAAAATCTACGTTTAATTTTTGATGGTATAAAACGGAATCCTTAGCAAGTTCTCAAACATTATAAAATGAATTCCTGAAAGAAATCATTGGAGTGCATTTTGTAATTTATTTGAAACGAACTCTGGGCAAATTCATTTATTTTTGAGCAGTAGCGCAACCAGTATTTGACTCTGGGTGGGGTTTTGTAGACTTGAAGATCAAATGTTTTTGGGACAGTTAAACGAGTGCATAAAATGTCTAACGGAAAAAAATAAAAATATTGCGAGATTAACATTGAAGAATAACGTAACACCATATGTAAAATCAAGCTTTTCTCGTCCACCATGGGAATCTATTTTATATGAATTCACAACGTAATGTAAGGAAATCTGTTGTACCTAGTAAAATTTTCCAAAAGTTTTTCAAAATACGTTTGTTGGGTATGGAAAAACCTTCGGGTTCCAAAAACCATTTCGTGCTCTACAAGTGTAATCTTAAATTCTATTTTTTATTTATGAATAAAAAAACTAAACGGGATTAAAATATTCTGATATCATTGAAATCTACATTTTTCATATTTTATTCGAAAGTTTATCCAAGCTACATTTGGATGCACGCACATACATTAGCGTGATAGCGTTCAAACACACTTCGTTTGGTCTGTTCCTTATATACGTGTTCAAATTTTTCAACGAACAGAATGATCTTTCAGTGCGAGTCGCAGTAAGAAGCATTGCGACTATTATTAGGAGTTTGTCGAGTGCAAATCAGCATTGCAGATATTGAAGCGTTTTCAGACTGTAGAAGAATGTTTGTGATTTTTCAGCTAAGCAATGGAACCACGATCTCCTTTAAGAGGAAAATAACCATCATCGTTTTACAAATTTTCAAAACCAGTTTTTACGCTCAAAATTGAAGCAATGTTCAAGATAATTTTTCATGGCACTGTACTTGCTATCTGTAATGCGATGATAGATTTTCATGAGGATTTAATAAAATTTGAACGAAAAAACTGGTTTTTCATTCTTGATGATTGGTGATGATTAAATGATGGATTCTTGAGCCTTAAGGCGAAGTAGGCCGTCATTGAAATTTGTACGCGTCGTTAATGATTGTTGCTAATTCATCTCAAGATTTCGAATCGAAGAAAATCAGTTAGTTTTGCACTGACACAGCTGAAAATGTATCAGCATACTTTATGCATGTTAGCGCGTATAGTGATTCTTTTTCAAGTCAATATAAACTATCAAGACTGAGTTTTATCACTTTGAAATGCATGCTGAAAAGTCATCATTGTTGCCAAAACGAATGACGGGCTACTTAGCCTTAACCTTTCCTAAGATTTTTACTTGTGATCATTAAAAACTAAAGAATAGCTTCTACGCAAACTCACGTGCTCTATAAAGGTCATAAACTTTTGCTAAATGCTGAGCCAACTAAAAGACTTTTTTAAACATTAAAACAATTTTGCATTTATCAGTTTTTTAAACGATATGCAAATCTGTATGTTTGTTTGTCTTCAAAAACCTGTAGTTTATTTATACAAAAATTGAGGAAATTAAGTTTTTCAAACTTTTTTAAATAAGAAAGCCACATTTTAGAACAAGTTAATTGTTAATTGTTAATTGTCACTCCGGTAGCTTACTGCTACTTGTGAATTTTAGTGTTGGAGTTTAAAAATATATTTGTTAACTCATATAAAAAATTTCTGCTCTGGGGGGGGTTTTGACCCCCAAAACCCCCCCTTGGTTGCGCCACTGTTTTTGAGGCATTTCTTTCATCAAGAAGTTCAAAATCAATCCCGACTCAAAAACTTGAAAAGTTGACAAATTTTCCTAGAATACCAAATAAAGCTGTATGTGATTGATTGTTCTCTGGTCACTTCGCCAACTAATATTTCTACTTCCATGACAATTAACGGGAAGTCACCACAATAATTTCCAGTAAACTGATGTATTTCTGAACAACAATTAAGAAAAGATGAATTGTAGGCTCCTTAATTGTTATTTTTGGCGTCACACTGCCCAACTACTCCAACTGGCCCCATGTTCTTAGTAAACCTTATGCATAGTGGGACAAATATGGGTAGAACGGTGGTTTAACAACATATCAACATAAGTTCCCTAACTTCAGACATAATTCTACAAAAGCTTTGTTTCAACAACAGTCGATTTTAGCGCCTTACATTCTAACGACGTTCACTTTAATTTTGAGGGCCCCTAAATCGAGCTCCGCACCAGGCCCCAAAAATCCTAGCTACGCCACTGGCTGATCAAGTTCACAGGTCAATGCGTGAAGTGTTCACCAGGAATCACCATCTTTTCAGATGTACCTGCTGATGTTTTTCTGCAATATAAAAATAATCACAGAATCTAAAAGTTGTTTGATTTCCATCACCATCGGATAGAACATCAGAAAAAAAGTTTCATAGGGATTCGAACTCTTGCCTTCTGAGTGGTAATCTAGTGTGCTGCCACTAGGTCATCTTCTCTTCTTGAAGGAATGGTGATAAACTTGAATCAAGTAATGTGCAGTTTTTCTGACGGGGTTTGATGGCGATAATGCCATTTTCTGAACAACTAAAGCGCACCAAGTCCACCTGAGTTGTTCACACAGTATCAGATTTAATTAATTCGTTTTTTTTTTATTACGGCTTCTGTGTGGTTTGATAAACATATTATATAACAAGCTAATGCAAGTATTTATTGCATATAAATGCCTTTACTTCATGTCTAAATGTGATTTTCAGATAAACAGTACTTAGTGCGGTATGGCTGGATAAAATTTGAAAGAAAATAGATCAACGCCACCGGAGCAATATTTAATTTTAATTAATCAATTGCTACCCAATTTCACTGGCCTCTATTTCTTTGAGTTGCTTGGAATGGATAAATTGTAAAAATATAGAAGGAAGTTGAAAAAATATAGCTTTATATCTGAAAAATGAATTTCCTCTGATGACGTGGTTGGTTTGGTTCGCTCTGGCTGAACAAAATTACAGTTTTTCTTGTCCACCCAAAGAAAATTTTTGATCTAAGATTACAAGGGACTGTTCAAATTACTTGATATTTTTATGGTAGAAAGGTAATGATTATTTGAGCTCTCTGGTGTAAAAAAGTCAATTAGAGAAAAAATGTCACTTGGTGCGGTTTAGCAGAACCACGACCATATATGAAAGCGAAAATGCCAACTTTAGCAAAGCAGGTTCTATGTTAATAACTGGGGAAGTGCTCATAAGTACACTGAGTAGGGATTTATGGTCAAAGTATCATAATTCATACACATTTTTAACATCGAATGTATATGTTTCACGAGATGAATCTAATCAAAATTAATTCACAAAAGTTAACGAAAAATTCATCACTGGGCTACTGGATGTTCCGTGATGTCCGTTGCCTAATGTTAGTGATCGCTCAGTCTGTGCAGCCTTTGACTGAAGACTGTAAATTTTTCTTTTTTAGTGTAATATATTAATGAATATTATTTGTAAACTATATGTAATATAGTACATAGTTATTTCACAGGGGGTCTGGGTCATTTGACACAACACCGTTTGGCATGAAGGTCATTTGGCGTAACGTCCATTAGCCATTTGGCAGAACGGCGTAATGGTCATTTGGCAGAACCATTGTTTATCAAGAATAGATATCTTTTGAAAAAAGAAATATTATTTAGGTTATGCCAAATAACCGTTATACCAAATGGCTTGCTTTATATCACAGGTCATATGATATCGAATAGACGTAATTGAAATGATCGTTTTCTCTTCAACGTTTTTTGTTTTTGGATTGTTATGCAAAATTCATTTAATTTTCGTTAGATTTTATAATGCAGTACGACGAGAACATTCTACTGACACAAGAATAACAGTCGAACAGTGAGACCCAAAAACCTTCCGAATATGTGAGATAAATTCCATCCCAACCTAATAAACACTAAGTTTGACCATCTTGTCGAAAGCATTTCAAGACGAACATTTTATAGACATTTGTCGAAAGAAACCAAATAACGCAATTATGTCAATTAAATATGATTCATGTTATTACTGTTAGTGGTTAAAAAATATTCGAATAAGTACAATTGAATAAATAATTATTATCGTTAGTCGTTAGTTTCTACCGCTACAATGCGTCTAGATATCATCCTCCAATCCGTGGTGCCTGATGGCAGCGTGTGGGTTCGAGTTACACGTTACAATTCAGTGTTAGCACGTGTTTTATTGGACACAATTGGACAGCGAAATAAACAGAGAGAAGAAGAAACGACAAATTTTTAGGCACTATGAAACATTACTACAAAGTAGTTCTACACGATCAGTATTAATTCACCCGCACTTCCACACACAAGACGCACCCACTGAACTACAACACAAAACCACCTACGAAAAACTGAACAATTCACTAGTCTACATCAAACACGCAGCTCGCATCCTACACAAAATTAGTAACGCGCTACTAAACGCCAATTTTCAGTGGTTGGGCCAAATCGATTCAAATTGAGTTTCGCTGATAGGAATTTTGAGTACAAAAATTGACTTTTGTGTGCTTACTAAGATAGACTACGTACTACAAAACTAATGAGGAAAGGGAACTTCTCGACTTACCAGTAGGTTCTCTTCTCGGCCAGGTGCTGCAGGACGTTCTGGACCACCTCCGTGCTGGTGTTTTGTCCACCCAAATCTGAATTAGACAAAAATTGAATTGTTTAGATTATTCAATATCTCATACCGGTTTGCTGATTCTAACCTGGAGTGTGGACACCATCGACATCGATTGTCTTGTGGATGGCATCGGAGATGCAGTCGGCGTGGTAGTTGTGTCCCAGGTGGTACAGCATGTCCACGGCTGCGTTCAGCATGGCGATCGGGTTGGCAATGTTCTTGCCGGCGATGGCCGTACCGGTGTTACGGGTGCCGGGCTCGAAGACGGCGAACTGCGGGCGGCAAGGAAGAGGTAAATTAGAATCTTATAATGCTATTACCTACAGGGTTGGTAGTTGTTGAAGGTCTTGAAAATAGAAACTCTAGAGACCTCATGCTTGAAAAAAGAGACCGAACAGAAATCAAAAAGAGACCACAGGAACCAAGAAAACCAAAAATAATCAAAGAGAAACTGAAACAGAGTTTTCGTAAACAAAGTGTCAAGGAATCTTTGCAAACATTTATCTATGAATATTTGTTTACAATGGCTGTAGGTATACACTTTTATCAGGATTGTTTTCCAGGAACATCATCAGAAAGTGTGGGAGATTATTTCCTGTGTCAACCCTTCCCACAGCTTTGTTCGACAATTAAACTGTTAAAATAACGTTTCTAAAAAAGTGCTCGAACAAAAGTTGTTGCAAATGTGCTATATTATTCAAAATTACTATACAAAAATGTTGATTGTTTTTTTAATAGTTTGACGCTCAGGTCGCCTATTTCGATGTTTGATGAGACAAATGAGCGTATAAATTTATTCCCATCATTATTGAGCTAATCGTACCAATTCGGTTTAGCTAGCGTTAGTCGAAAATCGCGCATCACCTGTGCTACCAAGAGAAAGAGTGGGGTAATGCTTACGGAAGCACTCAAGAAAAAATGTTTTTTTTGCGTTGGGTTTCAAAACGAAAAACGTAATTTTCGCAACTAACACACAATTTTGTGAATTAATTATACCATCAGTGCACCAGTATCCACTTATGTTCCAGTAGCCCGCTCACACCGAAAAAAGATAAGTTTAAACAAAGTAAATATGAAAACTATAGCCACTGGACTATTCAAATCGGCAAATTGAATTATATTGTGTACAATCATTTGCGTATTTACTCAAATTACTTTACTTTTTTACCTGGTGAGCGGGCTACTGGAACGTGAGCGGATACTGGTAAGTTGACGGTAGTTCTTTGTATGGAAAGCAGATGAAAATTTAGCACTTATTTTTCTTTCATGAAAGAAGTATCTTTGTACTCTTAGGTATATATACGCGTCATCGCCATAAACGACGAATGGCTCCTACAAATCACATTCATCATAAGACTTGCTCTGACTTTTTAAAATCTAAAGAACACAATATTTTTCCAATCCACATAGTAATCACTCTTGAACTTCTTGGGAAAATCCACAGGTTCCGAAGCTATGCAAATCTGATGAAAAACGACTAAGATACAGGGGGTTGAACATGCCGAACCCACTGTTTTGAGTAAAGATGTACCGAATATTCAGGCCGAGTATCTCAATTATTTTGATTTTGCCGAAAAATTAAATCTACTATTCTGCCAAATAGGTCGAAAATTTTTAAAATGAAAGCAATTCTCTAACTCCAGAAATACAGAAATGCTCAGCAATTACATTTTATGTAACATCTACAAACGGTTCAAAAGCTCAAAAAGAATCATTCATTTCCATTCATACTCCGTTCAATTTGTTACTGTAAGGGATTTTTTCTATTTCCGTACGGGTTTGGGCCGAAAGGTCTCAGATTTTCATGAAACTTTTTCCACAGGCAGGGCTCATCAAATTATGAATTAAAAAAATTGAGAAAAAGTCAGGGTCGCTTGTTTACCCGGAAAACTCAGTTAGATTTTTTTTGTTTTCCCCTGACACTACTTACTTTGAAAAATCATAACTCAAGAACGAAGCATCATAGAAACAAAGTTTTTTTTTATGAAAATGAAAGCAAATTTTCTCAGGAATAAAAAAAAATAACTGGAAACAGTTTTCCACCGTTGAGAAAATTCGTAAAGAAAAGCCGGAAAAACTATGTTCCAATTAGTGGAAAGCTTTCAAAAATATATTTTTGAGAAGGTAATTTCATAAGCTTTAATCGCTGAAACAGTTTTCCACAAAATTTTCCACCGTTGAGAAAAATTGTAAAAAAAAAGCCGGAAAAAGTTGGAGCATAACTCGTGGTAAATTTTCAAAAAAATATGTTTGAGAAGGTAATTGCATAAGCTTTAATCGCTGAAATTTTTGAAATGGTATTTGTTTTTCGTTTTCGAGTTATGGCCAATTTTGTAAAAAATGTGCAAATGTGTCATTTTGAGCCTTTTCTTTGAAAAATCATAACTCAAGAAAGAAGCATCGTAGAAACAAAGTTTTTTTATGAAAATGAAAGCAAATTTTCTCAGGAATAAATCAAATATTAACTGGAAACAATTTTCCACAAAATTTTCCACCGTTAAGAAAATTCGTAAAGAAAAGCAGGGAAAACTATGTTTCAACTCGTGTTAGATTTTCAAAGAAATATTTTTGAGAACAGAACTTTATAAATTTCAATCACTGAAATTTTTAAGATGTACCACTTTTTAGTTCCTGCGTTTGATCATAGTTATGTGAAAAATGTCCAGATTTCTCGTACAAGTCTTTTCGTTCGAAAATCATAACTGAAGATAAAAGCGTCACAGAAACATTTTTTTGTCAAATCGGAATTAAATTTTCTCAAAACTTTGAGATGGAATAAGTTTCCCAGGACATTTTTCACCGTTAAGGAAAATAAATAATGATAACCCGATTAGCTATTCCAGCTTACAAACAAAGTATATTTGAAAAGAGCGATCAATAAGATCCAATCCTAAACATTTTTTTAAATACGCTCATTTTTCGTTCCTAAAACATGATCAAATATTGCCAAGATAAGCTGTTTACAAATTTATACATTTATAAGTTTATAAAGCTTATTTTAAAATTTATAAGTTTATAAACAAAACTACTTAAGAATGAAACAGCATAGAAACAAAGATTTCTTCAATCATAATGTAGGCATTTTTTCCAGCTACCTGTTAGGTAACTACAACATTGACAGTTAAATCAATGGGTAGACAATATGGCAATTAGGTATTCTGGTTTGAAGCGTTGAAATGGCTTGAGAATCATAAGTTTACCAAAAAAACTAACAAAGAACCAGAGCGTTAATGATTATTCATAAATTTAATCATGATTAATGATTAATGATTATGATTAATCAAAAATGTTAATCATTAATCACAAAAAATCAAAAGTTAATCATTAATCACTAATCATAATCATTGCAATTTTATGTTTTAATCATTAATCATAATCATAAAGATCGTTAATTTTATTCAGTAATCATAATCTTAATCATAAGTCAAACATTTAATCAATCATCAATCAATCATTGAACAAAATTTAACAAATTTTACAACATTGCCTTCTAATGTATAAATAAATTTTACATTTCTTATATCTTGTGGCACGAACAATGAGAGTTTATGCCCAAGGAACGTCGAAATCCAACCAGGTACAGCATGGCTTTGCTTTGTATCCGAAGACCCTTAAATATTTCCTCCATGTAAGACGGTGCATTTCTTAGTTGTATATGATCCGAATCCGAAGACGCGGTTGGAAGCTTGTGAGTTGTTTGTGAGCTTGTGAGTTGCTGTTTATAGGGGCAGATCACAACATTTCGACCTAGCACTAGTTTTTTGGCCGTTCATAAGATTGTTGTATACTTTGTATGAAAATCCGAAAATTGGCATAACATTTTCAAGATCAAAAATTAGTCCTTTTCCTTTAGTAGGTGGTATTTCTGTCAATACTTCCTCGCTGTTTTTGTTCACTTTTGATGTTTGCAATCTAACATCGCCTGCAGAAATTCACTGAATGTAGCAGTTTTCTTCAATAATGAGTAAAGCAATTCATTTTCATGTTTATGGCTCATTTGTTACACACTTTAAGGCGTGTAAGTAGCATCCATTCATTACGTAGCGCTAAAAATTGAGTTTTTGAACCCTGGAAAAATGCTTTTTGTATGAACATTTTCAAAATTCTGTTTGAGTCACACCGTATGAGCCTCCCCATCTCCCTTCGAGCATTACGTGATTTGTGGACGGTGCCTTAGGAAGATGCCATTTAATTATTCTTTTATTAATAATCATTGAAGAGTCATCCAAAAGCTAATGAATTAATGCCCAAAAGTATGCTCTAAACGCCTTGAAGTATGCAACAGACAAGGTATACATTATATAATGATGAATTTTTCCCTTGATTAGCAATAAATCTGATATAAAATCTTTTGAACTTCGTTACAGCAATTAATAATCGCGAACCATTTTTACTAAAAAATTTGATTCAAATCAAGGAAATTTCTTTAAAACATTGTTTGAAAAAATATTTATCCAAGTTTTTCATAAAGATCTCGTTAGGAAATACCTACCAAATGTTCAAACTGATTTCGCTCGAAATTTCTCCAAGAATTGGGTTGTTTAGTGATGACATATTTGCAGTGTTTCGTAGCCTGTTCGAAAGATCACATTTTCTAAGTATATCAAGTATATCAAAAAAGATTTCAATCCTTAGATATATTAATTTAAACAATGACAGCTCGCGCGAAACTAAATTTGCCGGGGGTGATTCAAAAGTTATTCCCATGCTAATATCGAACGCGTTATTAAAATAGTTTCAGGGCACGAACAATTTTGAAATTTTGGGTTCTGGTTCAAACTTTAATGTAGATTCAGAAAATACAAAAAAAAAACTGGATACTTCTGAACAAGCCAATTCTTTCGAAAAGTCTGATATCAAATATTTCAATAATTCCCTTGAGAATTAATTCAATGGCTTGGTTTGAAAAATTCATGAAGTTTAATATATGGAAAGCTAGATTTCAGAACTACCTATATAGTGCTTCACTTTCATTTTGGAGGAATTTTCGGAGTATGAATAAACAACTTATTGAATTTTAACATTTCGCTATACATAAAGAATACTGAAAATCACTAGAAAGGCGAGCAAATACCATTAAACTTTTATATGTATAATTATAATATAATCTCATGATTAGCAGTATATTAGAGTATACCGGGGTTTGCTCGCCTTACTAATGATTTTTACAACACCAATATTGTGAATACTTTTCCCGGGAAATCGACAATCCTTAACGTGAAGATGCATCGAAGCCAAACCTCAAATTTTTAAAAAGCTTAAATTTAGAGAACTAAACAGCCGTTACAGCGGAAAATTTAATTGATGGGTCACCACCAACGAGTGACCAACCGATTAAGTTTTTAGCTCAAACAGCTGTCCGTTTCTCTAGATTTGTGTTCTTGAAAATTTGAGGTTTGGCTTCGATGCAGCTTCACCTTAACAACCCGGCATATATTCAAGTTTATCATTAACGTCTGAATCAGTGCGCATCGTACCTTCGTGCTGTGCGTACACGAATTCTCTCTGCTCTTGGAAGTTTTCTTAAAAACTACCTAAAGCAATAAAACAGTACTTTTCAGTGCTACAAAAACAGTACTTTTCAGTGCTAAAATTAAAAACGGTACTTTTCAGTGCTACTAAAACAGTACTTTTCAGTACTTTTTTTTCTACTATTGATCCCTTTACGATCCTTGTTTGGACCCGTGCCTTCGATTTTTCGTTGGACCCGTTGGCGAAAGCTAGCGGTGGTAATCCTTCTTGGACACCGTCTAGGGAAAAAACCTCTCGAAGGTCACGTCTTTCTCGTTTATTAACTAAACATGGTATCAACAACTAACAAAAGGAAGGGTGAATCTCTGAATTCACTACTTCCTTCCAAAAAAGTGGGTTTTAAAACTGTCACTACACGTGGCAAGAATGGAAGAAAGGACGCTTCCCCGGAATGCGAAGTTTCTTCCAAGGGTGAAATGAATAATTGTATCGAAATGAGCAATCAGTTCGATGCTCTAGACAAATTTTCCGAACACCAAATCGAAGCAGCCTCTAGCCCAGACTCTTTGATTCAAGTGAGGAAGCAAAGAGTGCCGCCTATCGTGGTCAGTTGTTCCGAATTTGCGGGATTTAGGCAGGAGATCTTGTACTCCATTAGGGGAATCAAGGTTTCCTTCCAAATCGCAAAGAAAGGAGACTGTCGCGTTTTGCCGGAAACTCTTAAAGATCGTGAACTTCTTCTCAAACATCTTGAAGAGAAGAAGCACAAATTTTTTACTTATGACGACAAAACTGAACGTTTGTTCAAAGTTGTCTTGAAAGGTCTCTCAAGTGACTATAAATCACCTGAAGAGATCAAAAATGGAATAAATGATTTACTTGGATTTTCCCCAGTCCAAGTAATCATTATGAAAAAGAGAACCCAATCTGGCATTGTTCGGAAAGGGCTTTCTCAAGAATATTATTTAGTTCACTTTAACAAAAAAGAACTAAATAATATTAAAGCTTTAGAAAAAGCAAAACTTTTGTTTGATGTCCGTGTGACATGGGAACATTTCCAGAAACCTGGAGGAAATTACCAGAACCCCACTCAGTGCCGTCGGTGCCAAAAGTGGGGTCATGGTACAAAAAATTGTCGCATGGATGCTAAATGCATGATTTGCGGAGGTTCTTCCCACGCCAAGGACGTCTGTCCAGTGAAGGAGGATACCACCAAATTCATGTGCTGTAATTGCGGGGCTAACCATAAGTCCAATTTTTGGAATAGTCCTTCACGCAAAAGGGTCATTGAGGCTCGTGCCAGGCAGATGAAAGATAATATCCGTTACGATAACGGTCGTTTCCGGAATTTGCCTGGTAGAGTATCGAACAATTTTTCAGTTAACGATCGCTTGATCATGAATCATACCCATCAGGAAGATCATAATCATGCTCATTCACAAACAAATTTTAATCCGTCGGGTAGCCGTTCGAATCTTTCAATTTCGAATGTATCTACCCACGGTAAATCCTTTGCCGATATCGTAGCAGGTAATTTGAACTCTTCCCCTATTCGTTCCATGAGTACCCATTCTACTTGTTTCAAATCAAATGGAAAAAACCCTACCGCCACAGGTAATTCCTACTCCGCTTCTTCGTCTACTGAAAATTCTAATGGGAAATCATCAGATGTACCCACTTCAAGTGATATGTCTGCCTCTGATTTTAATTTTCTAACTGAACAATTGAATCTAATGATTGATGCAATGTTCAAAGCCACCACTATGACTGAAGCAGTCCAAGTAGGTGTAAAATTTACAAATCAAATTGTTATTGGATTACGTTTTTCTAATGGATCCAAATAATAATTTAAATATTTTAAATTGGAATGCTCGTTCTCTGAATGGTAAAGAGGACGAGCTGTTTAATTTTCTTACGATTAATAACGTGCATATAGCAGTTATTACCGAAACGTATTTAAAACCTGGATCTAAACTCAAAAGAGATCCTAACTTTTTTGTTTATCGTAATGATCGACTTGATGGGGCATGTGGGGGTGTTGCAATCATCATTCATAGGCGTATAAAACATCAACTGTTTTCATCATTTGAAACTAAAGTTTTTGAAACTTTAGGTGTTTCTGTTGAAACACAGTTTGGTAAATATACTTTCATAGCTGCCTATTTGCCTTTTCAATGCTCTGGGCAGCAAGTTAATTTGCTCCAAACTGACTTGCGTAAATTGACTCGCAATAAGTCAAAATTTTTTGTCATTGGTGACTTTAATGCCAAACATCGGTCATGGAATAATTCTCAAAGTAATTCCAACGGCAGAATTTTATTTGATGAGTGCTCTTCAGGATATTTCTCAATTCAATACCCAGATAGCCCCACATGTTTTTCCTCTTCTAGAAATCCATCTACGATTGATTTGGTCTTAACCGACTCTAGTCATCTTTGTAGCCAACTGATTACTCATGCTGATTTTGATTCTGATCATGTCCCTGTTACATTTCAAATATCCCAAGAAGCGATTCTCAATCCTATCAGCTCCACTTTCAATTATTTACGAGCTGACTGGAATATATATACAACGTATGTTGACTCTAATCTTGATGTTAACATTTCTTTAGAAACTAAACTTGATATTGACAATGCTCTTGAAACTTTAACAAATTCCATTGTTGAAGCCCGGAGCATTGCAATTCCAAAATGTGAAGTAAAATTTGAATCCGTGATTATAGACGATGATCTTAAACTTTTGATCCGTCTTAAAAACGTGAGGAGAAGGCAATTTCAACGCACTCGCGATCCTGCTATGAAAATTATATGGCAGGATTTGCAGAAAGAAATCAAGAAACGTTTTGCTCAATTAAGAAACAAAAATTTTGAAAATAAAATTTCTCAATTGGACCCTGGCTCTAAGCCCTTTTGGAAATTATCTAAAATCTTGAAAAAACCTCAGAAGCCAATACCGGCATTGAAAGAGGAAAACAAATTATTACTAACTAATTGCGAAAAAGCTCAAAAACTTGCTATGCAGTTTGAAAGTGCGCACAATTTTAATTTAGGACTTACTAGTCCAATTGGATATGAAGTTACGCAGGAGTTCGAAAATATTCTCAATCAAGAGAACGTTTTCGAAAATGCCTGGGAGACTGATTTGGAAGAAGTGAGAACTATTATTAAAAAATTCAAAAACATGAAAGCTCCTGGCGATGATGGAATTTTCTACATCCTCATCAAGAAACTTCCAGAAAGTAGCTTATCATTTTTAGTTGATATATTTAACAAATGTTTTCAATTAGCATATTTTCCTGACAAATGGAAAAATGCTAAGGTTGTTCCAATTTTAAAACCAGACAAAAATCCTGCAGAAGCTTCTAGCTATCGTCCAATCAGTTTGCTTTCCTCCATCAGTAAACTTTTTGAAAAGGTTATTTTAAACAGAATGATGGCCCACATCAACGAAAATTCAATTTTTGCCAATGAACAGTTTGGATTCCGCCATGGACATTCGACCACTCATCAACTTTTACGTGTAACAAATTTGATCCGTGCCAACAAATCTGAAGGCTACTCTACTGGTCTTGCTCTTCTAGACATAGAAAAAGCATTCGACAGTGTTTGGCATGAAGGTTTGATTGTAAAATTAAAAAACTTTAATTTTCCAACATACATTGTTAGAATAATTCAAAGTTATCTGTCAAATCGTACACTTCAGGTTAATTATCAGAACTCCAGATCTGAAAGACTTCCTGTAAGAGCTGGTGTTCCTCAAGGCAGCATTTTGGGACCAATATTATACAATATTTTCACATCTGACTTACCTGAGCTACCTTAGGGATGTCAAAAATCTTTGTTTGCGGATGACACAGGCCTCTCCGCCAAAGGACGAAGCCTGCGTGTCATCTGTAGTCGATTGCAAAAAAGTTTGGATATTTTTTCTTCATACTTGCAAAAATGGAAGATTTCTCCTAATGCTTCCAAAACTCAACTAATAATATTCCCACATAAACCAAAAGCTCTTTATTTGAAACCTTCAAGTAGACATGTTGTCACGATGAGAGGGGTTCCAATAAATTGGTCAGATGAAGTTAAGTATCTAGGGCTCATGCTAGATAAGAATTTAACTTTCAAAAATCACATTGAGGGCATTCAAGCCAAATGTAATAAATATGTAAAATGTCTCTATCCCCTTATTAATAGAAAATCAAAACTTTGTCTTAAGAACAAGCTTTTGATATTCAAACAAATTTTCAGGCCAGCCATGTTGTATGCTGTACCAATATGGACTAGCTGTTGTAATACCAGGAAGAAAGCTCTGCAGAGAATTCAAAATAAAATTTTGAAAATGATTCTGAGGCTTCCTCCCTGGTATAGTACCAATGAGTTACATAGAATATCCAATGTTGAAACATTGGAACAAATGTCAAATACAATCATTAATAATTTCAGGCAAAAATCGTTACAATCTTCTATTGCCACGATTAATGCGTTATATGTTTAGGTTAAGTTAGGTTAAGTATATTAAAAAAAAAAATTTTTCTCTTATAAGCAGGTGAAATCAACTCACCTGTAAAAAAACTGAACTGCTACGGCAAATGAAATGTAATATGTTGTTAACAAAATGTTAATTAACTCTTAAATTTGTTTTACCAAATTAGGATGATAGTGTTGTCTAATAACACAGAACACCTAGATATAAGAAATGAATGTAATGTTTGGAATGATACTAATAAAGATATTAAAAAAAAAAAAAAAAAAAAAAAAAAAAAAAATTAACGTCTGAAACTTCCGCTTAAAGCTTAATAATTCATGAAGTTGGATATGTAGCAAGCTACGCTCCACAGAGCCGATATATTGACCACTACCTCCAGGATACTGGCTTTTGAATCAGAGCAATTAATCACGATTTGTGATTGAAAACTGTGATTAATTTGCCATAGCGAAGTTCAGAAGATTTTTATATATGATTGTTTGTTAATCATGAGTAATATTCATCATTTTCTAGTGTTAGTATATAACCCACTGGTTGCATACTTTAAGTCGTTTAGTACATATTTTCGGGTATTTAATCATTCGTTATTGAATGATTAATGATTAATCAAAGATTAATCATAAAAACAATAAATAAATGACATGAGATGCCCAAAAAACCTTTAAGTATGCAACGAATGATCACACTCTTTAAAATTTATCGGTACACTTATGATTAAAAAAAACTGAATCAAATAGCTCTCATCATGAATTCGGAACTATCGTAATTTACGAATCGATACCCGCAGTTTCAAAGACAAACTGCAATCCTAATATTTACGGAATTTCTTTAGAAGACGACTGAAAAACATAATTTTGAAAAACAACATTACATATACTTCGCATATGGATTAAATGAAAAAAGGTGTGAAATTTGCGATAAAATTACACGTCTTCTTGGTGAGAATCGAACTCACGACTCCCTGTTCACTAGATAGGGTGCGTTATCCATACACCACGAGAGGACTCACGGATGCAGAAGTTAACCTGAATTCGATTTCATTTCAATAATCACACACTACTCGCCAACGACATGTTGGATGAGATTTGTATAGTGCAAGCTCACAATGAGCTCACAATATAAATACGATAAATGATAATTAAAAAAACTATTGTTTTGAAATTGAAAATTTTGATCAAATTTGACATTAGGCATGTAAGGGTCAATCATAATCATTAATCATAATCACTAATCATACTGAGTTTAATCATTAATCATAATCATTAATCATCTAAAATTGTAATTTAATCATCATTCATAATCATTAATCATACTCTGGCTTAAAAATCAATCACAATCATTAATCATGACTTAAGAAATTTTAATCAATGATCATAATCATTAATCATGATAAAATTGAATGTAATCATTAAGCACTTAATCAATCATTGCGACCCGTTAATCATTAACGCTCTGCAAAGAACAGTGAGAAAGTGCAAGTGTTGTCAGCTGTATATTACTCGTTATTACCGAAGCTGTTGAAATGGACAAAGTTCAATACTACGAATACTATTCGCTATGCTGTGAGCCCTTCGGACTGGACGGCCACAAATCAGTAAGGACAAATTTACGCTCGATTAGCCATGGTCTCAAGAGCAAGTTTCATTCGAATAAAGTTCGGTGGATTACGGAAAAGATGAAAATCGGCATGAAGTGCATGATTAAGATTAACCAGAAGGCTCCCGTAACGGATCTTGCAGAAGGAATGGTGTTTGAGGAACAAGTTTCACCACTATCTTCGTTGGCGTCAGCAACCAAAGACAATCTTCCCGATTGAAAAAATAGATAGTATTAAGATGAAAATGTAAGTTATATACTGAATAATTGAATAAATAAAATTAAAAAAAATAATAATAATCTTATTTGTTCCATAGAAAAGAAAGAATCCCTTTTCAGTGTAATGAAAAATTGAGGCAGAAACAGTTTTTTTCAGTTTTTCTTAGCGGTGTAATTTTTCATGAAAAATATCATCCATTCCGACTTATACTTCACTAAAACCAATCCCATATCTTTTTTCAGATGTTTTAGAAAATTTGCAATTGCTTTGATAAAAAATCTTTGTTTTTCCGATGCTTCGATTGAAATATGGGTTTTCAAAGAAAAGGCTTATATGGTCATTTTCCACAAAATTGGCCATAACTCAAAAACGAAAAAAAAGTACATTTCAAAAATTTCAGCGAATAAAGCTTATGAATTTACCTTTTCATAAATATATTTTTGAAAGTTTCCACTAATTGGAACATAGTTTTTCCGGCTTTTCTTTACGAATTTTCTCAACGGTGGAAAATTTTGTGGAAAACTGTTTCCAGTTATTTTTTTTATTATTCCTGAGAAAATTTGCTTTCATTTTCATAAAAAACTTTGTTTCTACGATGCTTCGTTCTTGAGTTATGATTTTTCAAAGTAAGTAGTGTCAGAGGAAAACAAAAAAAAAATCCAACTGAGTTTTCCGGAAAAATAAGCGACCCTGAATTTTTCTCAATTTTTTTAATTGTGGGCTTCGTAGCCGTGCGGTTAGTGTCACCAGGCATTTAGCCGCATCGTGCTAGGGAGTGTGGGTTCGATTCCCGCCTCAGGCCGGTAAACTTTTCGTGAGGACTGTTTTCCGACTGTGCCACTGGGCGTTGCATGCTAGTCCGTTATCTAGTGTGGTGCTTCCTTCAAAGGTCATAAATGCCCACTGGAAGCATTAACGTGTCAGTGTATTAAAAAAAAAAAAATCATATACTGATGAGCCCTGCCTGTGGAAAAGTTTCATGAAAATCTGAGACCCTTCGGCCCACTTTGTACGGAAATAATAAAAAATCCCCTGTAGAATCTTATTCCTACTTAAAGATCCTCGCTTTTTTTTAATCCAGGAATGAACAGTAGTTGTTGAGAAATAGGACAAACATATGAGTGTTATTCTGCCGAAAATTAAGGTTTTATTTGGCTGAACATTAAGTCATTATTCGGCCGAATATTCGTTCGATCGAATAATAATATTTCCATAATTCGCTACATCTCTAGTTTTGCGGCATGACAGTTGATGTAAATTAATCATGCCATGGTATTGGAAGTGTTAACAGCCTTCTTAATAAATTCCTCCATTCATGGAGGATTCATTCATTCATTCATTTCTGGGGCAATTATCCCAGAGATTCCACCTTGAATTTCTTTAGGAATTCGTCCAAAGATTTCTTTCTCAAGAAAATCTCAGGCTACCATTTATTTCGCTAGTATACGGTCCAAGAGTTCCGTTTAGGACATTTTCAAGAATGCAAGCAGTAATTACTCCAGAGATGCCTTCGCTGCGATTACCTCCAAAAATTATGTTCAGGATTTCTTTAAGATTTTAACCATGAAGTTTTCTTAGAATACCAAACGCTTAAGCTAATATTTTGTATTAGTTTAAATTCATGTTTTTAGTTTATTGCACACCTCCAGATTTTAACTCATTTTTTTTATTAATTATGTTTTTCGTATACTTTTAAAAATGTCAGATAAGAAAAACTCCAGTGTCAAAAAACAATGCCTCATTGGGTTTTGTGGATGGATGAACAAATGAATTACCTGTTAATTGAGCAGGAAATATTGTCAAAATAGTTGCGATGTTTCCTAGAGATATAATTCAAAATGATAGGGGAAGGAGAGGTAAAATGAACACCTCAAGGATATAACCTTGCTTCTAATGGGAAAACGATGATTTTGTATAGTTCGATCGCACAACATCAAAAATAGAGATGTTAACTAACGCCGAGACGCCTATTAAGACTATGATAGCTAAATTTCTAAATGTTTTCATCGTCCCCTAAATATGATGGAAATGTTCATTTTTTCTGCACTATGCGGGTAAAATGAACAGTCAGGTTAGACAATCGCCAGATTCGACTGGTGACGAAATAAAAAGAAACATCGTCATCCAGTATAAGGTACCGTGGGGTAAGTGGATACAGCAAAATCAATAGTTAAATTCATTGTTATGTACAGCTAACGTGAATAATGTAACTCAAACTTTTTTCTGTGGATAACAAATAAGGGACTATTATATTTCAAATCGTCATTTATTTCGAATTTTCTGATTGTTATGTATTGAGTATGAGAGACTTAAAAATTTGCGCCAAATGATCCACTTGCACCACCATGGTGGGGTAAGTGGATCACCATTAAAAAAAATCTGTTCTCGAAACAAATGTAGTGTGATTATGTTTAATAAGAATGGTATTACCCTCGTTCAAGTTATTAGTGCTAGTAATGTTACATTTTAATACTTTAAAATTAAAAAGTATCTTTATTTAATCAAAATATAATAAAAAATATGTATATATTAGTTCATACTAATTTGACCAAAAAAAAACATTGTAACTAGAAAAAAATGGAGAAAATTCATCCATTTATACGCATATGTTATACAGAAGTATTGTAGGATTATTCCTAACGATGTTTTCGAAAAACACTTTTGATTTAAAAATATTAGTTACATTTACTTTTTAATAACAAACTGAAATCCTTCTATTTTATTTATGAATATATGTTTATCATCTGTCTAGAGCAATTTATATGGTCAAATAAGGTACGATACTATGCTTTCGATTGGAAAATTAGTATATTTTGCTCTTTTACAACTCAGCTTAGATAAACCACGAAAAGTTTCGTGTGAATTTTGAAATTATTATTTTTTTATTCCCGAAAGGTTAAAATAACTTCCAGGTGGATTAAATCAAATTTTCTATGGTCAATTTGACAAATTCAAGCTGGGAATGGAACAAAATAAAGAAAAACAACATTTGCGGATATTAAAGTTTTTTAAAATTCTCGTAAGCAGTCTGCCACTAAATGATAATTATGCTTGATCCACTTACCCCACCCCATTAAAAAGTAGAGTTAAGTGTACCATGTCCAATATTTGTATTTATTTATAAAAATGACATATTTTTCATTGTGATTCATTCAATTAGAACTGATATGCTCACCATGTGTCGAAAAAATAATAGAATTCGATTTTAGACAGAGATACAATGGATTTTTGATTGATGGAAAACAATTTTCAAATTAATTACTTTTTGCAGCTAACAAGTTTGTTTGTTTTAGTGTACGTGTAGTACCAGTTTTGCAATAGTATCAGTGTGGGCGTAAGAATATAACCTAGAACGAAGCAATGGTGCGAAAACATTCAACATATTCAAGTATTTATGCTTTATATTGACAAATGATCCACTTACCCCACTGATACACTTCCCCCACTGTACCTTAATAACTCTGGTCGTCGTCTCGTTAGAGTTCGTTTGTTCGATTCCAGACGCCTTTTGTTGTTTTGCGTTATTTTTTCAAAAAATGCTCATAATCTGTCGAAGACACGATTTATATTTTTAGTCAGCTCAGTGCTCCTGAACGAAAATTCATTAATAAAGAAGGAATCGTATTTGTCCGTCATGACGCCGAGCCTATGTGACTGCATCTCTGCGGCAGCCGGCAAATCGTCATCCGACGCTGATTGAGTGACGATGACGATGTTTTTTTTTTTTAGTTCCATTTGACGGCGACGATTGTCTACCCTGTGAACAGTTGTTGGTGATACAATGAACATCATACAGAATACGTGAGCAAAACAAAGAATTGTGAAAATTTTCATCACATTTCAGAAAGTACTTCTATAAATGGTTGTAACCCATTCGAGAAAAGTTCTTAAGGTATCGGATTTGACATCATATCATTACGATATTCACATAATTGGAAAACCTCAAAAGTTCCATGCCTACACACTAAACTCACTACGGTGAATTTCACCGTAATCTCAACAGCTGAACAGTTCGGTGAAATAAATTAACGGATTACGGTGATTTTTTATCGAATACTGTAAAAAGGGGGGCAAGTAGCGTAGAGAGCTACACTTCCACTTTAATAAGTGGATGGTCATGGGTGAAATTCCCAGCCCCTTCACAAAAAAACTAGTCCAGTTGCATTACGAGGCATCACCGTGGACGATGCACGGGCCCGCATCCAAACTGTGCTACGCTCGGAAAGCAACTGAGGGGAATGGCATTTCATCGTAGGCACCAGCCTACAACACATATTCAACACACCGGCAAATTGAACCAAGGCATGAACAATGGACTACGGATTTGGATGATCAAATGGAACCCCAGCCTGCAACTAGGCAATTCGGCATACCTACAACAACAGCAGCAGTTACGCGCTCTTCGCATCTTTCACTACAGAGGTCGAATACGATGCGCAATGACAACACAACTATGGGATACATCTATAATTAGATCGAAAGTTTCCACACAAGGCACAAAAACAATAAGTTGTGAATAGCCACGAAGCAAGTTAGCCTAGTGGTGCCCAACGGGACAAGAGGCTGAATAAATAAAGTTAAGAAAAAAAATACTGTAAAAATTTAACGTACTACGTTAATTTATTTCACCGAACTGTTCAGCTGTTGAGATTTCACAGGAATCCATAAAACAATTTAAGTGTATCAAATTACATCTGTCCTAAATGTTGAACGTGGTTTCCAAAATCCTAGGTTTTCTTCGATGTTTTAACCTAAGTCATAGTAGACCAAGTAACATTTTTCATATTTTGACAAAAATGGTGTTAAAGTCTAACACTTTTCAATTTTTTAACTCGTGGAAACTTTCCTTTCAATACTTCTACACCTATTTGGGTTACTTCCAAACAATATAATGTGAAATAATAATCATGGAAAAACCTAATTCAAACCTCTAATAGGACGATTTTTTGGTAGACGAAGTGAACTACAATTCTGAAATCAGTGACATTTTGATAGCTTGAAAATTGAAGCTTTGTTGGATCAGAGCATTGAACACCAGAAATATTCAAATATGTGTTCAGTCAGAGTGAACCAAGTGAAAATTTTAAGAGCCGACCAAAATATACAGGTCCAATGAGAAGGATATCTAGGATATCATATACAGACATGCATACTTCTATCTATCGCAGTTTACAACATTCTTCAAATCTGATCAAAGGGCAATGGAGCTTGAAAATTTTTTCATTCAATGACAGAATAATGCATTTTTACCATGTTTTTGACTTGGTCCACTCTGACTTAACGCCGACCGTTTATACTCTAAATAGTCTGGCGTGATAGAAAAAAAAAATCATAGAAAATTGTTTTTCATGCGTAACAAGCTCGATATTCATTTTACCACCCCGTCCTCTAATGAACAGTGGTTTTCGACCTGCTACCCGCAAGCTGCATGAGGCTTTCATGATCCATAACTGCGGTTTGTAATTTGGTACAGCACACAAATGAGCTTCATATCAATTTAATGTGAAATTACACTCAACATAATCCAAACGTCATAGCTACGTGAAAAAACACGTAGATTCCTACAAATGAATTTTGCCTGCCTTTACCTGATTAAGGTAACATTCACCGAACTACTGATAAACATGAAATGAAGCTCCAATCATTTCCACTGCGGTTCACCTATCCATCTCACGTGAAAATAACGTACTTGCCTTGATTCATTCTGTTCGTATTCATTCTCTAATTCATCCTGTATTGTGATGGAGTGTGAACATGGTGTCAGTAGGAAAACAAACTGCCACCCATCAATAAGTAGATATTTTGATGAGCAATTTCCTCTCTTGCTGAAAGCTAAGCGTAAGTGAATCGTCTCCATTCCACATTATTTAATATTCTAGTTGTATTTATGATTCTTGCGGTATTTGTCTACTCGTACAGGAATGACGGCCGCAAATACCTGGTAAGGAAACCGTTTGCAATTGCATCGAGGCCAGAGTTCACACCCATTTAACAACTTTGATTCAAAGTTGTCTCGAAACAGCAACGAGTTAATGAAGCATCGAATGTGTTTACCCAAATTAACAACGAGAATTCTTAATACAATGAAAGCAAAGCAAATTCAATTTATATCGATTTTTATTCAATATCACAGGAAACAAACTGTAGGTGCCAACAAATCCCTTGATGAAAAATACGAAAAAAACACGTAGCTCTTATGTGGTTCTCCGGTGGGATAAAGGAAATTCATTCGTTCATCGGTTCATTTTCCTTCACCTATAATTCCCGTAAGAGCTACGTGAAAAGTACGATGGAAAAAAACCACGTATGTTTTCACGTAACAATGACGTTTGGATTATTTTGAGTGTAGTTTATTTGTGTCTAAGAAAATGAGCTAATATGTTATAAATCGGGTCATTTGGCATGAAGCCGTTTGACATAAGATCATTGGCATAGCGCTATTAGGGATAAAGAACATTTGAGGGCCTTCCTTAGCCTAGTGGTAAAGTCCGTGGCTACCAAGCAAAGTCATGCTGGATGTGTATAGGTTCGATTCCCTGTGGGTCCATGATATTTTCGTAATGAAAATTTTCTGAGCATAAAGTATCATCGTGCCTGCAAAGAAAGCTCTCAGTTAATAACTGTGGAAGTGCTCATAAGAACACTAAGCTGAGAAACATGTTCTGTCCCAGTGGGGATGTAATACCAAGAAGAAGAAGACATGTGGCATAACAGTTTTTCATGAAGAATAGGCATACTTTTAAAGAAGGGGTATAATTCTGGTTATGCCACATGATCGTTATGCCAAATGACCCGCTCCCTTATAAATCAACCGAAATTCGCAAAAGCCCGCTATGAAGTAGTAGTATATTGCTCTGCATCCACGAGATCTAGCCTAGAGTTCTCAGGATCTTGCTTAGGATTCAGATAAACAAAAAAGATAAAAGATTGACATCTGCCAGAGTTCGCCATGATCACAGGGTTTGACGGTGCCAAAGTAGAAGGTGCACCATAATAATAGCCGTCTGTGAAACATATCACCTTCCCAATACTTTGGCACACCTCTAACAGTTCATGATTTATCATGAAACGGCTGCATTCAGGCGGAGGATCTGTTAATATGATTCGGCATATTATCAGGTCCTCTTCGAACGGAGGGACCGCCAGGGCTCAGTAGTTACTTATAAACTAGTGCTGGTTGTTAATGTTTCAGTCCGTTTACACGAGCTGTACAATCCTTTGTACTAATCAGTAATGGTGGTTAAGTTTCAAAGCCAACGTGTGATCAATCGTTTTATAATGCAACATAAGAATGGATGTTTGATGAAACTGTAAGTTACACTCGTCGTTATAAAATAAGTGATTAAATAAATAAGTGCTAATAACGATATTTGAAGAAAATTATGGTGATGAAAATGGCATTAGAAGTGATTGTGACAGTTTTGTTTAAAGCACGTACATAATGATGATAATATGAACCCTACTAGTTTATTGATGGTTATAATACATTCTGTAATCATTTCTCTGAATTCGTGATAAAAGTGACAACAAATGCAGTAGAATTGATCGAAGTGATTTTATTTTTTCTGTAACTTTTTTAATCGTAGTTCGATTATCTTTCAATTATTTATTAATGATAACAGATGGAAAATGGTAATAAAAATGAATTATGAAAGTATTGTGACGTTATTGTGATAAAAATTGTAGTTGTGATAGTGAAGTGATAAAACGGAAAGTATACATATATGATGTGTATTACGGAAGTTAATGAGTGATAATCGGTGGTATAAGTGACTGATGAAATGAAATGGGGAATGAGGAGCTTTTAATAAAACTATTACGTTCTTCACTTCAACCACTTTAGTAGCATTTCAGGTCTTATCATAGTTTTATAGTAGTCTGGAATACTAGACTTCGAAACTACGGCAAGGGCTGATTGCTGCTAGGGTACACAGTGACCATTTGAGCAACATTACTTAGTCTGTGTGATGAACGTAATAGAGGCTTATAAAGGCAAATGTAGGGAAGGAGCTTAGGGTAGATTAAAAGTCCCAGTACTACCCCTATCGCTACTGACAAAAAAAAAAAAAAAGACAACTGCCAGAGTTTGCCTGGAAAAGTCTCTAAGGACTTCCCAGACTACTGCTGAAAATTCACAAATACCGCTGTTAACCTATTCAGAGTTGTCAAGAATTTGCCAGAATTCCTCAAAATACAACCAGAAATCTTTCCGCTACAAATTCACAGGACGCGTTAAATATCTTGGGATGTTCTTAGGATGTCATTAGGAAGCGCTAAATTTCGCGCAGCGTCCTTAATAACCAATTATACATCCTCAGGATCTCGCAAGCAATTCTTAAGGTAAAACACGTCGGAAACCAAACATGGCTGTTACAATTGCCGGCTCACGATTTCAAAGGCACTAATCTGCAGAACGAACACGAAGTCGATCTTCTAATGTTGAACTTCTAACTAAAAAGAAATATATATAGAACCGCTGAGGATGACCGAATGCAATATGTAGTAGGTCGAAACGTTTGGTAAATGCTACGGTTTAAGTTAATTTCACCAAAAAAAGGCGATGAAATCATCAATAAATTCATACAAACGGTGATGATCATGCTAAAAGAAAAGTATTGTATTGATGAAATATTGCTTCTATTTCAACAAAAATACCAATTTTATTACACGAGTTCCGGGTTTTGTCGGGATAAGCTTCAATTTTTGTTCTGAATCCCGGGACAACCAAAATAGTCGGTTAATGAAGTAATTACCGGAGTAAAAGATGGAAGAAGTGGTGGAAATTTTCTGGATAAATTCTGAAATAATAGCTTAGAAATTTTTCAGGGTGATTCCTGTGGAAACTTGTTGTGTTTCCTGGAGTATATTACGGAGAAATTCCTATGAAAAATTCCAGGAGGAATTTCTAGACGAATTCCTGGGAGAATTGAGGAAAATCTGTAGAAACATTTCTGGAGAGGCTGTCTAATGGTATTTTGAAAGAGATTTTATAAAGATTTGCATTAAAATGAAGAGCAGACCTGCTATCAGCCCTGACTGCTGTGAATAATTATTAGGCAATTATACTCACATGATCACCGTAGTTCCTTCCCGAGAATAGCCCCGCACCGCCAACCAATCCACACAACACATTCGAAGTAATACTGCCGTACAGGTTAGTGGTGTTCATCACATCGAACTGGTGCGGATTGGACACCAGCTGCATGCAGCAGTTATCGATGATCATATCATTGTGCTGGATGTCTGGATAGTCCTTGGCAACCTCCCGGGCGACGCTCAGGAACAGCCCATCGGCCAGCTTCATGATGTTGGCCTTGTGGATGGTGGTCACCTTCTTCCGGTTGTTGGCCCGGGCAAACTCAAACGCATACCGTGCCACCCGAGCCGCGTTCTCCACCGTGACCACCTTCATGCTCTCGACCACTCCCCTCACGCTCTCGTGCTCCAACATGGCATACTCGCCCTCGGTGTTCTGCCGAATGATCACCACGTCCACATTCTGGTGATGGGCGGGAATCGCGTTGAACGACTTGCAGTGCAACACATTCACATACAAGTCCAGCTCGTTTCGGAGGGCCACATTACGGGAAATGATCCCGGTGGCTTCCGATTTGGTTTCGATGTTTCCCTTCAGGGCGACGCCATTTCGCTTGATCGAGGTGATGGCATACTCCAGGTCATCGTTACCCTCGCTGGCCGGGTCAATGTCCACCACTTCGAAATCAACCGGCACTCCGGCAAACCGGAACACCTCCTTGACGTAGTTCATCAGTTCCGGACCGATGCCACCGCCCGGAAGCATCGTGACCGTGTGCCGTCCTCCATAGTGGGCCTTGGGGATCTTTTCGACCTTGCGCTGCAGTGGGTTCTTATGTTGCAGCTCGAATGCGGACGCCGCACATCCCTACAAAACATAAAGAACGCAAACCCCCGCCAGGGGAAGAGATCATTTGAAGGTGAACTCCGGCAGGAAAAACACCCAACAGGCAAAACGAAATTATGTAACTTTTTCGAGGGCCTTGTGCTGAGGTACTTACGCGTTTGATGATTGGAGTTACCACATCCTGGCTGAGGCGGAACAAACGGAGAGCCATACTGCTTCTTTACGATTCTGTTTGCAAACCGGCGGAAGTTCAAGTACAAAATCCGGCGAAGGAAAATCAAACTTCTCACTTCTCTTCACTCTGGACAGTATCGGAATGGAAAACGAAAACACCGCGATGTGCTGCGACGAGTTTTTGTGTGGGAGAATCGGCGATTCGCGAGCAGACGAACGGAAAGCGAATGACAGTATGAAGAGAAACAGCGACGAAAACATTGCATGTTTTTGACGTTACTTCTTTCGCTGTCATTCTTCCGCAAACATGCAGGGATAGGAATGTGGCCAAGTGGAGCTTCTTAAGTTAAGGTGCACCGCAGACAGACGTTTAAGGTGAAGATGCATCGAAGCCAAACCTCGAATTTTCAAGAGCACAAATCTGGAGAACCAAACACCCGTTTGAGCTGAAAACTTAATCGATTGATCACCACCAGCTAGTGACCAGTGAGTAGCATTTTCAGCACAAACGGTTGTCTGGTTGTCTAGATTTGTGCTCTTGAAAATTCGAGGTTTGGCTTCGATGCATCTTCACGTTAAAGCTAAGTATGCTGTTCCGCTCAAGAAAAGTAAAGAAATTCCTTGACTGAAGGCTAAGGGTCTGTCTCAATTGCGTTGTTAAAATGAGTCCGAACTTAAACTTGACAGTTCGGAAATTATTTCCTTTCTGATTTCGATCTGTCAAAAATAAGTCTGCTCCAGAGGAGACTTATTTTTGACAGATCGACAATTATTTCTCTAGTTCGTGTTTGTTGTTATGGATGCGGTTTACGTTTTTGGTCCCGCTTCGGTCCGACCTCCCAGCTGCACCAAGGAACTACTGTAAGTTAGAAAATGCAATTCGCCTGATTTATCTCGGTATCCATGCATGATAAATATCCTACTTCGGAAGCAGGGTGCATGAAAGCGCATCCGGATGCGAATCGAATGCATCACATCCGAAGTTAGGTATCTAGTATATATTCCGAGGAAAAATCAACTTCGGAGAAAAAACCGTTTCTAAATTTTGACCGCGTCCAAAATCTGATGCTTCCGTGTGTGGTGTGAAGGTTGTTCAATCCGGATGGTCACACAGAAAATTTCTGTGTTGGCCGAAACAAATAGTTGCAGGGCTGTTAGCGAGTCACTTCTCACCTGTTAACTAAAAATTCACTATTTTGCAACTAAAAGTCACGTATCTAGGTAAATGATTCACAGATTGTTGCTATTTTAGACACATTAACTTTGTTAATTTGGACATTGAAAGGCCTGAAAGGTAGGGATTTTTGGTCTTTCTGGAAAGCTTCAGGTGTTGCTGTCGAAAAGTCCGAATGTTTTTTCGGGGCTCTTTGAGGAATTGTTGATGCCAATCCGGACAAATTTTAGAAAACAATTCTAACATTCATTTTTGTTTTTAGGCATTCTTTTGGGTAAAAGCTTGTAATTTTGAAATCACTTGTTAATCTCTATCTTGATCATTTAAGTCCATAGAAATAAATACGTGGGGCAAACCCACCTTGCCCCACCCAGTTATTAGGCCTTGACTAATCGGGGATTTAATCCACTTCTGTTATTCCTTTATGTGTTGATCATCGTCACCTAGCTGATCGGTTTTCATTGCATAATTTTTCGTCAAGAGTTGGACAGCTTCGTGGTCTTCGGCAATGTTCTTCATAATAAAATTACAGATAAATGAGCGTCATCTGACGACATTTATTTGCAAAAACAAACTTTTAACGGCTTGCGCTAAATTACAGTTTCACATTCAAATGGGACCTAAAAAGTGGGATGGATTAAGAATCAGAATTTCATCCCACACTAATGATTCATTCGAAAAGCTGTTAGGGGGGAGGATGTATCAAAATTCAAAATATTTCTTACGAGAAAGGGAGGACATGAAATCTTATGTAAGACTCCCTAGAGAATTAAAAAAAAAAGTTAGTTGTTTTCGCTCAAATTGAAAAATCTTTTGTGAAAAACTTTTCACGGCATCCAGCAAGTGTCGTGTAGTGATAGATTTTCAAGAATTTTGATTCAATTTTGGATAAAAAAGACTGGTTTAGAAGATTTGTAAAATGTTGACGTTTATGTTCCTCTTTAAGGTATTAACAATATTTGCCCTCTCAAAAGTTTTGCGCTCACGCTGGCTATGCAATAGTATAGCATAAAACAGTAAAGATCAGCAGCCACTAACTTGTAAAAGCAGAAAATTAATAGATTTAAAAAACTCTCTTTCAAACAAATTTTTGTTGATATTACGAATCCGGTAGAAATAAGGACAAAAACATTTTTTCAAATTATTTTATTCTTATTGTCTGAGCGTCGCAACTAATATGGGATTAGTGCACTTTGTTCTTAAAAAATCGTAAAGAATGCAGCGCCACGCTTGAATCATTTGATTTCGAAACGCGGCAAGATGAGGCGCGTCGCGAGTGTGTCGTGCGCTGTCCGGTTTGGTGACGATACGACAATATTTTGTTTTGAAATTTCCTGAATCGGCAACGATTGCGAATTGGACCAGACAAAAATTAAATTTGACAGTTCATTGATTAATTGGAGGGGAAATAATTTTCGAACTGTCAAATTTAAGTTCGGACTAATTTTAATAACGCAATTGAGACAGACCCTAAGTAGCCCGTCATTCGTTTTGGCAACAATGATGACTTTACAGCATGCATTTCAAAGTGATAAAACTCAGCCTTGATAGTTTATATTTACTTGAAAAAGTATCACTGTACGCGCTAACATGCATAAAGTATGCTGATACTTTTTCAACTGTGTCAGTGCAAAACTAACTGGTTTTCTTTGATTCGAAATCGTGAGATGAATTAACTACAATCATCAACGACGCGTACAAATTTCAATGACGGCCTACTTCGCCTGAATGGGTCAAGAAATTTCCCACAGAGAGCTCCATTTGAAATGACATTTATTCTCAACTGCGTACTGCGATCAGAAAAATGTGATGTTCTGGACCATTTCTGGGAAGACATGTTCCACGCATCGAGATAGGCGATTCCTTTTCTTGTTAGTAGCAAACCTGCCTTTATGCAGGAACATATTTATTCAAAACTAGTGGTTTCGGCAAACTTCGTCTTGCCATCAAGTAGGCTGTTGAAAAACGCTATGCAAGTCCCGTGTAGAAAATGTCAGATTAGTTTTCTCCCGTTTTCCACACTATCCCGAAGACTTTCCTAAACTTTTTCTTCGCACAAACAAGTCGGAGCTCAGGACGAATTCAACAGTGAAAGAAACATGTAAGTCCAATCACCCGTTTTCAAGCCATTTCTTGACATACAAACATCATTCCATTTTTATTTATATAGATTCCTGTGTAAATTCTACCGTGGCGTCACCTAGGGAGCAAATTGCTGCAGCACAGTGACAGTTCGTAAAAGCACGTGGCTTCATCTTCTCGCTTACCACCCAGTCCACCACCCACTGAACAAAAATATCAAAACAATCTCGCGAAACATTACTAAAGACCTATATGTACATATGAGAGATTCTTTCCTCTCTTGCTCTCTTTCGATTATAACAGTGGAATGCTAGAGCTTTTGGGAAGTTTTTCACTACAGATCGAAAGGCAATTTCCTTGACTAGCGTTTCATACAAAACACGCAACAGAAGAGGTTAATGTGACTCAGTTATTGATCAGAGAGAAAGTAAACAAAGAGAGCTTCTCATTTGTACATAGTTCCTTTAGTAATGTTTTGCGAGCAATCACTTTAAGAATGATTCACACAATAGACCATTTCCGTGAAATTTTTTTATTGGCTTATATGCTTTCTGTCAATTTCTCGCATAATCTGAGATAACGCCCTAAAAGCCATTGGAAGCCACGTGTGTAGCTCGTTGTTTCTGAGCAAATAAATGAATAAGCATCCAAACCAACACCACTGACAGGTAGAGAATGATCCTTTCTTCAACATAGTGTTATTAAATAACATGTAATTCCATTCAAATGCTCAGAAACGATGTGCTACACACAGGGTTACCAATGGCTTTTAGGGCGAGATCATAAGTTATGCGAGATTTACTGAACAAACTTTCCTAAGGAACCGATATGTTTTGGAGCCTTTATCTATTAGAAAACAATGAAAAACTTGCGGCACGTTAGTTCACCCCTCGGTCCCCTACAATTTGTTTCACCTCGAAAAAATGCAGACCCCCTTTTCCCCTATGGTTTTGTCACCAAGCTGTGGTGAATTTATGATCAGCTGGCATGACCAGATGATTTTTGTTTATGTTTTCATTCATCACAATGGGCTCCGTTGCGGTTTCGCTATCTCCTTCCTCCACGGTTCCTGACATCTCCGTTAACACCGCGGAAAGCACCTTCATCGTTTCGGCCGGTTATGACCGCATCCGGCGAACACTACACGATTCTGCAACGCAAGGATTGTAGTCAACAGATGCCTGATGTCTCTGTTTTGTGCTGACGATGTTTGAATAAGCCGGAAGCTTCCCGACATGAGGCAGCAGCAGCTGCTCAAAGTTTCCTTGCGCTACTACTACAGGAAGACCTGAATCGGGTTGGGGTTGAAACTGTTATAGGGTCCTAAAGCCCTGTCCTAATTTTAGTACCAAACGCTTAAGTTTAGGCCAGAAATGCATGTTTACTCAATTTTTAAATGGTTTTGATTGGTTTAATCCCCAAAAACATTTTTAACGGTTTTTGAAACTTTGTCACACCCCTTGGCTTAAACTCAAATTTTTGGGTATATTTTGTTTTCCGTGTTTCTTCCGAAATGTCAGATAGGAACAACCCCAGTGTTAAAACTAAAAGCCCTAAAAAAAAACAAAAAAAAAACTGTAGAGAAAGTGAACGTCAAACATGATCAAAACTGTCAAGGTCCATATTTGAAACCATTTTTAAAATTAAAGTTTAAATATGTTATAGTCGTTATTTGAGCTGGAATAATTGCTAAAGTATTTGCAAGAACATGCTCTTTCGTATTGTAAAGTAAAAACAAGAATTCATTAAAAAATTTAGGACCCAATTTAGAACGGGTTGTACTAGTTCCAACCTGGTTCAAAAACGTTTGTTTGAATGGTTTCAGGTTAGTTTTGTTGGCGCTCCTGTTTGGGGCGCCCTGACCGGGATCACGGTCAGTTTGAGCGCGCACCTAATTTGACGTTTCCAAATGTAAACAAGCATCCCAATGCAGGGGTGGAATCGAAAATCTGTTGAAAACTCACCACGCTGATACCCATAGGGTGGAACCAACTGTGCCGCATCTCGAATTATTTTTCAAAATGTGGTGAGTATCCATGTTTTCAAAAATTCATAAGAAAATTAGGAGTGCATATAAATAAAATCGGAAAGCGTTAATATTCATTAAAAATGATTGTTCTTCTTCTTCTTTCTAGTGTTACGTCCCAACTGGGACAAAGCCTGCTTCTCAGCTTAGTGTTCTTATAAGCACTTCCACAGTTATTAACTAAGAGCTTTCTATGCCAATTGACCATTTTTGCATGTGTATATCGTGTGGCAGGTACGAAGATACTCTATGCCCTGGGGAGTCGAGAAAATTTCCAACCCGAAAAGTTCCTCGACCGGTGGGATTCGAACCCACGACCCTCAGCTTGGTCTTGCTGAATAGCTGCGCGTTTACCGCTACGGCTATCTGGGCCCCTTTTGTCTTTCAAAGAAAAATACAAAAAACTGGGGGTTAGATCTAACGGAAATGGTCTATTGTGATACTTTCACGCCAATTTATTTTACATGAGTAACAATCATTTAAGGGTGTTATATTGGCATGAATCTGCGAGTAAAATAAATGCTAACTTGTGTTAAAAATTACAATGGATTTAATTGACTTTTACATGAGAAATTAGATCCAAAAGGGAACATCATCCACCCAGCGCAAAAAAGGTGCATAGTTTTTAGTGTTGAGCAAAGGGCTGTGGGTAATGTGATGGATTTTACCTGGATTTTACTAACTAAGATTCTACCCCATTACCCCGAATGCCATTTCCCCGATTGCCATCACCCCGAATTCCATTACCCCGAATTCCATCACCCCGAATTTACAATTATCATGACATGATGATATTGATGACACTGATAAAAATCCACACGCTCGATCTGTGTGTTTAAAATTATGGATCGATTCATGAACGTCCATAAGGATTTGCTATGATTTTCTTGCAAACTTCGTGTGTGTTACACATTAAATTCCTGTGTTTTGCTTCATGGATTGATTCATCAACTGACAACAGGGATTCCATATTTTTTCCACATAAGTTCCCGGAGCTTTCTCTTCAGATTCGTATGTGTCAACCTATGGACGCATAGATCATCACTCCAACACGGATTCAGTGTGTTTTGCTTATGGTTATCTTGTGTCATAATCATCATGTTCAAGTTGGTCGATTCATTGATTTGCGCAATGAGATTGTTATGATGAAATCCATGAGCTATGCTATCGATTTCCATGTTCAAAGCTTCTAAATTATTTGTGATCAACCCATGGGATGCATAGTGAACTGAATTGCGGTTGGACCTCGTGTCGAACGACAGTCATCATCATGCTTCCAAAGAGAAGAAGCAAATTTTGAAGCTGAAAGTGTTAGATGAAAATTTGTGAATTCGATTTTTCTTTTATTAGTGAAGTCGACCGATATACGAGAGTTCTACCTTTCTATAAGAAAACATTGATTATAATGTATAGTTTAGTAGAAAAATCGGATTCCACTAACAGATTTTCCTGGCTTTCAGTTTCGAAAAAAATGGAATATGCTTATCCCTGGCTTCCCAAATTATGGATTTGCGGCGCCCGCTTGTTGCTGGCTCACGGGTTTGAAAAAAAAATCAAGAGAGCTTGCGACAAGCAGAGGAGCCTCGGATCCATATTTTGGGGAGCAAAAGTTTTTCTACCAAATTTCTTCTTTCAGTCCCTTGACATTTATGTTCTATCACACATGACTATCTAAAGCTACTACATTTCGAATTCAATAAGCAAATCAGTTGGTTTTCATGATTTAATATTTGGAAATTCATGTTTGTTTCACATGACAACCTAATATTGATACACATGTTATTATACCGTGAAATCAATGATGAAATCCATATGGCTACCACACTCAAATCATATGGTTTTTCTCATTGCGCAAATCTATAAGTAAAACACACGACCTTGACGTGTAGATTTTTCTCAGTGGACATTTCCCCGCGATATTGGAATTCGGGGTAATGTCATTCGGGGTGATGGGACGTTCGGGGTTTTGGAATTCGGGGTAATAGCGTTCAGGTTAATGGCATTCGGGGTAATGCACTGAGAAAAATCTACACGTCAAGGTCGTGTGTTTTACTTATAGATTTGCGCAATGAGAAAAACCACATGATTTGAGTGTGGTAGCCATATGGATTTCATCATTGATTTCACGGTATAATAACATGTGTATCAATATTAGGTTGTCATGTGAAACAAACATGAATTTCCAAATATTAAATCATGAAAACCAACTGATTTGCTTATTGAATTCGAAATGTAGTAGCTTTAGATAGTCATGTGTGATAGAACATAAATGTCAAGGGACTGAAAGAAGAAATTTGGTAGAAAAACTTTTGCTCCCCAAAATATGGATCCGAGGCTCCTCTGCTTGTCGCAAGCTCTCTTGATTTTTTTTTCAAACCCGTGAGCCAGCAACAAGCGGGCGCCGCAAATCCATAATTTGGGAAGCCAGGGATAAGCATATTCCATTTTTTTCGAAACTGAAAGCCAGGAAAATCTGTTAGTGGAATCCGATTTTTCTACTAAACTATACATTATAATCAATGTTTTCTTATAGAAAGGTAGAACTCTCGTATATCGGTCGACTTCACTAATAAAAGAAAAATCGAATTCACAAATTTTCATCTAAGGGTGCTGCCATAGTAAACGCGTCTTGCGATGCGTACGCGTGTGCGAGCCCGCAAAGCAGAATATCAACAATAGGAAATCCTTTGATCGCATCGCGTTCGCGGACGCGGACGCGTTACTATGGCCGCACCGTAACACTTTCAGCTTCAAAATTTGCTTCTTCTCTTTGGAAGCATGATGATGACTGTCGTTCGACACGAGGTCCAACCGCAATTCAGTTCACTATGCATCCCATGGGTTGATCACAAATAATTTAGAAGCTTTGAACATGGAAATCGATAGCATAGCTCATGGATTTCATCATAACAATCTCATTGCGCAAATCAATGAATCGACCAACTTGAACATGATGATTATGACACAAGATAACCATAAGCAAAACACACTGAATCCGTGTTGGAGTGATGATCTATGCGTCCATAGGTTGACACATACGAATCTGAAGAGAAAGCTCCGGGAACTTATGTGGAAAAAATATGGAATCCCTGTTGTCAGTTGATGAATCAATCCATGAAGCAAAACACAGGAATTTAATGTGTAACACACACGAAGTTTGCAAGAAAATCATAGCAAATCCTTATGGACGTTCATGAATCGATCCATAATTTTAAACACACAGATCGAGCGTGTGGATTTTTATCAGTGTGGGATTCGGGGTAATGGGGTAGAATCGCCATAGTAAACGCGTCTTGCGATGCGTGCGCGTTTGCGAGCCCGCAAAGCAGAATATCAACAACAGGAAATCCTTTGATCACATCGCGTTCGCGGACGACGACGCGTTACTATGGCCGCACCGTGAGCAGCGCAACCTAGTTAGGCCTTGTGGGATGATGCGGGAAGAGTACATCGATTATCGATCGTAGCAACTCGGGCGACTTCTCTTGGGGCGCTATGGCACCTTAGTTCTTAGCCATTACCACTCTACTCTGTAGGCGTCGCCCTGGCCTGTCGAACTAACATAGACTATCAAAGCATGCCCGTTTTTGACTCTTGATTTCCTTTTTGCGAGCCAACTTTGCCTCTCTGAATGCTGCACTGCGTTCTTCTCTTTGTGCTTCTGTGCGTGCGCGTTGCGTTCTTCGTCTAGCCCGAAGTCAGATTGATCGAAGATTTGCAATAGGGTCCTAAAGCCCTGTCCCAATTTTAGTGCCAAACGCTTAAGTTTAGGCCAAAAACACATGTTTACTCAATTTTCTAATGTTTTCCGTTGGATTCGCACCACCAGTACACCGGCAGCCTGTACTTCTGCAGTCAGAAATTTCACATCAACCTCGTCGCCGAGTACTTGTTGTGCTAATAGGTTATAAGCGGCACCTTTTTGCTTGGCATTTTTCTTTAAGACTAGAATCATTTCACTATGCTATATATACTATACCATTTAATTCCACTAGAATTTGTATCTTTTGACAGTGATAGTGTTTTTTTTCAGTGACAGTGTTTTTTTTTTCGACAAGTCGAGTCTAGTACATGACACTGAAGACGGCCTTACAGTTGAGGTCAAAATACGCGTATCTGTCAAAAGACACAAATTTTAGTGGAATTAAATGACATCTACTTATAGGTATTTCATCAAACAGCTCGAAGATTTATTATCATCATACAACTTTTTGATGTAAAATGGTAATGGTTTTTCTTTCAAATAAGTTTTAAATGATCGGTTTCGTATAATTTCTTGGTTTATTTTCAATATCCTCTGAATTACATCTAACTGCAGTAGTTTACGCATATATTCTTCCTTTTTTCTGCTATTTTTAGGGATGTTTCGGCTAAAACCTATCACCTAGGAATAAGTTTTGTTTCGTTTTCCAATAACCGTATATTTTTCCGCCGTCGACTGTTCACATTTTCATTTCAGTTTTACGGCTTTTGTTTCCTGTAAAATTGATTCACATTTTGGTAACCTTGTGCCAAAGAATCAACTTCGAAGAGCCTCAATCACATTAGTTGAAAACTGAACCCGGTTTGTGTTAGTAACATTATGTGAGATTTTGAATAAATTTATTTTAGTTGTGTGATATATGTCTAACATATATTCCTAACGGCGACTATCAGTTAGTATAATAGTACATGTACAAAGTGTCTCTGCTATGTGATCGCTTGTAATCATCTAAATATCAGTTCAGTAGTGATCGAAAGATCCATATTCGTTTTTGTTTTCTGAATAAATTTTAGGGTATGAAGAAAGATTTTACGTCAAAATTGCTGGAATTTGAACTTAACTGCCGAGCTAAGCACCCAACGAAATCCGACGGGTATATAAAGAATCAAATTGTAAAATTTGTTACAAATGATACAGGTTGTACGATTATTTCAGTTAATTTTCGCGCGATATTGGTATTAAAGTTTTTGAACGACGTACCTGCGAATATAACTATGGTTCTGGTTTTGTTTAAACTACATCTACTGTAACAATTGGATTCTTCCTGCCTGTACATGCTATGGTAATAGGATTCAAGTAAAGATTTACCCCAAAGTGTTATAAATATTCACGCCTGGAAATGTCGATTAGTTGAATTGGAAAGTAGTTTGAAAGGAAACATGCAGCTATAAGACTGCTCATGAACAGAATTTGAGTATTTACAGAAGCAGTATCGGACAAGCGCTGGCTTGGCCGGTTTTATCTGATTTGCTAACTAGCTAGTCTACGTTAATATAAACATGTACTTCGGTTCTGTTATATATAATCTGTTTGAAAAAGGCAACATTTCGTTCGGTTACGTCAAGTGTACGTAAACTGAAGAGACAACACTATAACTGGGTAAATAACGTCATTCTTCTCCTGATCTGATACTTCGATAGTCTTCCCCCAAAGCTTGGTGGTTTTACAACAATTCAATTGTAATAGATTAGAGAGTGCGACTAGCATTCCTCATACTTGCGCACGTTTGTTCGAATTTACCGCACTGCCGGTCTCCAGATCGTTTCTAGTCGAAAAAGTAGAGCTTTTGCTATCCGGATCCGCCCGAACCGGCGGATTTGTTACTGTATGGACTAGGTGAGAGAATGCCGGCATTCGGTGGGGTTGGTGTTTTCACCGAACGGATGCCGTCCCCTTCGCAGATGTATTTACCTGGTAGAAAATGGATGAGAGATAGAATTATGAAGAACGAAACAGTTTATTCAGAACGTAGACGACTTGTCATCTTTGTACAAGATGTAGCCGTTGGAACAATAGAAAATAAAATCTAAAGTAAATACTAAAATTCGGCTCCGTATAGCGCAAAATGCAATTGAGCCTATGATACGCCAAGTAGATTAAAAAAAAGCAACACAAACTGGGCAAAAAACTCTTTGAATCTAATAATAACAGGTCGCAATGGATTTTTGTATGTTTAATCACATAAAAAGAAAGTTTAAAATCCTGGCTCCTATATGCTTAGGTACTACAGACAACTCTTAGTCCGTGGTAATAATTAGTAATGTTACGAGAAATCCCCTAATAAATTCGTAGAAGAATTACTCTATGTATTTTTTTTAATTCACTCCAGAAATTAGCGTTTAACTAGCATACTTCCAGAGGAATCCTTCTGAAGATTCTTTCAAGAATTTCTCAAATAAGTCCTCTCGAAATTTATATTACAATTTCGTCATAGGTTTTCGTTTCGAACTTCTGCAAGAATTCAACCAGTAAAAACTATTCCAGATTTTCCTCCAAATATTTATTGAATATTTCCATAAATTTCCAGTCCTAAAAGAATTTCTACATACATTCTCTAACGAATATTTGCAAGGGATTTCAAGAAAAAATCAAGAAAATTCTGAAGTGAGCACTGATAAAACTTCTGGTAAAATATCTGATGTACCATTGCAAGGTTCTCCGAAAGTACTTCTGGACCTCGAAAAAAGTTTTAAATTAATCTTCAGAAAAAAAGGGCTTAAATTATGTTTGGAAAATTTTCAGTAATGGGGACGGACCTGGTGTAGTGGTTAGAACAAACGCCTCTCACGCCGAGGACCTGGGATCGAATCCCATCCCCGAGATAGTCACTAAAAATTTCAGTGACGACTTCCTTCGGAAGGGAAGTAAAGCCGTTGGTCCCGAGATGAACTAGCCTAGTTCAGGAGGGTTTTCTTGTAAGCAATATCTGGACAGAACCCTTGGAATAAAATTATGTAGGAATTGTCGGCGTCAGTATAGGAATAAATGATGAATCATTTTTAGTATGGTACCCTAAACGAACTTTTAAATAATACATAAACAATTTACATACAAAGTTACTCGCGAAATATTTGGAAAAGGCTGTAGGAGAACTCTAGGGATCATTGAAGCAAATTTTTGGCGAAACTTCATCCCTGGTGGAATAAATGGAGGATCTCGTGCAGGTGGTCCAAATAGATTTCGTGGAATAATCCCTGGGGAAATTAATATTGCAATTTCTGGGAGAACCCATTGAGGAATTTTTGAAGGATTTTTTTTATAAAAATGGTTGCAAGAAATATTGAAAAACTTGCTGGAAGGTCTTTTCATGAAATAGGGTCCTAAAATGTTTAATGAAATCTTGTTTTTATTTAATTTCATGAAAGAGCATGTTACTGCAACGAATTTAGCAATTTTCCCGCTCAAATAACGGCTATATCATATTTGAACTTTAATTTAAAATTGGATTTTTAAATGAACCTTGACACTTTTGATCATGTTTGGCATTCGCTTAGTCGACAAAAACACCACATGGGTTTTAATTTTAACACTAAGGTTGTTCCTTCCTAACATTTCTGAAGAGACACGGAAAACAAAATACACCCAAAAATTAGAGTTTAAGCCAAGGGTTGTGACAAAACCTAAAAAATCATAAAACAATTCTTTTTGGACTCAAACAAACGAAAAACATAAAAAAATTGAGTAAACATGTGTTTTTGGCACTAACATTGGGACAGGGCTTCAGGACCCTATTAAGTAATGATAATTTGGTTTCTAATGATTAACGATATTCAAATAAATGAAAACAAAATTTGTCTTGGATTAAACTGACAGCAAAATACTTTTATTTTAAAATAAATGTGTCCAGCTTTGTCGCGAACAAGCCAAGAAACTTTCGAGTAATTCTTAGAAACAGACCTCTTTTCAGTTTTGTTTTCTCTCTTTTTAGACATGAGGTCTCTGAAGTTCTGTGTATTTTTATACACTTTGTAGCTACTAGCCTTGCTTTTAATAACGAAACTTCTTATTAACCTAATTGAACATGTTTATTTAGCAAGCTTATGGAAACCCTGAATTTATTATTTTGAATGTGGGGGGAAGGGGGTGGGGTAGGTTAAATACTAAAATCCTACAGACAACTGGCAATCCATGGCAAAACATAGTAATGTCACGAGATTTCTCCTAATCCTATGTATTTTTTTTATAATTTACACAACAAAATTTCATCAGAATGTTATCCAGATTTTTGCTCAAAGTTTTCTTCAGTAGTTCATTTAGTGATTCTTTCACAGATTTCCCAACTAACCCCTCCAAGATTTTCGTTCAGGTTACTTTCAAGAAATCAATCACGTGATTTTCCTAGGATACTTCCAGAGGAATCGTTCTGAAGAATACATAGGGAATTTATCTAATAAGTCCTCTATTCTCTTGAAATTCTTACTAGCATTTCATCCTAGGTTTTCGTTTTAAACTTCTGCAAGAATTCAACCAGAATTTAAAATAACAACTATTTCAGATATTTCTCCAAAGATTTAATAAAATTTAATAGATTTAATAAAATATTTCCTGAAATTTCCTTAAGAAGTTCTAAAAGAATTTGTACATACATTCTCCAGCGAATTTCTGCATGGGAGTTCAAGGATTTTTTTTTTTCAGATATAAGGTACCCCGGGGCAAGTGAGAATCCGGGGTAAGTGGGGCGTTTCGTCATAGCTCACTTAGGAAAAGTTTTTCATGGGGGTATTCTTCTAGAAAGTTGAAGATACAATGACAAGGAATGTATTTAGTACTAAACATATTGTTATTTTTATTACCATGTGGTTCATGTAACAGTTGTCAGTTCAGCGCCATTTTCAATTTTCATGATACATTGTGACACGTTTCACGTCTTGCATTGACTCGCATTAAATAAATGTGTTATAAATCGAATTTCCATCAGTAAGCTACAATTTTAAGTATTATTACAAGCTGCTAACGATAAACCAGTATTTTGTTCTCATTTCATATGAAATTTTTGATGGTCTATCTTACCCCAAAATATCTTTGTACCCGGGGTAAGTGGGACTTATCAAAACAAAAACCAGAATCAAAACTTTTCGTATACATTTCATACATTTTCCTAGAGACTAGCACTAAAACATTTAAACAAATGATTTTTATCAAAAAAGATCAATCTCAAATTACGTAATTGCATTAGAGGGAGAAGAAAAGTGTAATTATTCTTTGTTATTATTTTTATTTTTTTTATTTATGAAACACGACCTCAAAATTGAACAAACACAAAGATGAAATTTGGAATGCATCATAAAAACGATTGCTTTTCTCTTTTATTTGAACTTTATTTGTTATTTCTACCAAATTAAGTAATGATGGAAAACAATTCCACCCCATTAAGTGGTTTTCTGTCATGCATATGAATAATAGCAAAATATATTTATAATTTCTTTAATTATTGATTGTTTATGTGCTACATTTTAATTAAAAACTTATAAATGATAAATTTTGAACATGTTTAATTCCTCTTTACGCTTTTATTGAGGAATTTTCAGTTAACATTAGATGTGAGGTAACATACTATTAAATAAAGGTTTTCTTCCTAAAACGTTACGTATTTTATGGATGATCCCTTATGTACATCAAATATCTACTTAAAATTAAAAATCTATGATTTATCAATCCTATCATTGTAATGGTTGACTTACTGATGTGGATTGTCGTATGAAACTGGATGTGTCCCACTTACCCCGTTTAGCGAGGTAACTGCGTCCAATTACTCATTTTAAAACTTTCTTCCAAGGTTTACACAATTTCGAAATTATTCGATCAGTTTCATGCACACACCAGCAAAAATGTTGCCAAATTGTGATTGTGTTTTTGGATTTGAAAAATATTGACATTTGAAAATTTTATTGAACAATTTGTTTGAACTATCGTTTTTTTCGTTCCCACTTGCCCCGCGGTACCTTAATTCAAGATTTTGGATTCAGTATGGGAGGGTTTTCTGAAGGAAATTCTAGAGGAAGCACTGATAAAACTTCTGGTGAAGTATCTGATATATCATTGCAAGGTTTTTCGAAAGTACTTCTGAACCTACAAGGAAATATTGAATTATTCTTTAGAAAAAATTGCTTAATTTATTATTTGATTTTTTGTAACGAATCTCTGGGCGGAACCCTTAAGAAAAATAATGTAGGAATTATCGGTGGAAGTACAGGAAAAAATGATGAAGCATTTTTTATTATAAAACCCTTAACGAACTTTTGAATAATTCATGAACACTTTACTTGAAAAGTTACTCGGAAAAGACTGTAGGGGAGCTCTAGGGATCATTGGAGCAAGTTTCTGGCGAAACTTCATCCATGGTCGAATTGATTGAGGATCTCGTGCAAGAGGTTCAAATTGATTTCGTGGAATAATCTCTAAGGAAATTTATGTTGCAATTTCTGGGAGAGCCTATGGAGAAATTTTGGAAGGAATCTTTATAAAAATGGTTGCAAGAATTATTAAAAAAAAAACTTGCCGTAAGGTCTTTTCATGAAATTCTTGTATAATTTCCAGTATAATTTCTTGTATAATTTTGTGGACTTTTCAAGAAGAATTCGTCCAGTAATAAAAAAAAACGCTCTAGGGCTATTTATACAATTTCTCATCGCATAAATCTAAATCTTAAAATCAAAGCTGAATGGGAACTTCATAGACTTCATGTCTAAAAGAAGAGGAAAACTAAAAAAAGAATAGCTCTGTTTCTAAAAATTTCTCGAAATATTATGCTGAGCTTCTCTCTATGTTTTTCTTATGGTAGACTTCAAAAATTAATTCAGAATACTATTCAGCTATACGCACAAAGTTTACCTTCAAGGATACCTTCAAGAATTCAACAGGATACGTTCAGATGTATTTATCTGTATCTGTAACTATTAGAAATTTCTTCAGTCCTCTGCTCATCTGGAATTAATCCTAAGATTTCTTGAGAGATTCCTCAAAACAAATTCAAGAATTCTGCAACATAATCTCCTAACCTTTCTAAAGAAGCTCTCAAACAATTTATCCAAATTCGGGACGTTTTATGAAGAAAATTATAGAATAGCCTGGTGAAACTCCTGGTGAAATATATAATAAACTGTTGCAGGAGAACTTTTGCAGGTTCTATCAATGAATTGCTTGACCTATAGGGACATTCTAGATGCTTTTTCAGAAAAAAAAAATTAAAATGTTATTGTAAAAACTTCCAAACGTATCCAACAGTATCTTGCAGAGTTTTCCTGGAAGAATCCAAAAAACTACTTTGAAAAAAAAAATAACATTATGCGGCATTTTTGTGTGAATATGCTAATGAACTTTTCAATAATCCATGGACACTTCGCTTAAGGAATTACTCGAGAAATATTTGGAAGAGGCTTCAGGAGAAATCTACGGAACAGTGGAGCAAATTCCTGGAGAAGATTCATGAGTGATCACTGGTCGAATTTATGGAGGAACTCGTGGAGGAGTTTCTAATAGATTTCGTGGAAAAATCACTGGGGAAATTCATGCTGTATTTCTAGCAGAATCCATGGAGGAATCTTTAATCCCTCTACCGGCAGCTTCATTTTCTACCGCTAAAAAAATATTCAAATCGCGATAACTTTTTTATTTCTCGATATTTTTGCACCATTTTTTCAAAAGATCTTTTCATTGTCAAGATAAATCGAAGCCAAACCTCAAATTTTCAAGAGCATGATTCTGAAGAACCTTACAAACGATTACGCTGAAATTTGATCCCTTGGTCACCTCCAGCGAGTGATTAATCGATTAGGTTTTCAGCTTGTACGTATATCTGGTTCTCCAGATTCATGCACATGAAAATTTTAGGTATGGCTTCGATTTATCTTCGCCTTAAAGGAATGGTTGCAAAAATAACTGGATGATTATCTGAAGGAAATCCTGTGAGAATTTTTGAAATCCCTGAGAAAATTACTTGAGGTTGGTATCAACGTTGGACCGATGAAGGATTTCCTGGAGCAAACTCTAGAGAAATCTATCTAAACATCCCCTGAGAAATCACTGGAGAGATTTCAGGGCGAATTCCTAGGAGAGTTGCTGGAGAATCGTTAGAAGCATTTCTGAAGGGATTCCTGGAGGAGTTCTTAAATATAAGTATTTCTGAATATTTCTTTAGGATCCTTGACGCTTTTTCTCGAGAAAACTATATAGAAAAGATTCTTATGATTTACTGGAGATTCAAAAAATTTGCACCAGGATACATTGCAAGAGGAAAATATGACACTTTGAATACCAAACAACCAAATTACCTTTTGCGTTATGCGATATTCATATGTGAAATTAATACGTATTAGATGTCGTCAAATGGACTAATACGTACAAAAGGTGGGACGATGTACCCAGACAACCAGAATTCATGTATAATGAAATCACCTTTTGCGTTATGCGATGCTTATATTTGCAATGTTTCACGTATAAGATGTCGTGAAAAGGCTCTATACGTACAAAAGTGGAGGCGATATACGTGCATATTTTATACGATGAAACATAGAATTCAATGCGAGTGTGTAGATTTTATTGCGAACTAATCTATACTCTTATGCTACTTAATTTATGATAACAAAATTTATTTGACAGCAGCTACGGATTGATCCGAATTACTTTGTACGAGTATACGGAACTAAACGAAATGTACATATGAACTCGTAAAATAGCGTTTTATGCGAGGAAACTCATCGATGAAACGATTTTAACCACCATTTAGTGCGGATGTGACGCAATTTGTATGAGTAAACGACTTTGATCGTAAACTGTTATGCGACTTCTGGTTGTCTGGGTATGTGCATATTCTATATGATGAAAATTGGTATACTATGCGAGTGTATAAATTTTATTGAGAGCTAGTTTGAAATTTTATGCGACTTAATTTATCATAACAAAGTTAATTTGTTAACTGCTACGAAATGTACATATGAACTCGTAAAATAGCGTTTTATGCGAGGAAACTCATCGATGAAACGATTTTAACCACCATTTAGTGCGAATGTGACGCAATTTGTATGAGTAAACGACTTTGATCGTAAACTGTTATGCGACTTCTGGTTGTCTGGGATATGTGCATATTCTGTATGATGAAAATTGGTATACTATGCGAGTGTATAAATTTTATTGAGAGCTAGTTTGAAATTTTATGCGACTTAATTTATCATAACAAAGTTAATTTGTTAACTGCTACGAATTATTGTTCGACTTATTGTGTACGTTTATACGAAATGTAACAAAATACACTGATAAACTAGCCTTTTATGCGAGGAAACTCGTCAATTACACGATTTCATTCGTAGTGTTGTGCGAGTTTGATGTAATGCGTACAAGTAAACGACATTTTAACGTAGATTCTTATGCGACTTCTGGTTATCTGGGACCCTGAAGGCTTGCATTAACATTTGTACAGTTCCCATTGATGTGTTTGATGTACGACATCCACAAGAAATGTCCTGTCGACTTACCTGACACGAACCGCCGCTTCACCAGCGACAAACGGTAACCCGTTCCGACCAGTTCAAACTCGATGCCGGACAGTGTCGTTCCCTCACAGTTGAACTGTGCCGAAATAATAGCCGGATTCGATGGTCCCGTGCCGACTTCCAGACGAGCTCGCAACGTATCAACGCCCAGGTTATCCGAGTGCTGCGATATGTCGGTGAAGTTCCACACCAACCGATTGGATTCCCCTTGCCTGCAATAAACATTGTTTGATTATCCCTCAGACTGGCCATGAATCACAAGTCAACCCTACCATGCCGAATGAGGTTTCGATTGCACGTTTTTCACGCCGCCATCGACCGGAACCGTTAGCGATACGTTCAGCAACGGTGAGGCCAGTGCCATGGCATGACTATTGTACTTGTAGTCGATCTTGATGTCCGTGTGCCTCTGTTCGCACTTCCAGTAGGACACCAATTGGAATGGACAGGAGGCGGCTCCCGGCTTGGCTTTCACCTGATATTTGAGAATGTCAACATTGAAGTACGGCGCCGTCGGATTCTGTTCCGATTGCCGCCTCAGGATTGACGTTAATACTGGCATATTAAACTCCAACGTTGTACTGAGAGCCGTCGATTGCAGCTTATCGATCGTGATCAACTGCTTGTTCGGCAGCAGGTTGTCTAGATTTTGAAGATTCTTGATGCGGAAACCCAGCTTTGCCGGGTTGGGATTATTCGCTAGAACGTTAACAATCCCGGCCGGGAAGGACAGCATCATATCACCGGACATCTTTACCTGACAGCGAGATTCATCCGCACCCCTAGAGATAAGAGGACTTCGGTTAACGAAACTCTCTTTCAGACGAGATTTAAAATTATCACCTGAAGTAAGCATGAATAATTTCATGGAAGGCAACGGCCAACGGTATCGTATCCGACATTCCAATGGTCAATGGCGAAGGACCTCTCGACGATCCAATTCCAACGCTAGGACTACGGAACTCCAAACTACCTACACTGTCCGCCCGGGCTATCTGCGAAGCAGGGCTTATTCGGCCTCGCACTTAAATGTAAGTCATGATCATCTGTTAGTTCTTTAAACACATCTTTCAATGACGCTATAGAACCTACCTGCCGCTTCAGATCTTCGTGACGGTGGCCTTGGTATCGCTATACTACTTCCGCCGGTGGACGTAGGCGTAGGAATCTGTCGTTGCGTCAGTTTGGTCAAGTTGGCCGAAGCTGGCGCCGAGGCACTGATATCACCCACCTCCGAGAAGATGTCTCCCAAATCCGCGTAACGGTTACTAAGGTCGAAGATAGGTACACGTAAATTTTATCTTACGAAGGTGCGGAACAAGTCAACGAAACTCACTTGGAAGTTGTGGACATCGACAGTGTGGGACTCTGCAGCGGAGCGTACGGATGTACCGTCGTGGGAGTGGATGCGTTGGACGCATTCGGACTAGTTAGATGGGTATTGTTGTTCAACAGGGCGGCCGATTGGGCGCCACTCAGGTGTTGCCCGGGGCCGGCATGGTGATGGTGGGCCGACGAAGCCGACGACGAATGATGGTGGTGGTGGTGCTGCTGCTGAGGAAAAATACCATGAGTAAGAACCAACGGATCGTTCCCATTTGAGGGTCTGTCGCCCAGTTGCTGGGACACCGATTGGGACCGCTTCATGCGCAACAACATTCGTTCGTGCGTTTCGGAACTTCGTCTGCACTGCTGCGGTGGCGTGCGTGTGTTTTAGTGGTTGTGATTTTTTTTTTCAGTGTAAGATGAGTGTGTTTGAATGGAGTTTGGATGGACGTTGAAAGATGGGCGAATTGATGAAACAGGAGAAATCAACACACAAACACACCCCGACAGTATGATGAGTATGAGAACAGTTAACCATGAAGAAAATGAAAAACAATAGAATCAGTTAGTAATGTTAACAGTAAAATCGAAAAACACGGCACACATCCTACAGGCTTACGGAATCATGGCGGAATCTTGTGTATTTCTACGATCTACAGTACCCACGTGGTTCACTACTAAAATATTGCTTACATAATGAAAAGAAATCCAATATAAAACAGCACCAGTAAATCAAACACATCTAACTATGAAATTTTGAAGCCAGGCGGAAGTTTTGGTTCAGTATATTTAATACTTAAAGCCGATGAATATATACTGCTTCGCGTTAGAAAATGGGTTAACCAAAGTGCGAAGTTTGATTTTTGACCAGCTTCACCGCGTCGCAACTCAATCCTCAATAGCGCCCTATAGCGAAGTGACTCGCGAGGCGGTGAAGTTGGTTAAACATCGAACTTTGCACGTTGGTTCATCCATTTTTAGTCGCGAACAAGTATACATCATTCGATTGTCTCAAGGACCCTCCATTAGACCAGAAACGGATGACAGTGAATCAAAAACCAGGCACCGGAAGAAACACGAACAAACTGAGGAAATGCTTATTGCTTAAAGCAGAATACATATTTTTGACGCGGAACTAGGCAAAAAAAAAACAGAGCAACAAGAACCTTATTTTAGCATTGAAAAACGCGTTGATCACTAGGGCCAGTTTTGGTCACATTCTTATCTTCGGTTCATAAATTGGCCAATCACATTGATTTCTTAAGAGAGTGGCCAAATTAGGAATACTCTGGCCAAATTAGGTGTATAGAAGATAAAACTAGGGAAAATCATTGTTTTCTTTTTTTTTTTTTTGAATCATTGCAACCACGTTGTTTACGTTAAAATTGCAAAACATAAAATGAATCGCCAAAAATGCGTCTCTTCGACAATTGTCTTAAAATTTTCAGAGTATCAAACACATCATTTTTGGTAAATTTAACCATGTTCATTTAATTCAAACTATACTGTAAATTTGGGTGAAATTATTTGCCGATTTCATTTCTTACTAATATAACACCAACATCAAAGAAACCTGTGATGAATGAACGTTGTTTGTCTCAACTATTATCGAATTGTGTGTTGTGAAGTATTTTTGTGTTAATGAATTTTTATTTCTTTGAAAATAATGTTAAATTCCAGAATAATGTTCGGTGTGGTATTTACAGACATTCGTAAACTTTTATTTCTGAACAAGGATTTGGGCATGGTGTTAGCCTGAAAGTTTGTGAGGATGCTAAAAATATATCCCAAACAGACTGTATCATCAAAATTCATACCAAAATACTCAATTTGTTGAAATAATTGAATTACTATTAGATACTAGTGGTCCCGGCAAACTTCGTCTTGCCATCGAGTAGGCTGTTGAAAATCGCTATGAATCGTCCCATACAAAATGACAGTTCCGTTCAGTCCCGTTTCTCCTACTTTCCCGGTGAACATCCTGAAACTTTTATACACACAAACACGTCGGAACCCTTGACGAACAAAATGGGGGAAGAATTATCCAAATCCGTTGCCCCGTTCGTGAGCCATTTCGTGACATACAAATACCATTCCATTTTTATTTATATAGATTAGGAAATTCCATTAAAAATTGCCTACAGAGATCCAAATAATCGCATGACAAGTGATCAATTTCACCCCGAAATGGAACCTGCCGATTTTTTTTTGTTTCAGAGATGATTTTTAGCACTAAAATCAAAATTGTTATAAAATTTCGGTACAAGAGTTATTGATGTTCACCGTCGTACTTGTTTTTGTGCATGCGCAGTTGTTTGGCATTGACAACATTATCAAAAGTACACTCAAAAATACGAGAAAAGTGATAAATTTCACCCTAAGTTACGGTACGCTTCAAATTTAAATGTCCTTAGTTTTCTCGTGTGACTTTAAATTAGAATTTCCATAACGTTAGAACCGTTTACACCATTAAAAGATCTAAACAGGGTCTGGGTCATTGGCATAACGCCATTTGACATAGGGGTCATTTGGCATAACAGTTTTTCATTAAGAACAGGCATCTTTTGAAAGAAGGGCATAATGCTGGTTATGCCAAATGATTATTATGTCAAATGGCTGTTATGCGAAATGGCTTTATGCCTAATGGTTTTATGCCAAATGGTGTGAAGGTACAAATCATTACACAATGAAAACTTAAGAACTAAAGGCTCATCCGGAGTTGAAAAAGAACTAAAGTTACTCAAAATTTAAATAACTCTACATTAAAAACAAAAAAGTTATAGCTATTTGCAAGCGTTGCAATTTTAACGTGGACAACCTTAAGTACGAATGGTTGTTACTGGGAAATGTTTGTGTATAGGATTTATATGCACACTACATCAATTTCGTTCAGAGATTTGTTCGAATGAACTGATTCTCTCATTTAAGATAGTTCTGCATTTATGAAACATGTTTGTAATTAGAAAACGCGAAGTTATTTGTAAGGAAAATAGACGAAACTTGCTTCTAGAACGATGACGATATATCTGTGGAGCAGATTTGTATAGCTGTCAGTTTTGAAACTCATACTCTTTTCATTTGTGTTCTGTATATTTCAGCTGATCGTACTCAGGACTTGACTGTAATTGATCAGCACATTAATTCATTATATTGGGTCACCTCTCAAATAAAAATTAAAGATAGCCTAATAATTATGGGCGACTTCAATCTGCCCACCATCAAATGGAAGCCCAGCCCCTCGAACTATTCGTATCCAGACCTTAGTCACTCCTCGATCAGCTCATCTAATACAATAATAGAAGCCCCTTCACATCTTGTGAAAACACTCCGCACAAAAATACAAGCGACAGAAGAAATCCATTTGGACATGACCTCGGAAAATCCGGAACATCTCCGGTGTCCGGTGGCCAATATGCATGGCCAAGCAATTTCCTGAAACTAGACCAAATTTACCGTCGACTGCTTGCGGATGCATCCAATTTCATCAATTTTTTTCCATCATTTGGCCTATCCCCTGTACTTCTAATATGCTCAAGGTAGCAAAGAAATCCGTAACCAAATTCCTCACCGATTTAGAAGCATTTCATTATCTTCAGGACTGGTAGCAACTAAGTGCTTTGAAAATGGAAATTTTAGAGACTTCCTGCTTGAAAAAAGAGGCTCAAAAGAGACCACATAGGAAATAAACGAAACCTTATAGAATAGGACCAGACATTTTTCCAACAATTTAAGTCTTTTTTTTTTGGAATTTCTCTTGACCTTACGGCAAGTATTAAGGTGCAAGTAAAAATGGTACAAATGTCAAAAATGAAAAAGCAGTTTTCTCTTTTTAAACAGACATATCGAAAAAAATAAAAACACACAGCTCTTTTATTTGCTAAATAAAACAGCTGTGTGTTCTTATGTTTTTCGATTTGTTGGTTGAAAAGGAGAAAACTGCTTTTTCAGTTTTGACATTTGCTTCATTTTTACTTGGGCCTTAATGTTCGTATTATTGCGTGAATTTTTCGTTGATTTTCTCTAGGAATTTAATCAGAAATTGATTCTGGTGTTTGCCCAGAGATTCATATATTACTCAGAAGATTTCTTCAGGAGTTCATTGAGTGATTATTTCCAAGGATTTCCTCCAAGAATTTTGCTAAAGAACTTTTCCAAGAATATTGTTATGGATACCCATTGGCGTAAATAGGGAGGGGCCAGAGGGGTGATATTTTTCATGCGTGAGTTGTGAATCATGCAACTCAGCAGTCAAAAAATCATGGATGAGTTGGCTCACCTTTTTGACTCATTGTCTCGTATCTCCACAGTTTACTCACACACGGCAATAATTTCTTGTTAGTCTGGTAAAATTATAGTAATCCTTTCTAACGTAAACAACAACATTCGGGTTTCACGAATTTTCACCGGGTTTTGCGACTGAATCATTTTTTACGGTTTGAGTTGATTGAGTTGATTTTGTATCAAAATCTCAAGCGTGAGATTTGCGAAGCAGATCTCTAATGAGTTTGCTCTCACGGGAGAGCGTATTGATTGAGATTTTGAGTGTGAGTCTATCAACACTGATACTGAAGATTGTTTTAAGACACGCATTCAATTCTTCTATAAGTTTTTATTTTTTTTTTTTATTTTTTTTTTCTTGTACCAATTTTTAGGCGTCTTACGTAGTTTATATGGACATTACATCAATTCTTTTTGTTTGTCTTTGTTAACGAGACCAACAGCTTCCCTTCCAAATGAAGTCGCCACTATTACTTTTTGAGTCATAAGTGACTACCTCCAGAATGGGATGCGATCCCAGGTTCTCGACGTGTGTTCTACACCAGGTCCGTCACCACATCAATTCGATTCAGAGATGTTTTTTTTCGTTATAAATATATATGCATTTATGTAAAATTTCTGTAATTAGAAGACGTTGCGTTATTTGTAAGGAAAACAGATAAAACTTGTTTCTAGATTAATGATAAGATATCAAATGTTTAGGATTTCTTTCTCAAATCAAATCAAAGCTTATAAATGACATAGTGTTCAAGTAAGAGACTTTAACTTCAAATATCATAAGAATCGATTGAGATATGGAAAAATAATGGTTATTTGTTGTTTTTTGACGTAAACATAATAGTTTTTGATCAAACTTTCATTGCATGGAAATGAATAAGGATAAAATCTTCTTTGATTTTTTATGTAAGGGTGTTTTTATGCACCGTAAGGATGCTTTGAGGTTTATTAGTCAAACTATGGGCCAAAAATTTATTCCAAGCAATTAGGTAGTAAATAATTGCTTGGAATAAATTTTTGGCCCATAGTTTGACAAAAGTTCAAATCAGCGGGCCAAAAGTTCGACCCATATAATCTAGCAGAGAAATTTACAAATTACCCCAAATTCACATATTATATTCAAGTTTAGCGAAATTTGCCTGAACGCGCGAAAAAAGTCACCAACATTTCACATTTTACCTAGTTTTGCGAAAAACGGTATTTTGGGCTTTAGGCAACTTTTTGATGATAAATTAGAGAGTATTTATCTGTGAACATAAGTTTATATAAAGTATGTCTGTCGTAAAAGTGTCGAGCCCCACCGATGGGGCAAAAGTTTGTTTAAGATAATCAGCGAAATTATAGCACATTTGCTATATGTATGGTATTTATTTTCAACTGCTATTGTTTTTATAAAATTTTTGATTATACCACTAAGGTCGAACTTTTGCTCTGCCTTACTATGATTGAATATTAATAAATCCATGAGCAAAATACCTTCCATCTCAAACAACTGTTATCGTACGACAGCTTTATTTGAATACAAAAAAAACTTCAATCCTTCAATATGATGGTAGCCAAGCAGCTTAAGGATTTAAAGTTTCTAACAAAAAAGGTATTATTCAATCCTATGTACAAATTTTGGTTTCGAGATGTTTAAAATGAATCGTTTGCTACAGAAATGCTGAGCAACAATAATCTATATTTTCAAACTAGCAAGCATTTTTTTTCTTCAAAGGCTTGGGTGAGACATTTAAATCTTTATCTTGTTTTATAACTTTGCAAACATCTTGTTCAAATCGAATTGGAAAGGTAAACTCTGATTATAATCTGCTTATAAATCCTTGTATTCTATTCGAGATCTATGAGATTGGGTTGAATACGTCATCTTAGCAATATAAAACGAAAACATTGATTTTTAAATAAATTTTTACTATTTTTCCATAAAAGTGACATTTGGTATATAAGAAAGTTGATCAGTCGGTTTTAGACGATTTTTAGGTTTTGATCTACCTCTGTATGAAAGTGCGCCACTATAATCGGTTCACAAATATTATCGAAACAAGCATTGTTAAGTTATCTAAATCCTTTACGACTTTTATCTCTCATGAGCAGGCTTTGCAGAATTCGCTCTCATTTGAGTATGAAGCACGATCGAAGCAAGCAAAGAAAAACATCCCATCTGTTGCGGTCCACGATCGTCATTGTATCGCAAGGTGCAACAAGTCTGATAAATGGAAGCAGCGAGCGAGAGCCCCAAAGAGAGAGCAATGATAAAACCCATTTTACTCGCTTGTTTACCGTTGGGGATAGATATTTTTCTTTACTGGCACGATAAACAATCCACGAACTTCCAATAGCAATAGTATCCCCCAGGCTTGGAGCATGTTTAGAGGGGTTTTATCATACACTACTATCCCCCCAATCTGATCAAAGTTGTAGCAGTATACGATAAACAGTCTCTCATAATGTGCAGCATGTTATGATAGTTACAGAGAGCGATACGTGAGCGATTCTCTCAATTTTCTCAGGATTCAATCCCTGCTCATGAGAAGGGGCCGTGGCCCCCCTCAAGTCTGATGGCTATTTACGCCCATGTGGATACCTCAAGAGTTCAATCAAAATTTTCCCATATAAATCATCTTAGAGATCATCAGGAAATTCTGCGAAGATTTTTTTCAGAATTCATCAGGAGACAGTAAGGAATTCCTCAAAAAAATATTTCAGAACTTTTTTCGAGAAGGTCTCAAGTCCTCCAGAATTCCATCCAGTGAGTCATCTTGATAAACAAGCCTCTCTGAAAGAATGCTCGGAGGACTAACTGGATCTTTTTTTTTTGAGAAATTCCTTTCCTTGTAGAATATGTTTCATAAACGTTTAAAGTTTTTATTGCGTAAAATATGGTACTGGAATTTGAATCATGGCCTTCTGTAAAGTAAGCTGACGTAGATGCTACTGGTTCTTCTCCAGCATCCCAAATGCCAGCAACTCGTCTTCTTCTTCTTCTTCTTCTTCTTCTTCTTCTTATTCTTCTTCTTCTTGGCATTAACATCCTCACTGGGACAGAGCCCACTTCTCAGCTTAGTGTTAGTTCTTATGAGCACTTCCACAGTTATTAACTGAGAGCTTTCTTTGCCAAAGTTTTCATTTTCGCATTTGTATATCGTGTGGCAGGTACGATTATACTCTATGCCCAGGGATCCTCAAGGAAATTTCCATTACGAAAAAATCCTGGACCGACCGGGAATCGAACCCAGACACCTTCAGCACAGCTTTGCTTTGTAGCCGCGGCTAAGGAAGGCCCCTAAACAATTCGTATAAAATTTGATTTATATCACACCAAACACAATATCATTGAATAGACCATAACTATAAATAATAGATAACCCAGAACAGCAATTCAGGGTATAAGGTAAAAAGGAAAAACTGTTCTATCGCAGTAGCAAATGTATCACGTCTAAAGTTTTTGATGTCAAGGTGTTCCTTATTTAGTTGGTCATGCACTGCCGTGAATCGCAAGTCAGTCCCATCTGCATTTTCGTAAAAAAATAGTTGAGTTCAGTTTTCAACATATCTTCCAATACTCTTTCAGCTGCACTAATGAGATAATATGATTTGTTTGGAAAAAATAGGAAAAAAACAGCAAGTCAAATTGTCCCATAATGAAAAGTAATCGCATATCAGTCTCACTACAGATTTCCGCATCGTGTATTATAAAAATATATCGTGTTTTGATCATCTTTAAATTTTTCTCGGAAAGATATCGTAGTGAAAAGCAAATTGTGAAACTTTCATTAAGATTTGAACATTTTCCAATCCTGTGGAATTTTTTGAATATTCGTATAGAAAGCGAGTTTGAAAACTTCAAAGCCCATTTTCTCAATGCTTACTTTTTACAGATGGGACTGACTTGCGAATCACGGCAGCTGCACTGCACGCAACTTTCTCTTTCCAGGTTGCTTCAAAAAAGTGTACAAGATGTTTTTCAAGATGTTATCGATACCAAAAGATCGGTCTACGTGTGTAGAAAGCGGAAATACTAGATCAAACCTTACGACTGACCAGCGGGCGTCGATTCATGTATTACCACTGCTGCTAGGTCATTGTTACGAGCGTTCACGCAAAAATGGCTATTGGTATCAAGGTGTTTCAAGGTACAAGTTCATTTAAGAGTTATATGAAAAAAACGAGAGAAAGTTCAACTTGGCGGACGAAAGACACAACCGACGTTTTTTGGCTCCGTGAAACATTATATACAATTGAGCCTAAGATGATAACTTAAAAAATCACGCCAAAAAAATAAAATCACAAAAGCATTAGAAAATGCCAAACCACAATCATTATAGCGAAGTGCAGGCAACGATACGAAGCTTCAATGCTAAACATGCAAATAGACAAGGAAAGCCACACTTACCGACGACAGCGCCCCTATCGGCGAAAGCGACAGATTTTCCACCGTTGCCCGCAACTCGTCCACACTGGCCGATATGGGTGCCGCCCCGTTGTTCAGCGGCTTGATCTCCACGTGTATCTTCCGCTCCCCGCGCTCGTCTTCGCTATCACTGTCCGAGCTCGAGTAGAAGTTGTCTGAAAGTTCAATCGATTGATAATTTCGCTCTAGCGAACGACTGGCAAATCACAACTCACTACTCTTCTCGGTGAGGGTCGTACTGTCCCAGGTGGTTTCTCGGGGCTGTATACTGTAGCCGTCCTCGTCGACTTCCGGTGTCGCCGTTGGAGCTACATTCCCCGTACTGACGGCGGAGGTGGTCTGGAGGTTGCTACTGGCCGCGTCCGAAGCCTTGGTAGTTTCGTCCTTATCCTCACTGATAAATGACGAAGATTCGAATGAGGTTATGTTGTTTCAAACGAAAAAACAATTAGAATGCTAAATTTTAACGCAACCGTTTTATAAAAGTTACTGTAAACCTCTATACAACGGTTATGCGAAGTTCTGTTACAAATACTTACGCATCGGAAAGTTTCTCGTCTTTGGCACTGCAGTTTTCGGTGGAGTCTTTCTTCTTTTTGGTCTTTTTCGATTTGGCTTTTTCTCGCCGACTCCTTAGGAATCCGGAAACTGTCATCGGTCAAACAAGATAAAAAAAAATATCAATTAGCATTACCAGTTATCCTTCCAATTGATGGTAGTGAGTCGATCGATTTTGACCGACACAGTGTACGAGGGAGAACAAATGAAACTAAACTAAAACATTCGGTGATGTGAATCTAGAAAACCAAAAGAAGTGATTAAGCAATTAGAAAAATAAAGCGATTCAAGACAAATTAGTATCATAACTAAAAAGATCTCAACTTATTATCGTTAAAAATAAGAAACCATCACAAAATCAGAGCAACAGTTACAAATGCCAGTCAAATGAAACAGATAAAAACAGAAAGAAGAAGCGCACGCGGCGGCCATTTTCTTTAGCATTAATGTGGTTATGAGTGTGCCATGTGTGCAACTAAACGGTACTAACTAGCACTACATTCCGCATTCTACAAAACCGGTTAGATCCTCACACATCTTCTACCTAGGATATCTACCTTGCGAGCTAAGAAGCATTTGCCATCTACGCAATCATTGATTAGGACGGACGCCGGCTAAAATGCGAGCTTCAGCGCAAATACAATCGGCTTCAAGCAACTTACCGTTATGGGATAGTTGTGCAAAGTACAACCAAAGGGTATCAACTGCTACGTTAACGTGGGGGAAAAAAGGGGAAGTCAAACGGTGTGGTAATGTGAACGAGTGTTAAAGTGTAAATTTATGGAAGTTTACCAGTGTTGATCTGACGGCCGTTGGCGAATGGTTTTGAGTTTTTAATGAATTAAAAATTTCTTGGTAGTTTGTTTGGTAGAGAATTTAGAGCAAAAATAATTGCTACTACCGTACATCTAAACATTATATGTACTTCGCAATTGGATTAAATGGACAAATTGATGTGAAATTTGCGAAAAAGTTACTCGTCTTTTCGGTGAGAATCGAACTCACGACTCCCTGTTCACTAGAGAAGGCGCGTTACCCCTACACCACGAGAGGACTCATGAACGCAGAAGATAACCTGGATTCGATTTCAGCTAGATACTCACGTGGTCCTTTTTCGCAAAGTGTACCTCTTTTGGAAGAATTAGATTCCCATCCAAACACAATGCTTTCTATTGTAAAAAAAAGTTAAATGGTTTGACAAAAAATGTCGGATTAGTCTTTTTACGAGAGAGCAAATGTGCTATTTCATGTAGTACAATCTTACCAAGTACAAGTAGTTGTTACTTTTAGGATAAGTCAAATTAGTTATTAACCCGAAAACAACCAAAATTACTTTCGTAAGTTGAACAAAAAAGCAAAATTGGCGAAAGTACAAATCTCTAAAATGGAAAAAAGGACCTCAGAAAATTTAACCAGACATTTATCCAATTCTAAGAATTCCTTAGGAGATTTCTCGTGGATTTATGCTTGGTTTTACTCTCAGTATTTGTTCCAAGAATTTCATCAGTAATATTCTCAGGATTTCATCTCAGATTCCCCTGAGAGTTACTTCAAGATGTAAAGAACACAACGAAAAATTTGACTAAGGATAATACCCCCATTGCTCCAAAAATATTTCTGAGTCCTCAAAAATTTATTCACTTATTCATTCATAGATTTTCTTGATTTCGTGCAGCAATTATTCCTAATATTTTTGAGAAATTTCTTCAAAAAGTTCAGCAGTTTTTTTGTAAATTTCTTTTATGATACAGCTAATGCTCGATAACTGGGTGCTATTTAACTGGGCTGCTTTTTAACTGGGTGCTCGCTAACTGGGCTGTAGCCCAGTTAAAAAACAGTTAAAAGTCAAAAACTTTCACCATCCCGTAACTGACGAGGGGCGTGCAAAAGCAAAATAAGGTTTCGGCATTATTTTACGATGATATTTTCTTCCCGCTGCTGGAGGACCCACACATAGAGTGCTTTCTCCACTAAAGGAAACGACTGTTCCTTCATGGTTTTCCTGTTTTCCACGCCATGTTCTCTATAGTGATCCAGTTTTTGTCGTAATTCTTTTCGGTGTTTTAGGAAGCGAGTCACCGAGGAAGATCCTACGCCATATTTTCTGGCGAGCGACTCGTGCGATCCACCTCCTCTTTCGAAATTTTAATTTTTTTTTTTACAGGATATATAGGGAAACTTAAGCAGAGGTTTCCTTACAAGCGTTCATTCAAATTTGAAGTCTTTTCAGGGACTTGATTAACAATAGTGTCTATGTTGAATAAGAATTGTTGAATCGATATGGCTCTGAGTACCCAAAATCCAATCTAGCCTAAATTCCTGACCATTCGCCATAGACCTTCAAATTAACCTTATCTCAGGAGTATATCTGTGGGTGAGAGAGGACGTGTAAGTGCTGGAAGCAAATAAACTCATTTTGGAAAACGTTTTTTTTCCCAATTCTAGAACGAAAATAGAAAACCAAGAATTGCAAACTACCAAACAAAACAAAAGCAAATCTTCCCGCCCACTGAAAAAAAAGTGAAAACACATCTTATAGAAAAGTATTATAAAGCAAGCATTGAAAAAGCATCCCATTTTATAGGAGAAGAAAAACTAGACGCTACAAGCACATAACGATGAAATAAATTTATCGAATCAAGCAAAGATGTAAATGAAAGATGTGGTGTACTTGTCAATCAGCCATGAGTACTTTTCAGTGTATTGAATGAAATTTATTTTTTCAATTTGTAAATTTCTAACTAAATTGTTTTATCACATTACCAAAAATACAAATGCATAACACTCTGAGTAACTAGGAGAAGACTAATGGGCTAATGACAAAATTTCACAGAGTTGCCCTGGAGATTTACGAAATGTTGGTAACTCGCCATACAATTTGTAACGCTATTGGATGCTACGGTTTTAATTATCAGAAATAAGTATGAATTAGTTCTAAAATATGTTGCATAATGAAAAAACGTTGAGTAAAGATCATTACGAAACTGTAAGGGTTATGACTCTGACGACACTGCATAATTTAGTGCAGAAAAGTAGGCCGTTTCACTGCAGATTTAGGTATGCTGAAAACAGCCCATTACGATGAAAAATTGCAAAAAATAATTCAATCATTTCACATAACTAAATGTATTATTATTGTATGTGTTATAATCATATTTGACGTTGTTATTAACAGTTAAATATTTTGCTTTTATCTACTTATTGAGAATTACGGCCGATTATCTCCAAAAAAATATCTACAATCATCTGATCTTAAATACAATAAGTGTTAATGCGTAGTGGCGAACTCGCTAAGGGCGAAAAACCACTTCAATAAAGATAAATAATAATAACAAGTGTTAATGCGAATTGAAAACAACTACAGAGATATTTCATAGATAGATGTGTATACCAATAAAAAGCATAGGAAACGTGGAAACCACACCAAAAATGGCATTTGTGTAGAAAAAGCGCTATCAAAGTGTAAAAAGGTACTACAGTCAACTCTCTATAGCTCGATATTGAAGAGAACATCGAGTTGAAAATTACAAAATCAGTGTATATAGTTCCAAAACGGTAAAATCATGTGAACTGAAAGAAAAAGAACTCCCACCAATAGTAACTCATCGTCGTAAAAGATTCGAAGCGAAACTAAAACCGAACTAACAGAGCCAATGGTATCACCGATTGAAAAGTGAAGAACAATCCAAAACCAAATTGCGAAAAGAAATCAGCGAAACTAAACGAAAAACCAAATTGACAAATAAACCGAATTGGGAGAAAAAAAATCAATCGAGCATTTACACTTGGACCCCCGAAGCAATGCGTTCCTGCCAATGAAGGTGCTGGCCAGACCGTTGCTGTTGTTACTGCCGCCATGCTGGTTGCTGTTGTGGACATCGTTCGGACTGGTTGGAGCGGAAATGGCCGAACCACCACCGCCGCCGCCAGCGCCTCCTGCTGTACTGGTGGACACCGAATCCGCTCCGCCACTGGTCGTCGAATCGCGACTTTCGCGACTTCCTGTTTTTTGGTTTGGTTTGATTTGTTTGTGATCGGTGTAGCGATTTGTATGTTTCGAAGAGTGAGGCGACAATTTTGGCGTTGGGAATAGAAATACGAAGTGAACATGAATGTTTGAGCTGGAATTTATATTTTTTTGTTTTGGGGGAAAGATTTTTGCGACAATTTTGAAAACGTAAAAAGAGAAAGAGATTGATAACCGTAATACCAGCGGAATAAATCAAGTCGTGTTATGTGATAAAGAAGAAGGGAAGAAAACCCAAAGAAGGATAAAAATAAGGAAACTTTTTTTTTGGGAAACAAAACGTCAACGTCTCTTTTGTTATGTCCAAGGTGTAAACCGGCTAATAGTAAAAACCGCTGATCCTTTTTCAGCGGTTCAAACGACTTGTCAGTTGTATCAGGAACAAGATGTAGGGTCGATGAAATCCGAAAAATAACGCTATCGTAATTATTTTTTCATCATCTGAAAGCTTTTTATCTTGGTTTTGTGGGAAAAATATGAAACCTACGAAAACTCAAATGTTTGCATTTATTATCGCGTGTGCCACTATAGGAATACATGTGCCTATAGTAGCACTATTTCTAATTTCTGTTCCTATAGTAGCACTAGCATCCCGGCGTTGGCAAAATACTAATCAAAATCGTATGTTTACAAAATTTTTATATGTTTTCCTACAAAGTGTGGATCAAAAGCTTTTGATGTAAAAAAAGTTCTTAATTCATCAATTATTTTGTAAAATAAAAAATAGTTTCTCTCAGTAGTGCTACTATAGGAACAATAGGTTTACTATAGGCGCAAGGGAGCTCAAATTTTAAGCAAAACTAATTATTTAGATCATTTTTTGAACAAAATCAAGCTGTGTATCAATGGTACTTAGATAAATAGCTCCTGACCTTCATGTCAAAAAATGTTTTGAAAAGGTTTATAGCAAAACGGCCGTAAAAAGCCACAAGTGCGACTATAGGGGACTATCAACTAAGGGAACTTGTAATCTTCATTATTTTTAACTGTGTATGTTTGCATCATTTTTTCACAAGTTCTGAAAAAAAGCTTCTATTTTTAGAATCTATATCGATTTTGCAAACAGTCATCTGGTTTTGAAGCCATTTAGATATTTTTTGGGAGACCGACACTTCCCATATAAAACTTCTTCATAGGTATTTGTTCGGCTTACTAGTGATTTTTTGTATTTTATTTTTTATTTGCAAAAGTGAAGTGTTAAAGTTCAATTAGTATTTTTTTTTTCTTTTTACGAGGGTTATGGCTACGCGTCGGCCCCCAATGAATTTCGTATACTGGCTCCGGACCCAGATGACCAACGATCAAAATATACACTGATTGAAGAATAGTTTTTTGACAATTTGTGAAAACACGATGTAAACATATCGAAAAACAAAATAGTCATTGCGAGTAGGTAGGAGTAATCAAGGCGGTTTCGCAAATAATGGGGTGGATTGAGCATCCCTTTTTAAACTGCATGAACTCTTGAAATTTCATGTAAAAGCTTTCCTTGTCAGCTTTTACATGAAATTTCAAGAGTTTATGCAGTTTCGAAGGGATGCTCAATCCACCCCATTATTTGCGAAGCAATAGGCATATTATGAGTCAGTGTTCTAAACCCAAAGAAAAAAAAATGATGTTCAAAATAACTGCCCAAATTACTCCGAAATGCCTCCGAAAGTTTTATCATTTTAGAATGATGTTTGATTGTTAAAATGTTCGTTAAAACTTGATCTTTTTGCATGGCGTGTTCATAAATACTAATAATTTTAAAGTGTAGTGAAAAAATCATATTTCTTTTCATTATATGACATAATTTTACAACCAAAAGTAGGGTGCTCATACCAACATATCGGTAAAAAAAATCGACTCGGATAATGACAAATTTAAAAATATCATTCATTTATTCGTAAACTTTATAAGGCAACGGAAATCATGGCAATCTAGATTATTAATCAAAAACTTGTTGAAAGCCATGCAAAAATCCGAAAATTTAATAATATTTTAAGCACTTTTATTGATTTTTTCTAAGGGTACTGGCTCTACCCTATGCTGAAATTTATTTTTAATGCAAAACTGAAGAAAAAAATGAAAAAAAATTGTACGCAACTTTTTTTTACCAAAAAAATAAAAATTAGATCAATTCGTTTCGAAGCCATAACTGACAGGTTAACAACCTTTCGTCACAATTTTCACTTTCCAAACTTACCCTGCGGTACCTTGTACTGTATTTTTACCAATTATATAAAGGCAGGCCTACAATTATCGGTATTTAACCTTCGGGCTGTCGCGCTGTTGTACTTTGTACAACAGTTGCGATTGATTATGATTTTGTAACAAAGATATCTATCGACACCAAACCAAAATGTATTCCTCAAGAATCTTCTTAAGAACAATACTCAAAAGTTTTTGTTTACAGTATGGCTCTTTATAATGCGGTAAAATCAACAAATGTTCATAGATGTCGCATAATAATGAGTAGACCACAATTTTAAATCGGTATATCTCAAAATCCAGATAATTTCGAAACATGGTGTCTTCAGTAAAGTTGTTCTGGAGGTGGAGCGCTATCTGATGGTACTTCATTTATTTTGGAATTTGACTGCTAGGTGGCACTAATGGACATGGAACTTTTACTTTTGTTCTGCAGATATTTCAGGATCCTGATCATTTAGAAGGATGGCATCTTCGGCAAAGCTGCTCAGTAAGTTAAGAATTATCATTGTTCGAGCTATTTGATTCAAAATTTTGCCACCAGGCGGCACTAGTGAGCTTGAAACTTTTGTTTTGCGGCCTTTAAGAATGATGGCATCTTCGACAAATTTGATGCGTATCACATTATTTTAGCTAATCTCGAACTTCAAGGATTAAACAAAGAAAGTATTTCAGCTACTGAACAACTTTGCCGTAGATGCCATCTTTCTAAGTGATCAAGATCCTGAGATCCGTAAAACAAATGTTTCGTGCTCCCTAGCATACCCTATTGGCAAAATTAAGAATCAACCAACACGATCAATGATAGCCCTTGAGCTACTGAACAACTTTGCCGAAGACGCCAACTTTCTAAGTAGTCAGGATCCTGGGGTATTCACAAAACCAAGGGTGTTGTACAAAGTACAACGCGCGACTACTCGCGTTACAAAAATTCGCGCAACGACCAAAAGGTTAAAAAGATAAATTGATAGTTGTATGACAGTCTTTGAAAGCCAATTGACTGATGCTACATCGGTTTTGTATGACTCCAAAGAATGCGTTTTTTTGCCAAAAACTCGGCTGTTTAGAGTTGATCAAAATTGCTTAGTGTGTACTTTGTTTTCAGAATCATAATGATAGCACAATTTGATTCCAATTTATATTTACGATATTTGTAATCAAATTTTGTTTTATTTTCGGGGTCATTTTGAATCATTATAAATATTTCAAATGAGTATAATAATAACAACAATATCAAAACAAATATGCAATAAGAAAGTGTCTTTTTTTTCTTTATTCTTATCTTATATGTCTATTCTCAATGAATCCCGGGCCGAATTTTCAGATAATACTTAGAATTCTTTTGGGTAACATAATTTAATAATCCTAGACATTATTCTCACATAATCCAGAGCCTCATTGTGAAAAGCATTCTGAAAGACAGTTTCCATAGAACCCAGGGTAACTTTACAATAATACAATAATTTTGAGTAGCATTCTTACAGAACCCTGAGCAAGATACTCAGAAGCATTTATATTTTCCTCAGATTCTTCAAATGAACTTTTTAGCAATGTTTGACAAATGTGCTTTCAAAATTTTGGTTCAGTATAAAAAGTTGGATTCCAAGTTTATTCACTTTAAAAGAAGTGAAAACTGAAATTTGTGTCTAGAATAATGACCATGGTACCTAATTGTAACTGAACATTCTCATATTACTTATTCCAAAAGCTAATTTTAACAATTATTTCCAGTTTTTATAACAAAAATCATTAATTTGCATATAGGGTATATGCCCCAACTAGAACAAATCAGATGTGTTTGAATATTTTTAAAATAATTTCTCATACATTTTTAATCTGTCTTCTCGACCAACCGAAGGGCAATGGAATCAGAGTAGTGCATTTTTTTATCGAGCTAATTAGCTTTATTAGGGGATTATTCTCCATTTATGAGTTGATTAAGTTAACAAGCCTTCAAGTCCTCCATATAGTTCTTCACGAGAAATACTCTTTGGGAATCTTCCAAGTAATTTGCTGGGGCGTAATCCAGGATGTTCGAAGGATATTCTTCAGAAACTTGCTACAGAAATTTCAATGGGAGTATTTTTTGTGGAAAGTATTTCAAAGATTTCCCAAGAAATTTCACCAAGCATTCCTTCAGTTACATTTCCTGAAATTGTACAAACATTCCTTGTGTGATTTCTTCATTGACTGGTTATAAAGATTCAAAGAATTCCACAATTTTTGGACCACCCTAATCGGAACAAGGTGCACTTATGCCAACATAAAAAAAAATATACGGGTTTAATATTTTAAATTAAGATTCGACTCATGAAATTTGAACAAATTCAGAGCACTTTTGAAAAATTACCATTTTTGCGGAATTCTAAGTAAGGTACCGCGGGGCAAGTGGGTAAATGGGGTAAGTGAAAATAATTGGTATATTTAACTGAATATGTGAATTAACGCTTTAAACTCATGCGTAAACCTTTGAGGCCATTGAGAACATTACGATAGGTAAGAGATTTCTGAGAAAGATTGCTAACATGTCAACTATCACACCATAAAAAGTTGGCGGCGTGCAATCTTATTTTAATATTTTCAGCGGAAAAAAATTGCGGAAGATAATTTTCTGTACCACCTCTAAGTTGTCCCCTCTGACAGTTTTAAACTGCAATAAAAAAAAAGTTTAAGAATTCATTCGACGTAGGACCTAAAAATAACTAAATTGAAACACCGTCAATTTTCTAATCAAGTGCAAGTGAAAAGTTTCTCATTAGAGATTGAATTTGTGTTTTCTCTTTAGGTAGCTATAAGTATACAAGGATCGCCATTATCATAGAACAACAGAACGTGCTGATAATTCAAGAAACACTATACTCAAAGCGTTAAAAGCTATTATCATGGCCAAATCATGGAACTTCTCCAAAAAAAGGTTGCCAAATATTACGATAATAATATGTTTACTACGTACAGCCGATTAAAAGGAAGACGTTGATTGAAAAGTTACAATATAAGGGAACGCACGGAAGTCTCGTGGAATGTCTATGTAAAGCTAGTTCAAAATATAAAAAAATGGGGTATAGGTGTATTCACATAAAAAAGTTCTTAAATACTTTATTGTTTGATTTCTCCCGAAGAGTTATCCAACGTCATATCCGATTTTCTTAACAAATAACGAGCGGTGTAAATTCTACAGAGCAGAAATCCAATTGCTGTCCCATGATGTAAGAACTAACATTGGAAATGTTGCAGTTATAATGTTGTCGAATCATTTCAACAAACATAACTGAACAGAAGAAAATTCAAGAAACAAGAATAAAATTTTCTTTATTTACATGTTACTTTTGTTATTGTTCATTGAGACGTCTTAACAAATGTTAAAGGTAATAGAAATCGTGAATATAACTGTTAGTTTTTGAATTTATTGTTCAAAACTCTAAACTCTTTGTTTTTGTTTTACATTATCGTTTAAGTCTGAAGAATCGAGCAAATGCATAGTCTAGCTTCTGCAGTCTACAGTCTTCTATTGCATTGTTCTACAGTCTGGTTGCAGAGGATAGAAAAAGAATAAATCCATAATGGTGAATTTCGAAACCAATCCTACTTCAAACAAACAAGGAGTGTAGTGTCCATTATCTGTATCAAACCTATCAATGAAAGGAGCGGACAAACCCAATAGCATAATGAAAAGTCACACCGATAAGCCTCTAATGTTGGTCACACAAAAGGGGAAAGGGGGGCAAAACTTAATGCCATCAGTCTTGTATTGAGTTTCCGTGTCAAAATGTAACGGTGTGTCATGGCAGATATTGTTGTTATGGGTGGCACATTTGTAGTTGAATGTGTAAACGACAGTATTAATGGTCAGTAGCATGGAGTGAGTGGGCAGAAAATGGAAAATATATAGAAACTTTACGGAAAATAAAAATGCTTGTAAGGGATTGAACTAAGGAAGCAATTAGTAAACAACAGTAGGTAAATGAAGAAAATGTTAGAAAACATTGCGAACGAAGGGTGTGTTCAGTCATCAATGAGTTTCGCAACTTAAAAATAATTCGGATGCGACCCGACAACCAAAACGTGTTATGAAAACACTGTAGATTGTGTTAGATCACGGAGTGTTATGTAAAGGCAATAGTGATAGCTCAAATAATAGATAACAACAAGTTAAAAAGAAACTTAGTAACAAGAACAAATTTCTAGAATAACAGTAGGTGTTAAATCAATTGTAAGAAATTACGGTGTTGTTTTGTTGGTCTGTTGGGTTGGCAGTTGGTGCGGTTGTAAAATTCGCTGGATTGGTCCAGATTCATTGAAATATCAGTTTGATTGAACCTAAATCAGTTTTAATAAAACTTATTACTAGAATAAAGTTACAAACAACTGAATCTGCCTTACGTGTAAGCTTCTGGGAAAGGTTGAGAAATCAACTTTTCTGCAAAAAAGAAGCTAATCAGGCTCAATGTTCATGTATTAGATATTTTCTGCATAAGGCACTATTGAATCCTGCCACCTCAGAATGCAGATCAATGAATAGAATGGGTAAGAATTGATAATGTATTTCATCGCCTAATGTAGACCGTGAATTCCACTACATCTGCGTGCGTTCATGCGGAAAGGCAAAACCGTTGCGATTAGATAATGTCTGAATAACAATAGCTGCACAAATTCAACAAGCAATAGACCTTTACTTTGCTTTAGAAGTTTCAATCACTTTTTCGTTTTATTCTTGCTGACAATGCTTTGTATTGGATCTTACATTCCAATTTAATATATATCTTCTAGAGTTGAACCCTTAAGCCCTAACTCGTTGAGAACTGGAGAATTAATGGTGAACTTCTTAATGGACCAATTGGACAACGATCTGGACCAACCTCAACAACACCAACAGACGAAGAAAGTGTGTGGTAGTATGTGTAGAAGATGTGTCGCTTTTGATAAACAATCGAAACAGAGTAAATAAGAAACAATAGACAAAAAAATTACCCTGGGAGTTAGACATGAAGAGATTTAAAAGGGAGGTAGTGCGGCGGGAAGATTTTTGTTGTTGTTGTTGTTGCGATTCTTGTTCCTGTTTCATTTGCGGCTGTTGCTTGTTTTGTGGTGGTTGTTGTTGTTGTTGATGATGATGATTAGTTTTGTTTAGAAAGTCTCCGTAAAAGGATTTACTTGTCTTAGCCGTACTTTGGGCTGAACTGGAAGCGGATGAATCCCCCGCCGCAGCCGGCGACATTGGCCGGTCCGTACTACCCCCGAGGGCATCAAGGAGACTTCCCCGGCCGCCGGAAGCCGGAGGCGAAGTAGACAGGTTTACCGGCGAATTTGTTGGGACTGCCGCACTGGAACTGGACGTAAACCAGCTTCTCAGATTGCTCTCCTTCTTGATGATTGGAACCGGTTGGGTGGAACTGGTCGTAGACAGCGCCGGTGAATCGGTCACTGAACCTTCCGCTACCGTCGTTACCGATCCACCAGAGGTCGCGTTTGGCATCGAAGTGTTGATCAAAAGCTGATTATTGGACGTTGCTGCCGTGGCCGTTGTTCCTAGCGAACGACTGCCCAACTTCACCAAATCAAGCTCTATAAACTCTGCATGGTCGCATGGATGGCCGTATATGTATGGGAAGAGACGAAAATCAAAAACCAAAACGAAAACACAAACAACTTACGCACTAGTTAGATGTGAAGGCATGCGATTCCTTTTCTCTCTTGCGGCCTAATTGGCTTACATGGGCAGACAGAACGAAAACAATATTTTACGCATCGCTTGTAATTAAACCTATGAAAGCTACCGAAATGAATTTTGAACGATTCCAAAGTGATGAATTTACATTTATGCAGGTAGAAAAATCTAGATTCGTTGCAAATCAAAAAAGCAAAATTAGGAATCATTCAGATTTATGAAAGCTAAAAATCAAAAAAAAAAAACAAGACAGAAACTCAAACATCACTCAAGTCTTCAACGGAACAGAAAGAAAAAAAAACTATTCTAAACTAAAAAAACAAAACCGGAAACTAAAAAACCATTCGCAGTTAATAAACACACGTGTGTTTAAAAAAATTTGTAAAATCGGTTTTCTGCTGCTGAGTATGAATGATAATCGCGCCATCCTGCGTAGGGGGCGCTGTTACTGTCTTTTGGTGTGGTGCCGATGGTCGGGTCCAATCAACAAATCACCACTTACCTGGCTTCTCCAGTCCGGTATACTTGTTGAGAACAAACTGTTCGAGCAGTTTGTCCACGGTCAGTTCCAAAAATTGACGTTTTAGATCCGAATGAACCTAGAACGATGGGAAAAGGGGATGATTAGTTATAAATATAATTTCAAATTACTTCAAAGAGACCTACCTGTCCAACTAGGTCAAAGTTGTTTTGCACAATTTCCATGTAGGACGTGAGGAATTCCTTCATTTGTTTAAGGTGAGCTTCCTCGATTTCCTGAAAGCGCTGCGAGAGAAAGAAAATCGAAAAACATACACATCAAATCGACGGCCTTGCTCTGTTTATAAGCACACATAGCAACGCCGGCTCTGTTTAGAGGGCGGAGGCACGATCGGTATGCAAATTATTCATCATTCAATCATGTTTGAGTTATTCGTTTTCCGATTGCTGTCAACGTCTTCTCACTGAACAGAATTCAGCTTAGTCCAATTACCTTCCACTTTCCTCTTCAATAACCTGTAGAGCACATACCTTGCAAGTTATTGTCATCTTCTTTTCGAACTCCTGCTTGATGATGTTGTGCTTCTCCACCAGGGCCTTGTAGTCGTCCTGTTGCTTGCGAAGCTTGGCCTCGGATTTTTCGATCTCCTTGGCCGAGTTGTCCTTGCGGGCCTTTTCCAGCTCCTGCAGGCGCGTGTTGTAGACATCCTTGGCCTTGGCTACCGCCGTCGTTGACTCTTTCATGGCCTGAAATCAGATAAGGGGTTGGCGTTGATTATAACAATATTTGACCCTATGATTAGTGCGTGCGTTCATAATTGTGTGCTAGATAATTATGACTGAATTATTCCGCAATTTACATGTCAGAACTGCTATAAGTTTTTACAGAACTCTAGTGGTTTTTTTTAGAACTTTAGAACCTTTCTGTCGAAGTGCTTGCACAGCCAGTATTAAAATGCATTCTGGAAATACCGAAATGACTTTCCTTGTTGATCTGGGAGCATTAAAATTTACAGCACATTGATAAATATGATCCAGACTTGGGTTTGAAGGTAATTCTAAAATTCACGGCTATCAAGTCACTCATGAATAAATAATATGATAGACGAGCATTTGACTACTTACGAAATGGAGACAACTGTAGCAACAGTGTCACTTAGAGATGGGTAAAATGTTTGGGAATAACATTCTTAAGAATTTCAATTTGCACTCCATTGTTGCATGGACTTCTTTTCCTGAGATGAGACACATGTTTTCTTTTTTATGTCCTGCTTCAAAAGTCTAGGGTAAGCGCATACTTGATCTCTAAGAAAATTTAGAACCTCTAATGGAAATTTCAGTTCTTCACGCAGCTTCAATTTTTTGATAATACTGAATGTATCTTTTTAATGTATTCGAACCATCTGAGCAGAATCCCAATGGAGAGTCAACAATGTAGATTTGAGATCCTTGTACCTTTTAATTCCGCCTAATCGCCTATCTTTGACCGATACGCGTATTACGACTAACACTTGTAGCCTTCTTTAGTGTCAGTTACTCGTAACCACTCGGAAATCTAAGGAAAACCAAAGAATTCCGTCAAGGAGGGAAGAATTTTCAATGGGTTTTAGGACTCTGGCAGGGAAACGGCAAAAATCAGCCGTTATGTTGGAAAAATTTGCGTAGACTTATTCTTTATTTCAAGTCACATTACGTAAAGATCATATAAAGTCTTTTGTTAGCTAGAATCATATACCTATGTTTTATTTTCTTCAACATCACCACATTTTCCGAAAACATGACATCTCCAATCTTCACACATTCTATTACCGATATGAGGGTTTCAAGAAGGTTCTTACTCTTCAGTATGGTATCCTTGAAAGAATACTCATATTTTCTTCTCACAAGTTATAGTATTTATAGCTGGACGCTTTTTTCTTGGCAGCGTTGATGTTGACAGAATATGAAAGGCTTCTCAAAATATATTAACAGCACGAATGTGATTATTCTTAAATCTACTGCATTACTGTTTCTTTTTCGTGTCTGTCATGAAACATTCAGACTATTCCGGCTGAATATCTCGATTGATTTCGCCCAATATACGGTCTAACGTAACGTATATGCCGTATATGAATAATGAAATACGCTATTCGGCCCAATAGGCCGAACAATGACCGAATAATAACAAAATACAGTCAATTATATAATTCTTTGTGTTTTTTTTTATTCACCGAGTGATCTGTAAAGATTGAAAATGATCATCTGTCGAAAGTACCGGCAGATCGCGGTTGTCAATATGGCCGATAGCAGTATTCACAGATTTCCGGTGTAAATCGCGGTGTACGGTAAAATGTTTGATTTTCGCCAAACAGCTTGTAAATATTTCATCGATCTTTGTGAGATTTTCGCGTACACCGCATTTTCTGTTAAACTTTAACAGTTCTGTTAGAAAAGTTTGTGTTACGCAGAAAAATCTAATAGAATAACTACTATCACATTCAGTGATTTATTTTACAGACTTCTGTGATTCATTCCTAGTGTGTATGTTTCACACGAAGGACAATTAAAAAAAAATCCATTATTTATTCCAGTGATGATACGTCGAATTTTCCTGTTAATGGATTCCATGGAGTTTGATGTCAAATGTTCAAAAATGTTTCTACGTTCTACGGCGACTACGGTGCTGCACAATGCACAAGCCATTTTCTGCATATCAATCTTTCACTCATCTTGCATGTGTTGTAAAGTACGGAAAGGAAATTTATACTCTTTCAAACCACATCAATTGTCAGAGCTTTCCATGCTTTCGATATGTTTTGCGACCTTTAGTATGAGTGTCAGTGGTCTGTAGTATATGTGCTCCAGTTTATATGAAGCTTTTCTAGAAGTCGGATGAGGAATCAAGTATTTCTTAAAAAATGATATGGATCAAACATGTCATCAATTAGATACAACTTTCTAACATAAGAAATACCAATCCTAAGAACTTACATTTTTTGTAATTTCTTCAAACGCTTAAAAAACCTCAAAACGATCATTCCGATCCATTATTTACCGTGGAAGCTTTCCTTATAAAAAAAACTATATTTTCTGTTTTAGTTCAGGATAAAAAAGGAAGTTTTCAAGAAATTGGACGAACGCATCGGTATTTTACATATGGAAAGAATAGTTAACATATGGGTATTTCGGACTATCAGATCTTTCCTACTTTTTCACGAGTGAGGAATCGCTTCTTAGCTAAATCCAATATCAGATCTGCTTTTCCTTTGCTTTACAGGGAAAGAAAGAAGGTCAAAGGATTCAGGTTTCGACACTGCAGACATCAGTTCCCTTATAATTCCACCGAACTTTGTCAAATGAGTTTGCATATCCTATGTTTCTGTCACACATTGATTTCTTACCGCTTGAAGGTTTTACCAGAACAGCTTCGTTGCACTCGAGAAAGAAGAAGAAGAAGACAACTCACCAACTTAGATTTTCTATCCTTTTCCTTGAAGAACATTCCAAGCCGCGGATAGAGAAAAATCTAGATATACGCTATTCTACTTTTTATACTTCAAATCCATAGAAATGCAACTTGTCGGGATCTTGCTGAAACAAACGGGGAGAATCAAATATGGGGGTACAAACCGAGGGTTTTTCAAATATATATATATTTTTTTTTAATTTCTTTATTAGTATCATTCCAAAAATTACATTCATTTCTTATATCTAGGTGTTCTGTGTTATTAGACAACACTATCATCCTAATTTGGTAAAACAAATTTAAGATTTAATTAACATTTTGTTAACAACATATTACATTTCATTTGCCGTAGCAGTTCAGTTTTTTTTACAGGTGAGTTGATTTCACCTGCTTATAAGAGAAAAAAAACAATAGAAGATTGTAACGATTTTTGCCTGAAATTATTAATGATTGTATTTGACATTTGTTCCAATGTTTCAACATTGGATATTCTATGTAACTCATTGGTACTATACCAGGGAGGAAGCCTCAGAATCATTTTCAAAATTTTATTTTGAATTCTCTGCAGAGCTTTCTTCCTGGTATTACAACAGCTAGTCCATATTGGTACAGCATACAACATGGCTAGCCTGAAAATTTGTTTGAATATCAAAAGCTTGTTCTTAATACAAAGTTTTGATTTTCTATTAATAAGGGGATAAAGACATTTTACATATTTATTACATTTGGCTTGAATGCCCTCAATGTGATTTTTGAAAGTTAAATTCTTATCTAGCATGAGCCCTAGATACTTAACTTCATCTGACCAATTTATTGGAACCCCTCTCATCGTGACAACATGTCTACTTGAAGGTTTCAAATAAAGAGCTTTTGGTTTATGAGGGAATATTATTAGTTGAGTTTTGGAAGCATTAGAGGAATCTTCCATTTTTGCAAGTATGAAGAAAAAATATCCAAACTTTTTTGCAATCGACTACAGATGACACGCAGGCTTCGTCCTTTGGCGGAGAGGCCTGTGTCATCCGCAAACAAAGATTTTTGACATCCCTGAGGTAGCTCAGGTAAGTCAGATGTGAAAATATTGTATAATATTGGTCCCAAAATGCTGCCTTGAGGAACACCAGCTCTTACAGGAAGTCTTTCAGATCTGGAGTTCTGATAATTAACCTGAAGTGTACGATTTGACAGATAACTTTGAATTATTCTAACAATGAATGTTGGAAAATTAAAGTTTTTTAATTTTACAATCAAACCTTCATGCCAAACACTGTCGAATGCTTTTTCTATGTCTAGAAGAGCAAGACCAGTAGAGTAGCCTTCAGATTTGTTGGAACGGATCAAATTTGTTACACGTAAAAGTTGATGAGTGGTCGAATGTCCATGGCGGAATCCGAACTGTTCATTGGCAAAAATTGAATTTTCGTTGATGTGGGCCATCATTCTGTTCAAAATAACCTTTTCAAAAAGTTTACTGATGGAGGAAAGCAAACTGATTGGACGATAGCTAGAAGCTTCTGCAGGATTTTTGTCTGGTTTTAAAATTGGAACAACCTTAGCATTTTTCCATTTGTCAGGAAAATATGCTAATTGAAAACATTTGTTAAATATATCAACTAAAAATGATAAGCTACTTTCTGGAAGTTTCTTGATGAGGATGTAGAAAATTCCTCCGCAAATCATGCATTTAGCATCCATGCGACAATTTCTTGTACCATGACCCCACTTTTGGCACCGACGGCACTGAGTGGGGTTCTGGTAATTTCCTCCAGGTTTCTGGAAATGTTCCCATGTCACACGGACATCAAACAAAAGTTTTGCTTTTTCCAAAGCTTTAATTTTATTTAGTTCTTTTTAAAATTCTTGAGAAAGCCCTTTCCGAACAATGCCAGATTGGGTTCTCTTTTTCATAATGATTACTTGGACTGGGGAAAATTCAAGTAAATCATTTATTCCATTTTTGATCTCTTCAGGTGATTTATAGTCACTTGAGAGACCTTTCAAGACAACTTTGAACAAACGTTCAGTTTTGTCGTCATAAGTAAAAAAAATATGCTTCTTCTCTTCAAGATGTTTGAGAAGAAGTTCACGATCTTTAAGAGTTTCCGGCAAAACGCGACAGTCTCCTTTCTTTGCGATTTGGAAGGAAACCTTGATTCCCCTAATGGAGTTCAAGGTCTCCTGCCTAAATCCCCCAAATTCAGAACAACTGACCACGATAGGCGGCACTCTTTGCTTCCTCACTTGAATCAAAGAGCCTGGGCTAGAGGCTGTTTCGATTTGGTGTTCGGAAAATTTATCTAGAGCATCGAACTGATTGCTCATTTCGATACAATTATTCATTTCACCCTTGGAAGAAAGTTCGCATTCCGGGGAAGCGTCCTTTCTTCCATTCTTGCCACGTGTAGTGACAGTCTTAAAACCCACTTTTTTGGAAGGAAGTAGTGAATTCAGAGATTCACCCTTCCTTTTGTTTGTTGTTGATACCATGTTTAGTTAATAAACGAAAGAAGACGTGACCTTCGAGAGGTTTTTTCCCAAGACGGTGTCCAAGAAGGATTACCACCGCTAGCTTTCGCCAACGGGTCCAACGAAAAATCGAAGGCACGGGTCCAAACAAGGATCGTAAAGGAATCAATAGTAGAAAAAAAAAGTACTGAAAAGTACTGTTTTAGTAGCACTGAAAAGTACCGTTTTTAATTTTAGCACTGAAAAGTACTGTTTTTGTAGCACTGAAAAGTACTGTTTTATTGCTTTAGGTAGTTTTCAAGAAAACTTCCAAGAGCAGAGAGAATTCGTGTACGCACAGCACGAAGGTACGATGCGCACTGTTTTTCAAATAATGATTTGGTGGATAGCATGACGGAAAGGATGGATTTATTCTACATTTCACCAAGCTAAAATCATTTACTTGATTTTATTCATGATGTGCTACAATAAATTTACCAGAATTCCATCAGATTTTCTGCAAGGGCGTTAACAAGCTTTTTGGACTTCATTGAACCCTAAAAACTATCTAAGTATTTTTTTTTTTTTTCAGCTTCTACATACCTCTAGTGCTTACCCCAACAGACTGAATCACAAATCGACCACATTTTGATTTGGACGACACTTCTCGGATATATTCAACGTTAAAATATATCGCGGCGCAAATATCGATTCGGACCACTACCTTGTGATGGTTAAAGTGCACCAAAGGCTGTCCGTTGTGAACAACATTCGGTACCGGCGCCCGCTACGGTACAGTCTGGAAGGACTCAAGCCACCAGAAGGTGCCATTGGGTTCGTGGAAGAAAATCGACCGAACGATTGGTTCGACGAGGAATGTCAGATGGTTTAGGACAAAAAGAATGCAGCGCGAGCGATGATGCTACGGCACAGGAAAAAATCCGTTCTCGTATCCGTGAACAACAGTCGTGAACTCGTCAGCAAGCAAAAATACACCGTGAACTAGATCATGTTTATGTGAACGCGTTGCCTAGTTCCGAGAACGTTCATGTAAACATGATGGTAGTTCATGGTGTATTTTTGGCAGTTCACGTTTTCCAGAACGCTTTTATGAGCGTGGGCAAGGTATCCTTAAAAATGTGGAACGATACAAACAGAAGCGAAGGCAGCAAACTCTATTCCGGGATGGAAAAGCGCCGCCAGGAAGAGCTGTGGTGCGAAGAGATGGAGCAGCTGTATCGAGGGACAAACGTGAGGTGAATGAAAGGCGGAAGTAGCACTACAATGAACACCTGAATGGCGCAGAAGAGGAAGACCAAGGCATCGGGAGAAATGGCTTCATGGGTGCGTCGGATGATGAAAACGTGCCAACTCCCACAAAGGTGAAGTTAAGGATGCTATCAAACAACTCAAGGGCAAAAAAGCAGCATTTTTAGCCCTGGGATAGTTCATCTCGGGGCCAACGGCTTCCATTCAGAAGGAAGTCATCACTATAACTTTTTACGTTATAAGTGACAATCACAGGAATGGGATCTCAGACCTCAGCGGGAGAGCCTATTTTATGAAAGTGTGACATTGCATGTATCTAATAGGTATTGGAAAAAGCGTGACAGGGGGGACTGGGGTCTAGAAATAAAAAAAAAACGAATTATTCCAGATGGTTATTTGCAAACGGGGTAGGATTTTTTTTAAATAACTACAATATGCCACAGGGGTGAAGAGTAATCCAACATTAATTTCAATCAGACCACGTGGTTTATGAACGAATACTTCAAAAATAAGTTAAGAATTACATCTATGACTTCCTCAAGATAGCCATTCGGGTGTTTCTTCAAAACTGTATTAATTAGTCCTACAGTTACTACAATATATTTCCCAATTTCTTTCCATATGGATCATATGCTTTACCAAGCAATCCATAAAGAATTTGTGCTGAATTTACGGGGTAACCAAATATTCGCAATCTTCAAAGATCTCCGTCAACAAAACTCTTTGACATTTTCTTTTGAGAATTGAATTTGCTTCAACTTTCCTGACAAAAGATGTTTTTTCAAAAAGGGAAAAATATCTACAAATTCATTTTGGGGAAGTGTACCAGTTTTAGCCACCCTAAGGAAAAATATTGTTTATACATAAATCAAACGACCTTTGGTTACTATCAATACATTAAACGAAAGCTTTCAATCCAAGCTCAGTAGGGAAAATATAAAAACTAATCAGAAACTTTGTTTTTGTATTAAAAATGGGGATGGCGAATACTGGACCACTTGCACCAGTATTCGCCACGATTTCAATTTCGGTTCCTGAATTCACCACCTACGTTGATTTCTTATGGAGGGTGGCGAATCAGGAACATCATGGCGAAAAATAGGTGCAAAGGAGCAACAATTTTAAGGAAAATGATTTTTTTCTATTATTTTCTGAGAAAATTTTGCGGTTTTCAAGAATGTTTACGGAGCATCTTAAAGCAATTTAGCTAACACTGAACAATTGGCAACCATATATGTCGTAAAACGGTATATAATCCGGGGTGGCGAATAACTGGAACATGGCGAATACCAGTACACCTTCCCTATATTGAAACTTTTAGAAGAATTGCCTACAAAAAAACGGTTGACATAAATTTCCTACAACATCGGAGTAAAGCTAATCAGGTATCAGAAGGCCGGCTCCAAAGGCACGTTCCCCACCAGTTGGGAGATTTGTGCCATCGCCATATTTGAGCCTATTTCATCATCTACCCGATGGGAGAGGAAAGGGAAGGGAAAGATGGGAGGAAATAGGAGTGGGTCCCTTGAAGAGGGAAGATCGCATAAGCGAAATGAGAGCATGTAGCTCCATACCACAATGGGTTCGAACAGCGCCCTAAAAAGGGCACTGCAAAACGCGTGAGCGTAAAGAGAGCCTATAGCTCATTACCACAGCGGGTTAAGAATAACAGGATGTCCTGAAGATTCAGGCTTCTGTATTCAGTTTCACTTAATAAGTGTTTACCAAGTAATTGGAATCGCATTTGCGCAAAAACTGGACAGTTACATATCAGGTGATACGAAGTTCCATAATCGGAGTCACAACTATCACACACAAATGAGTCAGCACGCTGAATATTTGCCATGTGATAGTTGAGTCGGCAGTGGCCTGTCAACGCTCTGACCAAGAGACTGCAATTCTGCTTTGACAGATTTGTTAAATACTTCGCCACCTTTGGAGATGGCTCAGTAATATACAATTTTGTTTGACGACACGACTCCAAACTATTCCAATATTGCTTGTGCTGAGTTGCCGCCCAAGAGTTTATCTGAAGCTTCACCCAGCACTTCGAAATTGGAATAGCCGGCTCAGGGCCAATGAAGTCATGCGATGCTCCATCGCGAGCTAGCTCATCAGCCAATTCATTTCCAGCGATGGAAGAATGGCCAGGTACCCATACAAGGTTTACAGAGTTGACTGAATTCAGTTCCTCAATTTGAGTTCGACATGCGATAACAAGCTTCGACCTTGAGTTGGCCGAAGCGAGAGCTTTTATAGCAGCCTGACTATCTGAACAGAAGTATATGACTTTACCCATTACGCGCTGTTGAAGTGCTGATTGCACTCCACACATAAGAGCAAATATTTCCGCCTGAAAAACGGTGCAGTTTCTACCAAGTGAGTAAAACTGATTCAGCCTTAGCTCACGAGAATATACTCCTGCACCAGCTCTACCTTCAAGAAGGGAGCCATCAGTGTAACATACTATATTGTTTGATATACTTCTTTCCAAATAGCCAGACGTCCACTCTTCCCGTGAAGGGAATTGTGTGGTAAATGTCCTGTAAGGAAAGTTACAAGCAATTGTGAGATCACTTGGAGCAAGGACAATTTTGTCCCAATTCACCAAAAGTGGAAACAACGAAGTGTGTGTAGATCTACGATTCACTGGATTTTTCTCCAGTAGATCCAGTACCCATAAACGGTAAGAGCAAGAAAGTGCTTCTTGTTTAAGATATATGTGTAGTGGCGCAACGTCGAAAAGGGCCTCGAGCGCTGCTGTGGGAGTTGTAGAGAACGCACCAGACATCGCCATCAAGCACATCCTTTGGAGATGGCCCAATTTTGATTGGATTGTTCTCACTTCGCCCTTTTGCCACCACACAAGACATCCATATGCCAATATTGGTCGAACAACTGTTGTGTAAATCCATTTGATATATTTGGGTTTGAGGCCCCAAGTTTTACCAAAGGTTCGCCGGCATTGACCGAAGGCCATGCAAGCTTTTTTGACTCTGAAATCAATGTGAGGTGTCCATGAAAGTTTGGAATCTAGAATGACTCCGACATACTTTACTTGATCAGTCACATTAATCTCAGTGCCAAAAAGACGTAAAGGTCGAATTCCATCGCGGTTTCGTCTTTCCGTAAAAAGAACAATAGATGTTTTATTCGGGTTAACCGAAAGGCCATATTGGCGACACCAACTCTCGACTACCTGAAGAGCACTTTGCATCAGGTCGAATAGGGTGCTTATGCACATACCAACTATCAGAGCTAGATAGTCGTCGGCAAATCCATAAGTTGGAAAACCGCAATTATTGAGTTGCCTCAATAGCGTATCTGCTACGAGATTCCACAAAAGTGGTGACAAGACTCCCCCTTGGGGGCATCCGCAAACACTCAATTTTCGAATCGCTGATTGACGCAATGTCGAGAAGAGATGTCGGTTTTTGAGCATTTGATAAATCCAATTGGTAATCATTGTAGGTAGCCCATGGTTTCGTGCGGCTTCCAATATGGCATCGAAAGACACGTTATCAAAGGCACCCTCAATATCCAAGAAAACACCCAAGCACGATTGCTTCTGAGCGAATGCTTTCTCGATATCGTATACAACTTTGTGTAAAAGAGTCACAGTGGACTTTCCAGATTGGTAAGCATGTTGATTCACATGAAGAGGCATGTTTGCCAAATAAACATCACGGATGTGATGATCGATAATCCGTTCCAGACATTTCAGAAGAAAAGAGGTCAGACTGATTGGTCTAAAACTCTTCGCTTCCTCATACGACGCACGTCCTCCTTTTGGGATAAACTTTACAGTAATATCACGCCAGGATTTGGGAATGTACCCGGTAGCAAAACTGCTTACAAGTAGCTTTTTCAAAACATGTTTGATAAACTCAAATCCCTTTTGGAGCAGAACAGGATAAATCCCATCCGCTCCTGGAGATTTGAAAGGAGCAAAACTATTAAGTGCCCATTGAATCGATTCAGTAGTTACGATACTGCGAGCCGAGGCCAGAGACTCGTAACTACATGAAAAGACATTTGATTCATCCGTAGATGCTATGTCCACACATCCGGGGAAGTGTGTATTGAATAAACATTCTAAAACTTCTTCATCGGAAGAAGTAAAGTCACCATTAGGTAAGCGAATTTCGTTCACTTGGAAATCCTTAGATTTTGCAAGAATTTTGTTCAACCGACTGACTTCACTCAAACTGGAAACATTTGTACAAAGGTTTTTCCAGCCGGATCGTTCAGCAGAACGAAGAGCCTTCTTGTAAGCCTTGCGAGCTGACTTGAACGACTCTGATCCAGCTGAACGGCGTCTGTTCCAACTCCTTCTACATTGTTTCCTAAGTCTAGTCAGATCGGAATTCCACCATGGGGTCCCTCTTGTAGTCTTTACAGACCGCAGAGGACATGCTTCTTCAAAAGCTTCCATAATGTAGGATGTTGTAGTATCAACGGCATCATCCAGATCACTTGGATTTTCAATGGACGGAGAATATCCATGAAATTTGGTCGCAACCAATTCAATGTAGAGTTCCCAGTTTGTTGACGGGGATTCCTAAAACGCAAAGTCTGCGCAGTTACATTTGAATGTTCAAAGAAGATGTAGCGATGATCAGATAATGATTCCTCATCTGATACATGCCAATTCGTCAACTCGTGACTGATTCTATTCGAGCAGAGCGTTATGTCTAACACTTCTTCTCTATTAGAAACCATGAAGGTTGGGCGATTGCCTATGTTAAGTAATCCAAGGTCTGTACTACTTAAGTATTCCATCAGACTGGAGCCTCTCAAATTGATATCCGAGCTGCCCCAGATGATGTGATGAGCATTGGCATCACTGCCCACAATCAGCGGAAGGCCTTTTGTTACGCAGTGTACGACAACTCGTTTGAAGTCATCCGTTGGGGATGGTTCATCATGTGGTAAATATACCGAACAATAGACGTATTTCCTGTTGAGGTCACCAACAGAAACATCGATTGTGACAGCACATACATCTCTGGTAGTTAACTCAGAAATGAGTGTAGCAACGATTGCTTTATTAACGAGCACGCATGCGCGGGGCATGGAGCGCGAGTTTGCCATTTCAAGCTTGCTAAAAGTAGCAAAAACTGGGTCCACAAGGTTACCTAGATAGAAGTTCCCTCTACGAAAGTAGGGTTCTTGAACTAGCGCCACTTGGGCTGCACCATTTTGCATGAGTCTGCAAAGATTGATCGTTGCTGTTCTTTTATGCTGAAGATTGATCTGAGCTAACCTAACCGTAGCCACTACCCAAACTAGGCAGGATTAAGCTTTTTGCAATCTCAGCACGAAAAAGACCAGCAACGAAAAAACCAGATCGGTATCTATTTAAAGTCGCCAAAGGCGAAAGAGCACAGAATACACTGTGTAAAACGCATAATGCGAATCCATATAGGTGATAATTTAAATTAAATGTCAACATATTCATAATCCCACCCTTATTAAGCCTCAAGATAGAGACTGAAGAAGGGCAGCCGATTATCTCGGAGAAACACAAGGTCACCTGCACCATTGCTCCGGGTAGCACAGGAAGGACTCAATACTGTGGAGGGCGCCCTGGTACCCCACAGGCTCCGTTTGCGGTTAGGTTTTATTTAGACCCCCCTAACCATTCATTCTTAGGCACGGTACGCATCACACCATAAATTAGGGGTCACCTGTGAGGTGGACTTTTACCACCGGAACAGGCAATCCGTAGTGTTAATTCTTAGCCAGTTGAAACAACCGCTACCGACACTACGCGGCTATCTAGGCTGCTCGGGAAAAGGAGGTTAATATTGATGATTAACTCCTGACGTGCCCAAGCAGCCACAATGGCGAAAAATAGGTGCAAAGGAGCAACAATTTTAAGGAAAATGATTTTTTTCTATTATTTTCTGAGAAAATTTTGCGGTTTTCAAGAATGTTTACGGAGCATCTTAAAGCAATTTAGCTAACACTGAACAATTGGCAACCATATATGTCGTAAAACGGTATATAATCCGGGGTGGCGAATAACTGGAACATGGCGAATACCAGTACACCTTCCCTATATTGAAACTTTTAGAAGAATTGCCTACAAAAAAACGGTTGACATAAATTTCCTACAACATCGGAGTAAAGCTAAAATTCACTCAAATAAAGTTTCAATGAAAATCCTAGAATTATTCAATGGACTTTTGCTATTCCCAATAAATTGCTCAATAAATTAATTCTAAGCTTAGAATCCTGAAAAAAACCCATTTAAACCACTGATCATTTGATATGTTTACATAAATTCTGTTGCTATAATCCTTACAAAAAAAAACTTACATGCACTGCATCCTGTGTGCTGGATTCTTCCTCCTTAACGGACTTATGCTTCTTGTGCAGCTCCTCGGCGTACTTGTTGATGTTCTTGACCAGCTCGGTCAACTTCTGGACCTTGGCAGCGTGCAGCTCGGACAGCCGTTCCGTCGTCGACTTGAGGATGATCCACAGTGGCGAAAACGTACCGCCCCCACCGGATCCGGCCTTGTTGGCCAGCTTGGTGAGCAGCTTGGAGTTGTACTCCTCCAGGTTGGACCGCTCGCGAAAGTACTCGGCCAGTTCCTTGGTCGCCGAGAGGCCATACTTCATGTTCTGGTACAGCACTTCGTAGCCGTTGTTTTTCTCGCCCTGTCGGGGAAATGGGAATAAAAAGCAGAGTTCGAAGTTCCAATTAGCCTGGTTGTTTTTGAATGGACGTTTCTGCAACATTGAACATGGATGCACTGGGGAACGTTACTCAAGAGAGAGAGCGAGATGAGCTCGTAAAGAAGCACGCTTTATGGATTCATTCACAGCTGCAGTTATTTATAAACAAAACCCGCCACGCCAAGACCCATACCCGTAGTCTTGCTTCACACCCGTTTCAAGGCATCGTTAAATGCCAGTGGGAGTTTTTTTTTCTATTCACAAACTGCAACCGATGACGCTGATCGACTCAAAACAGAAACGGAAACGTCACGACTAGGTAAGGTATGGTATCCAGTGAAATAAATAGCGGTCATCGTGTTTGCACAACTGCACAGAGGGACTAAAAACGGAAATAGAACGTCAAAAGTCATTTTTTCTGACAAGAGGGATATTTTAAAATGTCTCAGATTTTGAAGTGTTTGTATACCTACTACCAAAGACCAAAAAACGTCTTGCATTTACAGTCAACTCTCCATAACTCGACAATGAAGGTACTATCGAGTTAGGGAGGTATCGTGTCATAGAACACAAAACCAGTGTAAATATGGTATCCAAGAGACCATCGAGGTAGCCATGAAAAGCAACTCTTTCTGAAATATCGAGTAAGGGAGAGTTGGCTGTATATGAACAATTATAGGACAATTCAAATAGAGACTTTGTCTTAAAGATTATCACTTTGTTATAAACAATCCGATTTTCTTCGAAAAATCTATAAAAATATAAAATCTTTGTTTTACGATAATAACTATAATAAAGCACTACACTTTCTTATATTAGCCATTAAATTCGAATGAGGATGTAGTTCGACTATGAAGAAGCCACCTTCAGTTGTTTCAGTGCAGTGTTATTCCTTTTTTCGGTAGCCTAGTATGGCTTTTAAGGATGTGTAAATAGTAGTTTACGGAACAAGTGGCAGAATGATGATTTTTACAGCACGAGTCGTAAATTTATCCTACAAGGCTTGCCGAGTAGGATAATTACGACGAGTGCTGTAAAAATGGAGTTCTGCAACGAGTTACGTACAACATTTTTTTTGCAATTTAGTAGAAGACCACTTGAGGGTATCAGAAATAATATCGAAATGCATTCACCATCATTTTACAATTTCTGAAAAATGGTTGTGTAATGATTCATTACGCAACTCAAAACAGTTGCGTAATGAGAAAACGTTATGTAATGAATCATTACATCACTGGTTTCAGTTGCGTAATGACTATTCCCTTCCCGCACTGCATACTTCAGTGCAGGAAAGTAAACCGTTTCATGACAGATTGGCGAGATGAAAAACAGCCTATTACGATGAGAAATTGCAAAAAATTACATACTATACATGAGTACAATTTTCATAGAATGAAGACAATATAGAAGCGTTTTGCAATATTTCTATAATTTCGACCCCACCGTTGATCGCTAGTAATTGGCAAATGTCCAAGGATGAACTTGGTTCTTAGAAATATCTAATACTGTATCACCTGGATACCATTCAGGATTTCATTAGCGATTCACTATAGATCTCTATATTCGCTTCACTGTCTGGTTGACTCACATTTTTATCGCCACCGACGATGACGCCAAGACGGGATGGAAATGGATCACATCCACCCACCTTCTCCTCGCTAATCTCCCGGTCTCATTAGACGCCTGTTTTCTGCCAGTTTCATAGTGCACTCTAACGAAGCGTCAAATAATTCTATATAAAACCGAAAGACGGGCAACGTTCTCATTCCAGAACGCCGTATGGTATAGATATAAGTATGGATACAAATGTGAAAATCAAGATAATCGCGATTCTGTGAAATGAGGCCGAATCTCGGGTGGATATGTCGTCTGTCGGTCGATGCCATCGTCGTCTCGTCACAGGGTTTTCCACACATCGCTTCAATGTAGCTGCCCCCGAATGGCGGCCCCTTTTTCGTCTTTGCCACACATCTACGTTTCACCGTTTACTATTTGTCTCATTGCGAGAATTTTGCTGTCTGGCACTTCTCAAGAGTGGCGAAAAAAAACTTGCTTACACGTAAGGATTACAGGATTTGTAAACAGATAATGGTTTGGTTGTGTGTTGGTAAACGACTTTGCTGATAAAGGGGTTCCTTGAACCTTAGAGGAAAGCGATGTAGTGTTATCGATAAAGAATTTGATTTGTTAAACAAATTTCTAGAAAATCCGAAAGGAATTTTTTACATATTGCTTGAAGATACTTTTTGCAAGGTTTTTTTCAAGGAATTCTTGGAGCTAGTCCCACACAATTTCTAGTAGAGCCCCGGAAGAAGATTTAGATGAGATTCTCGAAAGCAATCCTGGCAAACTTTAGAGGGTCATACAATTTATCAAACATCTAGACTAGCATTTCATCTTTCTAAACATTGAGATTTCCCACAGTTTTAACTTTTTTGAGTAATTTAAATGTAATGTGAATAATTTAATTCTTTGGCATTGTTTGTAGCGATATCCTTGACAAACTCGAACAATTCAGAAAATATGGGGCGGTTTCCAGTTAAACCATCTGAAGAACTCTTGTAAACTTCAATCAGCTGTAAGTCAGAAGAGTAAACAAACAAAGTATCAATGTGCTTTAATAGATCACATTGACTTAGTATGTCAAAACTACAAGTTCCGTAGACAAAATTCTACATTTTCCACTCCGAATTAACTAGATTTTTCATTTATTATGTTTAATTTTCGGAATTAAAAAACGACGAAAGCAAGATTTTCAACTTTCGCGTCCTTCAATAGCTCTAAGCATAAGGCATAAGCATAAGCATTGATGACCGTACAATTCTTAGTTGCTATGTGATTGACCAGAATAATCAAAATTGCACAAAAAACCAGCAGACGGAGCTTGGGAGTAGTTTACCATCTTCAGCGTACAATTTCGATAATTCAAAACATTGGTACGAGATTTCACAAAATTTCACGTAATTTACGTAATATTTTACGTAATCTTTCGTGTTTCAAAAAAGTTCTAGTGAATCCAAACTTTTGCACGATACTAAGGGGTGAAGCCAAACTTCTGCACGATGACTTGAATGAATATTTGATTAATATCAAATAGTTTTTGGATTTTTCCGCCAAATTTTTGCAAGCGCCCTTCAAAGAATATAAGATTACGATTCTAATGACGCACTAATTTACAATTTTGGTCAATTCAATGCCAAGAAAATCAGCCATGTCTTTTCAGTGTGTTTTTTGAAAAAAATGTCACAACTTTAAGTAAAAATTTAATAAATAAAACAAAACTGTAGATGTCGAAATACCTACGAAGCACTGTGTTTTATTTCGTCGATTTCATGCGCTTCTTGCACACCGCCCAAACCGTTGATTTTAGCGATATAGTTTGTTCGGAGAAGTTTCGTGGTATATTAAAGCGCATCTTCTGATGAAAAAAGTTTTGTGATCAAAGTGAGATAGAAAAACTATTTTTCAAAACATTTAGATAGACATATGGTGTCTTCGGCAAAGTTGTAGAATTGGTAATTTAAAACAACTTTGTCGAAGACATGATTTTTCTATCTCTTATATTTTTTGAGATATATGCCGTTTTATGTGAATGGTCCCTAAAAATCATATTTTAATCATAACTTTTTTCTAAGAATTTTGACAGTTTTTGTGATTTCTACAAAGTTTTTTTTGTCAAGATGATAAAAACATTTGTCTATAAGCGTCTTTTCATGGGTTCTTACTATTGAACAAATACGCCTTATTAAAACGATTTCTACCGATAATTCCTTTACTTCAAGAGATAGAGAGGAGATAAAGATGTGCGATATTCAGCAAAAACACGAAATTTAAGATATCCAACAACTTTGTAGAAGACATGAAAAATTTTAAAAATCTTGTAAAAGAGTTACGAAGTTTTTAACAGAAAGTACACAAATTCGTATGAAAAAAATCCTTTAAAATCATTATTGTTTATAACTTTTTACTAAGATTTTTAACATTTGCCATGTCTTCTACAAAGTTGTTAGATATCTTAAATTGCGTGTTTTTTGCTGAATATCGCACATCTTTATCCTCTGAAGTAAAGGAATTATCGGTAGAAATCATTTTAATAAGGCGTATTAAATAGTAAGAACCCATGATTATAGATAAATGTTTTTATCATCTGCCGAAAGGGAAGATATGGTACTTTCATGATTTGTAAAACTTGTCTGCGCCATTTTGCGCCGAAGGCAGTTATAGGGGCCTAAACTACCCCTTGAAAAAGGAGTGATTAATAAATAACTTTGTAACTTCAAAAGATAGCGTGATGATGTGTTCAGCAAAAACACGGGTTTTTTCATGACAAAAAAACTCTGTAGAAATCACAAAAAATGTCAAAATTCGTGGAAAAAAAGTTATGATTAAAAATATGATTTTTAGGGGTTATTCACATACAACGGCATATATCTCAAAAAATATAAGAGATAGAAAAATTATGTCTTCGACAAAGTTGTTTCAAATTGCCTATTCTGCAACTTTGCCGAAGACACCATATGTCTATCTAAATGTTTTGAAAAATAGTTTTTCTATCTCACTGCTAGGTGGATTGATCACAAAACTTTTTTCATCAGAAGATGCGCTTTAATCTACCAAGAAACATCTCCGAACAAACTATATCGCTAAAATCAACGGTTTGGGCGGTGTTCAAGAAGCGCATGAAATCGACGAAATAAATCACAGTGCAAAGTAAGAATAATTTATTGTCTTTCGAATGCACCATAAAGAGTTTAAATTGGATGTGAAATCGCAGAGCTATGGTCAAAACACATTTGTATGTTTTTGAGGGGGTAAACCAAAACTTTTGCTCCTGAATGTACATGAAAAAAAATGTAGATTAATTCAAAACGTGTGAAAATTACTTACGATTTGGAAAAGTAATCGATAATTATCATTAAAAAGCAAAAATATCGAAGTCTTGGCAAAAAACTGAAAATCCTGCGTTAAACTTTTTGTTAAATATGTTGGAGATGATGAAACAATCTGAAAATCGTCTACGGATCTTCCATATAATTCGTCAAGACCATTCATGTTGATCCAAAAAGGCATTCCAGGGTCAAAGTTTCTGACTTCATCTACAATCTGACATTGAAGCACTCGCAACAAGTATGTTAAGGAGCTCATCAAGAGAGTACATAAGATATCCATGTTGCTCACAGTAGATTCACCAAGAATTTCACCGATCAGAAATGCGTCAAGTATTTCCACTTTTACAGTCATAAACACGCAAACACTCAGATATTCGCTGAGTATGTCAGCGAAAATTACCAGTTAGTTAACCATGAGGCTCGCAAAACATTTTCAAAGCAACCTTTTCTGAATTTCGCCAGAAGTCCATCATTGCAGGATCTAATCAAAAGATCCTCAATGATTATTTTTTAGTTTCGTCAAGTATCTGTTCAGGGCTTTCCCACGAATAAATCCAACATCTCAAAAGGAATCCCAGAATGGTGTTGTCAGGAATCACCAAGAGGATTTCACTAAGAATCCACTGAGGGCCTTAAATCAATTGTCATAAATTATGTTAAGTAGTGTTAATCAAGGATCTCGAGATTAATTCAGAGTAGGAATAAACGAAGACACTAGGAAGATTCCTACCAAAAATTTCGATTGGCCTGGGCACGATCTACCAACGATGATAATGACAATTTCGCCTATTATTCTCATTGGACCTGCATTCACTACATATTTGCCAAATATTGGTGCAAATCTCACAAACGATGTGAGAAAAGAAACCACCATCAAGTACTGGAAGCATACTCGATAAATACTACCCAAGTAATCAGAGGCCTTTTTAAAGCCTTCATATGTTTCTCAATAGGTCAAGTATATGATATTGTGCACCTTCAGAATGTTTCCATTAAACACGAGATATTTGAAAACATCGGATATTCAAAAATAATATACGAATCAGCATATTCCCGTTTTGTTTACAAATACTTCTTCTTCTTCATTCTGGCGTTACGTCTCAACTGGGACAAAGCCTGCTTCTCAGATTAGTGTTCTTATGAGCACTTCCACAGTTATTAACTGAGAGCTTTCTATGCCAATTGACCATTTTTGCATGTGTATATCGTGTGGCAGGCAGAGTTGCTTAATATCAATCATATCAGCTGATGGCTGATGGCCTAAAACTATCAATATCACTTGCGAGCTATCAATATCACTTTGATTTGACAACCAACAGTAGTGATGGGACATCGCACTCTAGATCATAATCACTGCAGAATGAGTGATCACGTGGTAATTATCCATGCAATTAATGTTTTTCAGTGACCAACATATAGTTTTAAACGATGTGTAGCACTATAAAAAATATCGTACTGATAAATTGCCATTTTATTTGCTTAATTTAAGGCTAAACTTAACCCATCAGTGATATCCATAGTCTATCGCCATCAATGCACTAGTGATGGAGTAGACAGCATGATGTTGATGTGATATAGATTGATCTGAATCGTATCGCAGTCGGCTGTACAAATCAGCAAATTTTAAGCGTTGATAGTGACAGCGAGCAACTCTGGTGGCAGGTACGAAGATACTCTATGCCCTAGAAAGCCGAGAAAATTTCCAACCCGAAAAGATCCTCGACCGGTGGGATTCGAACCCACGACCCTCAGTTTGGTCTAACTCAATAGCTGCGCGTTTACCGCTACGGCTATCTGGGCCCCTAAAATACAGAACTTCGTTTTCGATAACATGGGACTTCTACTTTCTTAGCTCTAAAATTTGGAACCTTCTGTGCTTTGTTCATTTCCAAACTTTTTTGTGTTTTGTGGATTACTAAATTAGTTGAAATTTGATCGAGGTGTATTCGAAAAAAAAACCTTGATTTCAAAACAATGTTTACAAAATGCACTCAACTTTTTCTTAGTCGATATTGAAGAGACTGTCTTATAAATGGAAATGTCAAGTTATGAAGGAATGTTATGTTTATGTTTTAGAAAGTGAAACAAGTACACAGTGTAAAAGTCCGCTACATTCTATTTTTTATAATTTTTTTGTGATCATCACTACTTGAGTAATTTTCAACAAAACAATTCAATTCAATTATGCAATTAGTTTGAAAAAGCAAATAACGGAAGTAAAAATAGAGATTTCGCAAAAAATGCTTACGACTGAGTTGATTGAAACTGCTTTATTGCAACCTCTCGTGAAAAGAGTTACCATCCGTCCTTTCTTGGCAGGACATGTACTGACGACAGGCGCTTTTCACAGAAAGTTACCTAACAAACTCGTTGTTTTCTGATCATTTTCCAGAAACGACTTGGAATGTCCTAGCTCTCCATACTGACGATGGTAACCTTAATTGCGAAGAATAAATGTTGATTCATATAATGGGATACAGCAGCGACTAGCAATGGAGATTCGCTAAATTGACTTAAATCAAATTAGTCGGACTTGGCCTGCGAAATCAAATAACTGCACAGATCTAGATTGAAGCAGATGATTTTAGCGAACTAAAGTTGAGATCCAAAAACGTTTGAAATAAAGGCAGTACAATATGCAAATTCCGTCGTCATTCAGTCAATTACGATAATGCGTCTTCCGGATTGGTAACAAGTGGCACTTTGTTCCAGAGTGCAATCCTACAAACTGATGTAACTTTCTGACGATGCTGATTGCACGGGGCAACGTGAACATTTAAAAGCTAAAAGCAGATGGAAACGAATCAATTCCAACGACGATGATGATGCGCGAGGAAACGACACTACGGGGTTGTTCACAACAGGCGCACGTCGTAGCCTATTTCGATAAATAATTCAATAAAGATCCAGAAGAGGGCGCGTCACAGACAGAAGCGGCATGTGCTTGTTTGCACTGACTATACAGTTCGGTTGGGTTAGGTGGGATGAATTTAACGTTTCGCGTGACTGATCAGGCGTGAAACGACACGAAGATGTGACATCGCTGACTAAGTGGACGGGGATTGGAGCTGGATGCCTAGATTTTCCCAGGGAATTCAATAAGCTTTAGATAGTGTTTAGTGTGGTTGAATAGACAGATTATCGAATGTCTGTAAGCAACTATCTGTGCATATACGGTAGTGTCCTAAATATAAACCCGTTACCCGTTATAGAAAGTAGTTGAGCTTCTCCTTTGTGTTATTGTAGAGCCGTGAAAAAGAAGAAGACAAAATGCCTGCAAGGATGGTAAGAGCATTTCCTGGGGTGATTTCTGTAGCTTTAGCTTTTAATGAAAAGAATGAAAAGAACAAACTTGGAAACGGCGTATATATTTCTACATATTATATTATAATAATACTTGAAAAAACGTATGATAGCGAAAACTTGATGAAAATTTTTGAAAGTTACAAAACAACTTCAGAAATTTTTCAGTGGTTCCTTCGGGAATATCTTAACAATATTTCGAAGTTCATTTGACAATTCTCCCAGATACTACTACCTATATATCTTCTCGAGATTTTCATTCAAGAGCTCCATTAGTGATTTCTTTTGATTTTCTTTGAAGAATCTCTTAAGAGTTTCCTTCGGAAATTCTTTCAGAGCATTCTTTGAGAATAGTTCAAGGGATTCTTCCAGGAAATTTTTCAAGAACATATCCCTGTTGTTCAGAGTTTATCTGCGAGTTTCGCCAGGGACTTCTGCGGGAATATTTTAATATTCCTCCGAGCGTTCCTCTTTAATAAATTCAACTAGGGATTCTTTTGAGTATTTTTCTAAGATTTTTTTCAAAGATTCCTGCAACGATTGTTGCGATAATACTTTTGAAGATGCATTTATTAGTGCCTTCTGTTATATTTTCTGACTCCTCTAGTAACTCCTGAATACACCCTACTGGGACGAGCCTCCAGTAATCACATATTACCAATTGCTGTATGCCAAAAACCATGAACATTGAATAACAAAATTCTTATCGGTGCAATCACTAAATTATTATACTATATCTGCGGCAGTATCCGATAGTCCTGGTTTGAGATCTCCATTAGCGTTGAATTGGAAGCAATAAACTCAGTAGTAAATTTACTGTGCACACCATAAAACTCGGTACCGCCCATATGGCGTAAAGCTGCGTACAGTCGCATGACAGAGTGTACTACTATCAGCAAGAAAACAAAAATGTACCCAGATGTCACGGCTCTCACGTAATCAAGTAACACGCCCAAAGAACGGGTGTATTACAACAGTTAAGCACGACAATTTAATCAGCGGCGCGCCAAAACTGAAAGCTAGCAGTGGAACAGCCATTCAAATGGGAAATTAGTCGTTGTTCCATTGCCGCACACCTTCCGTAGAGAGGGTTTGTAGGGTAGAAGTACCAGTTATAGTAATCCCAGTGAACCACGTATCGTATAAGAATGTGCATCCAAAATCACATATTCATGCGTCCAAAATCAGAATTGCACAAGATGCCATATTAAGCGTTATCAATGTCAATACAAGTTGTATGTAAATCCCCAATACGATTCATAAACGACAATCTATGTTGACAACAAAACATGTCGTAAATAGTGCAACATAGAATCACGTTATTTTATATAAACTGACAGATCATATATCAATCCAGTAAGCATCGTATGAAATCGCAATAACTTAGCAAAAATTGCCACCCAAACTTTGTCTATCTGCTGACGATGGGCATCAAAGAACAACAAAGTATGTGTCGCTCTACATGAAACATGTATTAACATTGGCAAACAATCACCCTTCGAATAAGGATAAGCCCTTGGTGGGACAGTGGTAAGGTGCCCGATTCCTGATTCAGAGGTCCCGTGTTCGAGACTCGTTGGAAACTTTTTTTTTTATTTTCATCCAAATTTTGTGGCCTCGTATATCTGATCGCAGAAAGTCCGAAAAAGTCGTGCCAAGTACGCATATAGCCTCCACTTTGGTAGGTATATAGCCTTTTCGTGCATTCTATACGATTGAATTGATACATATAGAATGATGTATAACAAAAGTTATACCAATCAAAATGCTGACTGGGATAGAACAAAAGGAGATTTGTTCTATTGTTCCAGGACAGAACTATTTATTTTTTATCGTGCAATACACATCGAAAAACAAAAATTTCGAAATATTTCTTCACGCATTCGATATTTTCTTGGCAGTTCATTAAAGGACACTCGTATCGAAATTTATGTTTCCGTCCGATAAAACTACTTCAAACAATTAATGTTGCCTAATGAGGACAAATAAACAATATTGGCTGATGAACAACCAAATTTATTGTTTTAAATTTGAAATCATGTTTCATCCACTACGGCGGTAACTGGTACAAAGAGTGTATGAGAACCCAATTATCGCGATACTCTGGCGATACTGGTTCGTTTAAACTTAAATTTTAAGTGTATTTTGTATTCCGTGTTTCTCTCGAAATTTCAGATAGAACCCCAGTGGAAATTTGTCAGCGAAGTAAACGTCAAACATGATCATAAGTGCAAAGGTTCAAATCTCGACCATTTTTTTTTAGTTTGAATATGACGAAGTCGTTTTTTGCTAAAGTCGTAGCAAGGACACGTTCTGTTGTGATTTGATTTTGATTTGATTTTGATTTTCTTTATTATAGAGGCTTTCAGCCTTAGGCGGGTTCACCTCTTAAACGCTCTGTTGTGTTAATTAATAAAATGAAAATTTTATCAAACATTTAAGAATCCTATTGGTACAGTTTTATGACTAATGCCAGGAACACGATTGCCATAATTGATACAAAGTTTTTGAAACCCAATTTTTAGAGGCTTTTAATTCTTTTGATATTGAAACTGTTGAATTCATTTGTTTTGCAAGGCTTCAAACTAGTCATTAACAAAAACAAGTCATGCTTATGTTTTTGAAAAGCGGTTAAAAACTGATTTTCATTCATATTGTAGACTTGTTGCAATTGTAATTGGCACACATACCCTAGTAGTAAATCGTCTCCACCATGGAGAATCACTCTAGCAACAATGTGTGGAACCAACGTGGAATTTCAATCACACGCAGTCAATGCTCGTTCGGATGGTTTACGGACAGGTCTACGATATCCCACATCAAACAATACTGCATACGCGGATTATGGCACGGAATAAACTAAGATTCTGCATGTGTCAAACAGGAGATATTGGGCGATTTCTGTTAAAATCAGTTTTAATTCAGTAAAATCTTATGCATTTTCATAACAGTTTCGTACAATTATTCTGCCTTAATTTATTTTGTGCAATATTCTACTCTGATGAATAGCTTAAAATATGCAGCAACAATGAAACGCCCAATGCTAGTTATAAACAAAAAAGTCTGTCCACTACGGTGGCTTGAAGTGCGGTTAAACAGACGGTGATTAAGGTCCACTGCAACTGATGCTTGTATAATCAAACAATGGACAAGAACCAAATTCTTGAGAAAGTTTTTGTTATGGCTTATCTTTAATCCCTGCAATGTCGGCAAACGTGATATTGCACAAATTATCCCCTTGATGAAGCGTAAGATTGTTACAGAACATATGGATGAGTGAAAAGATTTTTACGTCTATTATACCAGGAAATCAAGGCAGTGCAATGCGATATGAAAAGGACGGCTGAATCTCCTCGAAGCGATTCCCTGAGGGCATCCCAGTGATTTCAGAAATGGCCAATTTAGCTCAATGCTGGTCCAATAACCTACTTCAAATAATTTGAAAAAATATGAAGAAAGGCTGTTATATGACCTGTTTAAGAGTGAAAACGAAAATGTCCCATGTCACAGGTTCCCTGAGGGCATCCTAGTAGTTCCAGAAACGGCCAATATGACCTAAGATCTTTTTCAAATACTGTAGAAGTCTTCAGTTTTGGTAAAAAAAGCAGTTGTCCCCTCAAAGCAGTTCCCTGATGGCATCCCGATGGTTCCTGTGGCCTTATCCACAGAGTCAGAGACGTCACGAACTTTTAAACGAATTTATTCGGGTAACGTTAAAGTTTCCTATAAACAAACTACATGATTAGATATGTTGTTCTGGTACAATTTTAGATAGACTTACGTTTTATGCATTAAGCACTCAAATTATTGTCTCGCTACTCAGTTTAAACTGAATCTCGGGTAGGGCGAATATGACCTGACTGAATAGTTATTTTTAGAATTTACAAGGGTATTATTATTGTAGTTTTACCTTAATGATAGTTATGTCAGTAAACGCAGTGACGAAGCAAATTCATGGGATAACCTCATAAATGGGGAACCTGAGAACAATCGGCATATACTGTACGAATTCATTATAATTTCATAATTTGTTCTCACCTGAGAGTTCAATTAGCTTAATAGCAAAGTATAAGGATTCTTAGTAAAATATTAGCAATTACAGCCGAAAATATTGGAAAAAGAGTTCACTATTTCAACCTCGCGCTACAAACTCCTATCTTTTAATCCGCCTCCCTTTGTGTTGATGCCATACATGTCATTCAATCCGTTGTCATCGCTGTCACTCTGATCTAATGCGCAAGGTGCTGGATAGCAGGTGCGGCACTACCAGAGGGGTGTTCGCAACAGTCCCCCCCAGCAGGTGGACCCTGGTCCAGCATGCTTCTGTTTCCTGCGATGTCCAGTACCGCCAATTTTACCACCGGTCGTTCATATATTCCGGAAATGGTTTGGACAGTCGCTGAGCGCACTTGACCATCCTTCGAAGTTTTGATAGCTATTACTCTGCCCTTGGGCCAACAGTTTCTCGGAAGGGTTGAATCCACTATAATCACGACATCTCCCAAAACAATCGATTTTGTAGGGCTGTACCATTTAGTTCTGCGAGTAATTTCTGGAGCGTATTCATTGACCCATCGTTTCCAGAAATAGTTTGCGAGAATGTCTGAAGTTTGCCAAGAATGTTTCACAGCTTTAGCACTATCGCAATAGGGTACAAGGGGTTTTGAACCATTCGAAGAACCGACCAAGAAATGGTTTGGTGTTAAGGCCGGTGACGACTCGTCATCGATAGGGACGTGTGTGAGAGGTCTGCTGTTGACAATATTCTCAATTTTGATCATTGAGTTCCTTAAAACTTCGTCGGTGGGCGAATGGCTGAGTTTCAGTTCCGTCAGAATCCGCTTGACAGTCTGTATCAATCGCTCCCAAGCGCCTCCCATATGTGGTGACGCGGGAGGATTGAATCTCCAAGTTGTAGTTGGTGTTGTGAATTCTGTCGCCAAATGATGGCTATCGATGAGAGCTTGCGCTTCCTTCAGCTCCTTGGATGCTCCCACAAAATTGGTTCCGCGATCACTTATTATTTCTATTGGAGTTCCCCGTCTACCAAAGCAGTTATGCAGAGCCATTATGCATGAATCAGTCGATAGAGAATTAGCTATTTCAATATGTATAGCTCTAGTCGTCAAACAGGTCACCAGGACTCCCCAACGTTTCTCAGGGCGTCTCCGAACTGTGACTTGATAAGGCCCAAAGTAATCGACGCCGATGTAAGAAAATGGGCGCACGTACGCCGCCAATCTCTCCTGGGGTAGGTTAGCCATCATTGGAGGTTCCGGTCTTGCTCGACGAATTTTACAACGTTGACAATCTCTGCGAATTCTATTACACTCGACACGCACCTTTGGTATGTAAAATCTTTTACGTGCTTCGTTAACGAACGTCTCGTTACATTGATGGTGGTATTTTTCGTGGATATCTTGGAGCACTAACTTAGTTAGTGGATGGCTTCGTGGTAAAACAATTGGAAACTGTGTATTTTCACCAGCGAAGTCACACACATCGATACGACTGTGTATGCGCATCAAGCCGGTCGAGTCGAGAGCTGGGCCTAATTTGTAGAGAGGGCTTGTCTTAGGTAGGATTGGCGTTCTTGATTCCTCGTGACGCGACAACGTTGTCATCTCGTTACCATAACATTCCCATTGAGCACGCTTGAAGAGGAAAATTTGAGCCGATAATAACTCTTCGCTAGTGAATGGGCCTAGAAGAAGTTGTTCGCCTTTCATTTTACGCCTAACATTAGCAGGAAAACGCAGAACTGAAGCAGAAATCCGTTGTATTCGTCTCCAACTCGAGTAAACTTCAGGTCGCAGTATATTATTGCCTCCATACATGCAGTGGTGCATTAACCTTGGTCGCAATTCCTCTTTAGTTTCTCGGTTTACACACGTTGTCGGCCATTCTTCAATCGGTCTTGATAAGAAAGGCGGTCCAGAAAACCATCGAGAGTTTACGTCGAAATTTGGGTGGTTCTTCCACTTTGTGCCCTCGTCGGCAACGTTGGATTTACCTGGCAGCCATTTCCATTCCGACACATCTGTTGCTTCCAATATTTCCCCGACGCGAAAGGCAACAAATTGAGAATATTTTCGGTGGTCGGATTTGAGCCAACACATTACGTCACGTGCGTCTGTCCAAAAATAGCGACGTGTAATTTTTATGGAGTGACCCTCTTCGATGCTTTTTGCTAACCTGGTACCAATAACCGCAGCCTGAAGCTCAAGACGTGGAATTGACACAAATTTTATTGGCGCAACTCGACTTTTAGAACCTACCAATGAGCATGAGATATGTTCTCCTTCAGTGAACCGGAAATAGCAAACGGCAGCATACCCAAGTTCGCTGGCATCGACGAACGTATGGAGTTCTACGGTTCTTTCGAATCCTCGTGAAGGTGACAGGTGGTAACATCGAGGGATTCGAACAGATTCGGCCGTAGGGAGAAGATCGAGCCAGTGGTTCCATTTTTCCAATTGTTGCCTGCCAATTTCGTCGTCCCATGAAATACCCACTCGCCAAATTTCTTGGAAGAGCAGCTTCAAATGTATCATGTAGTTGGACAACAGGCCGAGGGGATCGTAGACCGACATTAACACGCGCAGAATATCACGTTTCGTTGGGTGTTTCTGACCAGTAAGCAATTTCTGATTCCGTTCGGTTGATAACTTGTAGCGGAATGTATCTGTTTTTGTGTCCCACCACATACCAAGGACTTTTTCCAATACCGTGTCCTTGTTCACATCCAGGCTTTTCTCTGTTGTGGAGGTATCCCCTAAAGCATTTACAACGACTGTTGAGTTCGAAATCCAATTTCTCATCGTGAAACCTCCCTGCTGATGTATGTGACGCACATCCTTCGCTAGCTTTATAGCCTCTTCCTCCGTATCAACGCTCGCTAGCATGTCGTCGACATAGTGGCCCTTCTCAATAACTTCTACGGCTTCTGGAAATTCAGATTGAAACCGATTCGCGTTTTGTTTAACTACGTACTGGGCGCAGCTAGGCGAACATTTAGCACCGAAGGTCATTACCGTTACTATGTACTCACCGATCGTGCCATTTCGATCACACCATAAAATACGCTGGCACTGCTGGTCATCTTCATTCATTTGAATGCGGAGAAACATTTCCGCGATGTCGCCGGAAACAGCTATACGTTTCTCCCGGAATCGATACAATACAAACGGTAGAGCTGTCAGCTGATCTGGCCCCTTCATCAGGACAGCGTTGAGAGAGGTCCCTGCCACGACAGCCGCCGCATCCCATACAATTCGAACTTTGTTGGGTTTGTTCGGGTTGTACACGGGGAACATTGGTAAATACCATATACGGTTGCTTTGTTTCCGCTGCTCTTCCGAAGACATTTTACGAACGTATCCTTTCATGATGTACTCGTCCATCTTATTCATCAACGTTAAAGCTAAATCGGGGTCGCGCTGCATTCTTTTCATTAGACATGCATGCCGTCGAAGTGCCATGGGCTTGCTGTCAGGGAGTCGGACGTCGTCGTACTTCCACAATAATCCGGTACAGTACCTTCCATTATCAAACTTTGTCACAGAACGCATCATATTCATAGCACGTTCGTCCTCGGTTGAGAGAAGCAGTCTCTCTGGCTTTGAAATGCCCACGCTTTCCAGAGCAAAATAGTTTTTTACATCAGAGTTGAGCTCTATGTCTGTTTCCATCAGATGATGGCAAACATGGAAGCTATGTGGAATCGTTGTCGAGCTGGAGTGTCCACCTGTAGAACACGTCCCAAACACCATCCATCCCAATCTCGTTTTGGCTGCAATGGGCTCATTTTCTCCTCCTTCCCGACTCTCCAAGGGATGCGCTAGTCTAACGTTGTTCATCCCAATAAGTATTCGCGGTTGAACCTCTGAATACGAGTCCACCGGTACACCTTGAAGATATTTATGCTTCTTTGAAAGATCTTTAAACCGGAGGGACTGATACGGTAATTTCAATTGCTTCACAGTAAAGACTTCGGCAAGTCTATGTAGGTTTGATTCATCGCATGACCCAGAAATATCCACAGCAACAATTTTGGCTGAATCTTCATATTTACAGGTATCACCAGTCCAACGAAGACATAATGGATAGCTATGTCCTTCCAATCGCAGCTCGGAAGCCAAGTTTTCCTCCAATAAGGTGACCGAAGATCCAAGATCCAGAAAGGCGTAGGTCCGTATTTTCATCCCTTGGTTATGCAGAGTAACGGGGACATACTGGAACAAAACGGGTTTACTATCTGCTTGATGAGTGTTGCAGTTGTGTCCAGTGTCGTTATGACTGGTCCGATTACACGCGCTATCATGATGATTCCCAGCTGCAATCGCGCCAGAGGTCATTGGTCGATTATCTTTTGCATCGTTATGCAGCAACCTGTGGTGTTTGAAGGTGCATCCATTTTTACCACATGTCCTGGTCGATTTACATGGTCCTGAGTGCTTCGCAAGACAACTTCGGCAAAGCTTGAATTCGCGGAGTAGATTCCATCGCGACGGATGATCCAAGATCAAGAACTGTTTGCAATCTCCTACACTTTCGCAACCTCCTTGACAAATTATGCACCCACTCGAATTTGCTCCATATTCACATGATTTTGGGCTAGGCTCACTGTGAGCGTTCAGGAACCCGTCGTCTCTTCGTAGGCGTCGTGGTTTTTCCGGCTCATTCTGGATTTGCGGTATAGTTACGGTACTTGCCGCTTCAGCGAGCGTGTACAGCCACGAGCTAAATTCCGTGAGAGTTACACGAAACAATCCTTGTCGATGGGTCGCCCAATTCAATCGTATCATGGGTGGCAGTCTATCTACAAGACTTTGTAGGAGAGAAATATTGCACAGATGTTCATCCAGGTTACAGTTTTGAACCGTTGCTACCATGTTTCTAACGGCAATGGCGAAGTCGATCAATGTGTTCAACTTGTCGGGTTTTGGAGCTGGTAATGATTGAATCTTCTGTATAAGCGAGTGTACTATTATCTCCGGTCGGCCAAAGAGCATTTTCAATGTTGCTAATACGCTGTCAATGTTTCCTGGATGGAGCAACTGAGAACGCACCGCTTCAAGTGCCTTTCCTTTTAGGCATTTCTGCAAACGCATCATGTTCTCTTCCGCTGTGTATCCACACATTCGCGTTGTGCCCTCGAAGGTACCAAAAAACAAGGGCCATTGTTCCGGATCACCGTTATACTCCGGAAGGTCCTTGGACACGGCCTGGCGAGCAGCGATTTGGCTTCTGTTAAGCATTGTTGAGTCGTTTCCAAATCCAGTAGTTTGTAGTGGGTTGGCATTAAGCAATTCTTGATTCACTCTATTTTGCACCGGGGGAGAATGTGACTGGAAACAAATGCCGCCACGTGACGGTCTGTTGAAGCTCTGAGAATTCATCACCGGGGAAGAATGAGATTGCGGATTGGGTAGAACGGGAGCAGGTGGTAAGCCGACAGTTGCCATCCGTGGTTGATGAGCCGAAAATAGATGACACTGCGCTGCTGCGCTCGCCGTACCGCTATAATATGCCGTACGTGGAGGGTTGCTGGTCGTCGAATCGGAGACGCGATCTAATAGTAATTGGTATCTCTCAAAGAGGTGCTTCATTTCTAGAGCCTGTTCTTCTTCTAAGAACCGCAGCCGGAGTTCATTCGGCAATCGGGAAACAAAGTTCTGCCGAGCTAACGACACAGGAGAATCAGGTGTAGGCTGTACTGAATGTGATGATGGAGGGGGCACAGCGTACGGCGGGAGTGTTGAGGGTGCAGTTGTCGTTAACGGGTCAATCAATGGTATTGACATAAAACTGGTGTAGGTGCGCGTGGGATCACATGTAATACTCGATGAAGACGCTTGCAAAAAACGTTGGTTCGTCGATGGATTATTAGGCGGCACTGAGCAGGCTATATTTACGATTCCAGCTGTGTTATGAGACACCGAAGTTACCTCTGGCAGCATTTCTGCACTTGCAGATGGCACGATATGGCTTATTGACGTAACAGCGGACGTAGTGATCGCTGGAGCAGAGATTCTGGCACCTTGGCATCTCTGGCAGCTCCAGTCATAATCAGCGATAGCGTCGGTTACGCCCACACAAGCAAAGTGATACCACCTTTGACATTCATCGCAGCTAACCATTTGGCTGGTGTCCGGTTGTCCACACAGAAGGCAGCTCTGCTCCAAACTGTGTTCGTCGTGATCTTGACACGAACGCGACATTATTCCCAGATCCAGTTCATCCGAGAAAACGAAACTTTAAATTGTGGCCTTATCCACAGAGTCAGAGACGTCACGAACTTTTAAACGAATTTATTCGGGTAACGTTAAAGTTTCCTATAAACAAACTACATGATTAGATATGTTGTTCTGGTACAATTTTAGATAGACTTACGTTTTATGCATTAAGCACTCAAATTATTGTCTCGCTACTCAGTTTAAACTGAATCTCGGGTAGGGCGAATATGACCTGACTGAATAGTTATTTTTAGAATTTACAAGGGTATTATTATTGTAGTTTTACCTTAATGATAGTTATGTCAGTAAACGCAGTGACGAAGCAAATTCATGGGATAACCTCATAAATGGGGAACCTGAGAACAATCGGCATATACTGTACGAATTCATTATAATTTCATAATTTGTTCTCACCTGAGAGTTCAATTAGCTTAATAGCAAAGTATAAGGATTCTTAGTAAAATATTAGCAATTACAGCCGAAAATATTGGAAAAAGAGTTCACTATTTCAACCTCGCGCTACAAACTCCTATCTTTTAATCCGCCTCCCTTTGTGTTGATGCCATACATGTCATTCAATCCGTTGTCATCGCTGTCACTCTGATCTAATGCGCAAGGTGCTGGATAGCAGGTGCGGCACTACCAGAGGGGTGTTCGCAACAGTTCCAGAAACGATCAATGAAGACCAATGATCCACTTCAAATAATTTCAAAGCATTTTCATGAAAAATCATGAAGAAAAGCTGTCGTATGACCTGTTAAAGAGTGAAAACGAAAATATCTCCTATCACAGGTTCCTTGAGGGTACTCTAGTAGTTCCAGAAACGGCCAATGTGACCAATGATTCTTTTCAAATACATTTAAAGTCTTCTCATAAAATATCATGAAAAAAAATGCTCTCGCATGACCCATTTTAGTACAAAAATGCAATTGGTTCCCTTCGGAGATGTCTGGGGATATATTGTAATTCTTAAGGTAGGATTGAATTCATGATATTGTTTCAGGGACGTTATATAGACAAAAACATAGTAATTTTTGGAATACCTCACATACTTAGCCATTGATAGATACCCCAAAGGAAACTGGAATAATTCTGTAACCATTCGGTATTCGACGAATCAAAACTAGACCTTGTCTGAAAATTTCATCAGTGTTGGTTGAGATTTACGAGAGTTATGATTTTTTAAGTTGAAAATTTGTGTCCTGAAAGAGCTTGGCTGACGATCTTCTATTTTTATATAACAATGGTCAATGAAGAAAATTAGAAGAAATTGATATTACATTTGCTCTCTCATTGCAAACCGCGAATAGAACTGTGTTTCGTGGAATTCGTACGGATTACATGGGTGTTGATGGAAAGGACGTCAATGGTACAAGTTTGCTTCAGCTAGCGGATTGGTAATAGTAGGTTAAACTAATTACAACAGCTTCAGTTTCCTCTTGATTCTACATTAAGGGGTCTATTTTATAAGTTGAGTCGATCAAAATGACTCGACTGGAGTCACTGTCGACCGAAAAATTCGCTCGACAGAGCTGATCACTCGAGTTTTTCGACAGTTGTCACTCTATGTGACTGGATTACTATGGGAGTCGACGGGTGACATCTGAAATATGCATGCTTGCTTTGATCGACAATGAATACAGACGAGTCACATGAATCTGCTCGATTTACAAAATAGGCCCCTAAGTATATGAAATGTTCATGAACTACATGAAATGTAAAATGACCGAAAGAACAAGGACAGAAAGAGGAGCCCTGGGATTGAACTCATGATTCATTGGTTACATACATATCATGAAGCCTCTCTTCCGTTTATTGGACTACACATTAAAAAGTATAGTACGGTATAGAAATCTGAGACTTCCCTTCAAATACTTAAATTAGCTATAACGACACTGAATAATCGTTACAAAACTACTCTGATAATAAGAATTAACTCATATAATATTTACCTCGCACTCGTTGTTCCCATCCTTCTCCGGTTGCCATACAATACCGCTCCAGAGACTGACCATAATACGGTAACCTCTAACGAAGCATCGTGACATCTTTCGACGCACATCAGTACCACAGTGAGCTGTCTCCAGTATCACCATTGCCGTAGTATTTGCTTTACGTTTGCCATCGAGCACCGTCCCGTAAACGCGAAACAGATCTAGAACTTCTTCTAACGGCACCTGGCTCCCGATGTTGGACACGAAAAATACATACCGCGCATTGTCTTCTTCGTTGGAAGTGTCGTGAGGTTTTGCTACACACTTCGAAGGATTTCGGCGCAGCAATACGTTGCCCTTATTTAAAGTCATGTTCAAGCTGGTGCCATCGACCACACGAGCTTGCAAGCGATGTACGGCCAATTCTGCAGCTTCACGACTTGCCATGTAGACAGATGCGCTTGATCCGAACACTTCCACATCGAGCACATCTCCGTAGTGTGCGAATAGCTTTGCCAAACTTTGTTTAGTGACAGGTTTGGGAAGCGGAGAGATAAGTATTCTGGTAGCTTGTGTCATTTTTCCTTTGTTTCTTTTTCTGTTCTCACTTCACTAATTCACTATTTATACGAATGTTATAGTATAGATGACCTAAGAAAACGTTTTGAATAGCACCGTTATATGAGAGAACAGTAGTTATCAAATATTGATTTCTTTTGACTTAATCAAAGTTCATAATGCGTTGTAGAAGAGAACTTTCCTTCAGCCTTGTGATAACATCCACGGATATCAAAAATCAAAATCAAAATCTTTTCAAAATTACCTTGACCTTGACGAAATATCATCGAATCACACATGGATTCTGTAGTCGAACATTACTGAATGATCTTCTCGAGTATCGAACACTTCTCCGTGGACAGCAAACAGGTTAGCCAAATTTGCACACATTACGTCTTTGGGAAGCATGTAGATGTATATTGGGCTTACTTTTGCCATTTTAAGGTGATTATAAAACGAAGCCAAACTTTGAATTTTCAAGTGCACAAGACTGGAGAATCTGACAACAGTTCACATTGAAAATCAATCAAATCGATTGCTTGCTGGTGGTGAGCCATGGGATAAATTTTCAACGCGAAGCGTTGTTTGGTTCTCAAGTCTTGTGCTCTTGAAAATTTGAAGTGTGGCTTCGGTCTATAACCACCTTAAGGATCGATTTCTTCACCTTCGCTTAAGTCGTAAACCATGTTTACCCATATGGTTAAACTAGGTTCAAGGCCTAAGCGAGTGTGAAGAAATCGGGCCTAAGTTCCGTATCTTTGTTTGGTTCTATCACTCTATATTTTCAGCAAACTAGCGAGTTTGACGTTTACTACTGCTCTGTTAATACGCTATCACATAAGTATTGAAAGAGGCAAAATACTTGGGTTGGTACAGTTATTGAACATTGTAAGGACCTGTTCAACTCATTCAAACATTTCATTTAAACTGCTGGATATACGTAATCCGTATTGGCCTTTCTGACCCTCGTGTTAACGTCCACGACTAGAAAGTAAGTTATGCTGAAACTGTCTGGATTCGATACCCAGACAGTCAGGAAAGAAGGATTGTCGTAAAACGAAAAGCCACAGGAAGATCTGTCTTAAATGCGAGATATCGCCAGCAAGAAGAAGTAATCCGTAATCCACGGACGACAAAGGACTCTTTTCTTATAGATAATACAGCATGAAACAAAAACTTACATTTTTTAACGCGAGCAAGGATTTCAGAAGTTGGAATTTCAGCTGTCTCAGAGTGGCCCCACATTCTGCTGCTAATACTAATAACACAGTCGAATTAGAAGAAAGAACATCAACTACTACAACAGTGACATAAACAAATCTACATTTTATTGACACACATAAATATATTTTCATATTTACCTCATCTGTCGTGTGGCGTCTTTCGTCTTTCGGCAACCATATTTTTCCTCTCCAGTGGTCTACCCTAATACGATAACCTTTCACGAACTTTCCGGAGATATTAGAAATCACCACATTGCTAGTGTGTTCGGACTGCAACAGCACGCAACACACGGTAGGCCGATACATACGAGCATCCACCACCGTCCCGTATGGTCGGAATAATTCCAGGACTTCGTCGATTGCTATGTCGTGGCCAATGTTTGTAACGAAAAAGGCCCAGCATGCTCTCTCTTCATCTACGGTTCGGGGAACAATCTGGATCCTTTTGCGTCCTTTCACCAACCAGTGTATCTCGCCTTGTAGCTTCAGATAAATACTGGAACCGTTAACTACACGACCTTGAAGATGATTAACGGCTTGACTTGCTGCATTATAATGAGCCATAAGCACCAGAGCGCAATTGTGGGTGAAAATTTTGACATCCACAACTTCTCCATAGCGTGCGAACAAATACGCTAGATTACTCGCGATTACATCGGCAGCCAGATGACCGACGAAAATTTTAGCAACCTTCACCATCTTCACTTGTTTCTTTCTCGGGTCTATCACTCACAGTTTGGGGAACTGAATATTAGGATGCAAAAAGTAACGTCTAACACCGATAAAATGAACTTGACAATTACAGTAGTTACCAAACACTGAGTGCGATTAGTAAAAATATGGTTCCCCAAGATAGTTCAATGTTAGTAAACAAGTAGTCGTTTCGGGACAAACAATCTAGAATGGCGAAAAAAAATGTGTTTAATACTACTTTATGCTGATTTAAACAGACATACATTTGCAAACGCTTGAAATATTTCATTCTGAATGAAAACGTTTTTTTATGGTGAGCCTCTTAAACAGTTTGATGAAATGGAAAATTATTATTGATACGATTTGGCCAATATGAATAATTACTCTTGAGTTTTAAGCTAACTACAAAAACATGGCTACTTAGCAGTGGGCTGAACAGATTAGCAAACTCGTCCATGATTGTTTTGACTACTGAATTGCGTGATTGTCAATTCACACATGAAAAATTGCAATCATGAGTTATGAGAATTTGAGTTTCTCACAACACTGATCCGTAGTAAGCTTTAATTCAACATTAATTTTTGATCAAGGCTTATCTGTGATGATCGATTTCTCTTGATCTTGCGCTCTTCGCATTACTACCAAAAAAAAAAAAAAGATTTTCTTTTCTGTACATGTTTTATTGTTATGAAGGATCACGATAAATAAACATAGTGCATTTCTTCACCGTTAACGATTCCATCATCGTCATCGACAAAATTTCAGATGCAGTTTTTTTTGTTCAACTTGTCACGGCTGAACCCTCGGTCTGACTTTTGCCAAGTTTCCCCTCTACCAGGACCAATACTCAGACGGACTAGGCCATGGCGCCCACGTGAACACTGTTTTTTCATTAGTATTGTGACGTGGTAGTTTTAATTAAATACCCATATTCTCTTACTTCTGAGAAAAGGAAGCATTGTAAAAATCAGCAACTTCATAGAATTTGTTTGAAATGTAGTGTCATTACCATACTGTCGAATCGAAATGATTTTGAATAATATGTCATTTAAGTGTCCTTTTTAGTCATGTTATTGTAATTACTCCTATCTTTTACGTAAGTCTTAAATGTTAATTGTCGTAAAGTCTTAACAAAATTAGGTTGTTTAATCTTAGTTTTTGTTCATTTTGTTATTCTTGTTGTTGAAAGCATTTATTGATCATTGCGCTCATATGTCCTTAAGAAAATGAGTCACTTTCCTTGTCTGTCCAACAACTAGCTTATGTGTACCCTAATGATCAATCTCAGCGACTTACTTTCCATAGTCATTAATATAGTTTTAATTTTTTAGTCTTCTTCTTCTTCTTCTTTCTGGCGTTACGTCCCTACTGGGACAGAGCCTGCTTCTCAGCTTAGTGTTCTTATGAGCACTTCCACAGTTATTAACTGAGAGCTTACCATGCCAATGACCATTTTTGCATGCGTAATATCGTGTGGCAGGTACGATGATACTCTATGCCCTGGGAAGTCGAGAAAATTTCCAACCCGAAAAGATCCTCGACCGGTGGGATTCGAACCCACGACCCTCAGCTTGGTCTTGCTGAATAGCTGCGCGTTTACCGCTACGGCTATCTGGGCCCCATTTATAGTTTAATAGTTCTAAGTTTTTAGTTTTAAGTTTTTATAGTTTATAGTATAGCCAACATAATTGATTCGTAAAATCTTGAAGATTGATATATCGCAAGCCCTGCTTTATTACCGCTCCATATATGGCCACTTTCCTGAGGGAACCAGGTGCCCGGAAGACTTCCGGAACGTGGCCAATGTGGCCAAAATTAATTGATTTAGTCTTCAACATACTTGATTCGTTAAACCTTGAAGATTGATATGCCGCAAGCCCTGCTTCATAACCAGTCCGTTAATGGCCACTTCCCCAGGGGAACCAAGTGACCGGAAGACTACCGGAATGCAGCCAAAGTGGCCAGAAAGGCCCAAAGTGGTTTAAAATGACCTCTTCTTGATAAATCATGAAGAATGACATGTCGAAGTCCAGGTTTCTGAAGCACTTTGTAAGTGGATCATCATCCGGGAAAAAACCTACCCCACTGCACCCCGGAATAACTCCGGAACCATGTGGCCAACATCATATTCTCTATGACATATGGAAACTAGAGAAGTGACCGGTTGCATTGGTGGTAAAATTTTAAAAATCGCTCCAGAAATAACGGAGATATGATTTTTTGAGTCATTTTACGAGTGGTCAAAACGTATCAAGAGAGGATAAGGGTTAATATAGTTTTATTTTTTTAGTCATTTTATAGTTTTAAGTTTTTAGTTTTTATAGTTTTTAGGTTTTAACATATACTCCATATTTCGATGGCAAATGCAATACTTCACAACGCCTACTTTTTACTTATAAATTTTGCGAAGTTGAAGCTGGATTGTTTATACCATTGTTACAAAAAAGGTATTCCTTATTATGGCAATGTAAAAACCATATTAAAATAAGATTGTCTTATTTCTACTCAGTGAATCTACTAGTCATTTTCCTCAGCGTAATATTCCCTACGTCGTATATAGTAACGACGTGTCTTGCTAGCTAATAGTAAGAGTGTCTACAGACCATTCTGTTTAGCAAAATGCAAACTAATCATCGCCAATACTATTAATGACCACTTCGAATAGATTAATTATTTGAAATGGGCATCAATGCTATCAACGACGTCTTTTTCTTACCATTAGGTGTCATTCAAATAGTACTTTATTTACCAAAGTTATGATTTTCGCATTCGTGTATCGAGTGACAGGCACGACGAGACAAATGTCCATTACGAAAATACTGAATGAGAATCGAACCCAGTACCTACAAGCCATGCTGATTTGCATCCACGCGGAAGTTAAAACAAGACTAAGGAAGATCCTACATCTGTATGTATGTCTTTTGAATGAGTCAAATATTTAGCTCTTAAATTCAAAAACCAATGTTCGATAACTTCCAAAACTTATCATAAATTGTGCATTTTTGTTTTTATATAATCATCAATTCCTCAGACACATCCACAACAATACGATCTCATCTCTTCATTCTTCAACCATCGCATGCGGCTCAACTCACCCAAAAGTAATCGTTAAAATCCACCGTCATCTTGCAGCTTCGATTTTTTTCGTTCTGTCACTACGGTTGTTAGTTCGACTAGACGTCACAACCTCCTGCAACTCGTTCTTCTCTTTCTAATAGTTCAAATTTGAATCAATCGAACCGCAGTAATCCTTGGTGTCTCGCTATCAATCCCACACAAACACTGGTAGGACGGGTGGCGTTCGCTGGCCACTGGTGACGATAACTGCACATTTACACAATACTTCCGCCCTTTCTTCTTCCTTCCGATTCGATCTTATCACAGATCGTCGTTATCACACGCTAATTGCCGCCCCATTCCCATGGTAGCAGCCTGCTGCTCGAAATGCACTTCTCTGTATAGTTGCCCAACACCTCTCATTTCTTTCGTGTGTCACATCACCTTCAGTAGGCCGTGCGCGAGAATCACTAGGTTTCACTTAAGTATGCGAACGGCGTAATCATTTGCTTCTTAGTCGTTTCTTCTTGGCTGGAAAATCACTTCAAATTAGCTTCTTCGTATCTTCTCAACGCTTTTTAGTCGATGTGTAAACCTTCTGAAAATAAAAACGAATAATTCACATCAAATAAAAATGTTCATTTTTCTCCATCGGCATTCGGCAACACAAACGACCCATTCACAGACGGAGAAACGGAACGTTGATGATAATTTGAAATTCATATCACACACTACAGGCAGCCGTCGTCGTAACGCTTCAGAGCCCTGCCCAAAATGGCACGTGTTCAAATAAGATGATGCCGTATGCCCACCGAAGCCGCAAAGTTCATTCCGTTCAGTGTGTTTAGTGGTGAATCACTGGGTTTCGGAGGTTCGGATTACTTCGATGCTTTACAGTTATACGAGGTATCTGCGAAAGAAAACCCTGACACATCCAGGCAACTAGATTAACTTCGTTATCGCAAACTGTACAAAAATACAGTGCGTTCGGATGCACTTGAACTTGTGGATGTGGTTCGCCCAAGCTCTGAGTCTAGCTGGACGACAACGGACGGTCCGATAAGAAGCAAGTTTGCTTCCTGTCGTTGGTCGACGGTGACAATGGCCTCAGCTACGGCCTTTGGGCGGAAATCTTCTCGGGTTGCTGTTATCAATTGCTGGGTCTGGTCAAGGCGTTTTTTTCGCATTGGCTATCGCATTCTCGCGCAAACATCGGTATACGTGATGTGCAAAATATGCGCCTACTGAAAATAGTTCCCATAAGTGGGTGGCTGCTGATGGGAGCGCTTACTGATTACTGAAGCCAATACAAATGGCGTATGGTCATTGTGTATAGAGTTTACCGGACTTATCTCGTCTGGTGTTCATGTACAATGTATATACTCTGAGAGACGTGTCTGAAGAACGAATGCTGATTGATATAAGGGAACGTCTAGGTCCAGCTAGCCGAGTAGATTTCATAGACAAATGACGATGCCGCGATCTATTCATTGTTGACAGCTTTAAGATTCTCGCTAAAATCTCATTCGAAAACATTCATGAATCTCGTCGAAAATCCGACAGTAATCTCAGTTTGTCAAAAATTTCACCAAAATAGAATGTTGACAAGACAAGTAATGTCTGAGATAAACGTTGCAAATGTCTAGCCATAACCGGATAACTTACCAGTCATGAAAGCTATCAATAATCCACTGAATATTGTGTCAAGAATCTACCAAAGAGCTTCCATCAGGATTGCCATAATTTATCCAGTTATCATTAATGATTTTTACTGGAATTTTACGAAAGTCTTTTCCAGGAGCAAGATCTACAAAGGATATCTATATCAATGAACAACCTCTCCAGGAGTCCCCTTGAATTTTAATTTCAACAAGCATCAGAATTTCGTTACATTCAAGCAAATCCGCACATACTCATTGACAAATTCCCGTGTAGTTTGGCACTTCCAAAGTATGTACAGACAATACCTTCATTGCAGGTAATACAGGGTGGCCACCAAATATCCATTTTCAAATTCCCGCTTTTTTCCCGGTTTTCCCGGTATAATTTTAAAAATTTTCCCGGTTTTTAATTGAGGGGCCCAAACCCAAAAGTGTGACCCTTTGGCCGGTTTTTTAATTGAACATACAAAAAAAAATACTGATTTTTTCATCCAATAGGAAAAATTATATTATTCGTAGAAGATTGGCTTGTTTTTTGACTCCCGTAAAATTAATATGGAACAAAAAAAAAAAGCTACCAAGTCCATATCTATCAACTGTCAGCTGTCCCGGCAAACGTTGTATTGATCAGTAGGCCGTAGAGGCTTTGACAATAATCCCGAAGTTTTCGTCCAATTTGCATTTCCCGTTTTTTCAACTTTCTCGGAGGATTTTCAAAAATATTATTCCAAATATTATTGGAGCCCTTGATGAAAAAAAGTGTTTATATAGATATGGCTCTTTTGTACATCTTATTACTACCCTATTTGAAAGTACAGGTCGGACTCGATTATCCGGAGACTCGATTATCTGGAATTTGTTTTTTAATGTCCTGGTTTTTCAATTTTTATGCATAATTTGGTATCGCAATATACAATATAAATGGTTTTCAAGTTTTGAACGGGTTTGAAAAAGTGTTTTTTTTTGTATGCTGATCAAAAATTTTATTTTCTTGTAAAGACCCCTACTGTTCCTAGAAATAATTTCTGGTTATGCCACCACATCATATAAATAAATCAACGAAAAAAAAAAAAGAAAATATTTAAGGTCTTTTATCTAAGATTTTTTTTTTTCCTAGAGATTCGATTATCCGGAGAATTCGATTATTCGGAATGAAAAAAAAAATCGATACTCCGAATAATCGAGTCCGACCTGTATTTCAATTCCTAATCTTTCGATTTTTTTTTCTTCAAAAAAAAAATGAAGTGTTCACTTAAGTAAATAAGTTTAAGGTAAGGATGAAACAAAACTGCACATGTTGAAGCATGTGTCTTACCTTACTCGTTTAATTTTTAGCCGATTAGATAACGATTCATACATTAGAAGCTCTTATAAATAAAGCATTGATGTCAAAAATATTCAGATTTTTTATGTATTATTCAGTAGCTAAAGAAAATTATGAATCCAATATGTTAGAGTGCTTAAAATAGTGTGCTAGTAATAGAGTGCTTAAAACTTTTTCAAGAAATTTTAAAACTTTGATTCAAAACTTCGAATCAGCTAAGCTAGGGAAAAAATCAAGGCCTGATAGTAAGAGAAAAAAAATTCGAAACATTACCAACTAATTTGGAACATCTCTAAGAAGTTTTGTGTAACATAGTAAACTATTTCTACAAGTAGTTGAATCATTAATGTTTGAATGTAATTTGTCCAAGGTTACAGGTGCTTAATGGAAATATCATCAACCATATCAACTTTCTACAATTTATTTTTGGTGGTTTGTAGATTTAGGGCTTAAAGATGTAATTATATTCCCGGTGACCATCTCAAATTCCCGGTTTTTCCCGTCTTTTTCCCGATGGATTCAAATTCCCGTCTTTTTCCCGCTTTTCCCGTTTTTCCAGGTTTGGTGGCCACCCTGGTAATATAACACATAGAAAGTATATGCTTTAAAAATATGTGCCGTCAATATGGGGCTCTCCGTGAAATGTTGTGACAAGTTAGTGGAAAACATTTGTTTACCTCCATTGAAAAAAAATGTCAGAAACTATATCGGCACCGGCCAATGATGTCAGTTGATTTTTTTCGAATGTCTTCCAATTTTATGGAAAAATGTCTTCCAAAGTCTTCCATTTCAATTCTTTCAATTACACTGCGGAACACGTTTTTGTTTCAATGACCAATACTGATGAAGATTTCTGTGTGGTAGAATCATTGACTCCCTTATGGAAAAACGAACTTTTTCATACAGCTATTGAGTTTTCTTTATTCGTGCATGGAAATAACAGACCTAAAGATTGCGACTTTGAAGAAGTTCATGATTATCGTTCAGCAAATTATGACAATATAAGACAGAAATTAATCAAGTAAGTTGGCAAAATGTGTTAAGAAACGAAGAAAATGTTGAATCTGCCATTAAAATATTTTACAAAATTTTAAACGACATAATACACGACGATATACCCTTAATAAAAAGAAGAAGGAATCATAACTCAAAGTATCTGTTCAGACTCACATCGGCGTCATCGAAGCAGACAGCGCGCGCAGTTGACCATTCAACAAAGCCAGCCACGCTTCCCATTGTGAACGTTTCCCGCTCGACGATCGCATCACCACAACAGCCTACTGTGACGATGGAAGCGCGCCAAAGCGCAATGCTTTCACATGCCATTTATCTCCGGACTGCTTGCGCCTATAAAAGGCGATCTGCATCGCATGTATTTGTAGTGTATATTTCGTATCCCTCACCGAGCAGGAGCACTGCCTCTCGGTGAGGAGCAATAAATAAGGTTAACAGTCGATCAGTTGTTCGTTTCTTCTTGTCGCCCTGAGTCCCGTCGGTTATAAAATTAAAATTACACAACGTAGGGCCGTCGCATCCTGGCCGAAACAGTATCCTATATGGTTTAGTAGAGAAATCAAAAATTTAAAGAATCGTAAGCAAAAGGCACATAAAATATACAAAAAATGTAAAAATGATGCAAATTTAATTAACTATTTAAATATTTGCGATCAATTAAATCTTGCCATTGATACCGCATTTGAAGAGTATAATGAACGAACTGAGCGTGAATTGAAATCATGTCCTAAAAATTTCTTTAATTACGTTAAATCAAAAACCAAATCTAACAACTTTCCATCTGAAATGCACCTTGATGATAAAATTGGTGTGAACCCTGAAGAAAGCTGCAATCTGTTTGCAACATTTTTTCAAGACGTTTACACTACTTATTCGGAAAATAATCGAGATCGTGAATATTTCTCATTTCTTCCGGAAATCCCATATGACATTTGCGTCAATCAAATCAAAGTACATGATATTGTAGATGCACTAAAAAGTCTAGATGTCTCCAAAGGTGCTGGACCTGACGGGATTCCACCTGTATTTTTGAAAATGTTATCTATCGAACTTGCATCTCCACTATTTTGGCTCTACAATATGTCTCTGCAATCAGGTAGTTTCCCTGAAACATGGAAAAGCTCATTTTTAGTGCCGATCTTTAAAAGTGGCAAAAAATCTGACATACGTAATTATCGTGGGATAGCCATTATCTCTTGTATTCCAAAGATTTTCGAGGCAATAATAAATAAAATTTTATTCGATATGGTTAAAAACAGAATAACTCATACTCAGCATGGTTTTTTAAGGGACGCTCAACATGCACAAACTTGCTGGAGTTCATTCATTATTCTTTGACAGCCATGGATAATGGTAATCACGTGGAAGCTCTCTATACAGATTTCAGTAAAGCTTTCGATCGCATTGACATACCAATGTTGCTTTTTAAGTTAGAAAAAATAGGATTTCAACCGGACCTTCTTAAATGGGTAGAGTCTTATCTTACTAATCGCCAACAAATAGTTAGATACAAAGGAGTAAAATCTATTCCAATTAAAATTACATCGGGAGTTCCTCAAGGGTCTCATTTAGGGCCATTATTCTTTATTTTATACGTTAACGACATTTCCTTCATTCTGAAAAAAGGGAAAGCTCTCATATATGCTGATGACATGAAACTGTTTCTTGAAATAGTAAACGATGAAGATATACATACTTTTCAAAACGAAATTGATATGTTTTACAAATGGTGCAATAAAAGCCTTCTTCAATTGAACGTGAAAAAATGTAATTCAATATCCTTTAGCAGAAAGCGTAGTATACCTAACACAATAGTCTACCTAGGGAATCAACTAGTAGAAAAATGCGTAAGAATAAGAGATTTAGGAGTGATTTTAGATTCCAAAGTTACTTTTATAGATCACTATAATACCATTATCAACAAGGCAAACAAGATGTTAGCATTTATAAAACGATTTAGCTATAATTTTCACGATCCATACACTATAAAAACATTATACATAACCTATGTGCGTTCAATTTTAGAATACTGTAGCATAGTTTGGTCACCATTTTCATCAACCCATGAAAATCGTATAGAATCAGTTCAAAAACAATTTCTGTTGTTCGCACTTCGAAAATTAGGTTGGACAAGGTTACCTCTACCATCTTATGAAGCACGATGCATGCTCATTAATATTCAAACATTGAAGAAACGTCGCGAATTTGCCATTGTCTCGTTCGTAAACGATATAGTTTCGCATCGTATTGACTCGATGACACTTTTATCAAAATTAAATTTTTATGCTCCTTCAAGACAACTGCGAAGTCGTAGTATTTTTTATACAAACCATCACCGCACAAATTATGCCAAATTTGAGCCTTTAAATCATATAATGTCTGTTTACAATAAGCATTGCGAAACCATTGACTTTACTATGACGAAATCGGAACTAAAACAAAAATTTATGTCATATCAAAATTCGAACTAGATTAAGAAAATAACGTTTTCAAACTATATAATATTAAGTGTAAAATTGTAACAAAATGGTCTACTTCTGATTGACGACATGAAATAAATAAATAAATAAATAAATAAATAAATAAATAAATATATAAAATACCATTATTTACTCATTTAAGGGTTGCTGAATCCATTGCCGTTTTCAAAAATATCATAACAAGTCTAGTACCGTAAAACGGGGTAACTTTGATAGTTTTTTCGAAGAAAACTTGAATATTTTTGCATGCTATTTCAAAAATTTACAATTTATATTTTTAAAACAAGTACTGGCATCCTAGCTATCGATTACAGTCGATAAATTGGTGAATGATTTATTTTGATTGGATATATAATTTTTCATATAATCAAAAGTTGGTTTTCTGTTTTGGGGTAACTTTGATAATGGAGTATGATTCGAATTAAATTGAATGAATAGCGAACATTTGTAGGGCATTGCAGACCTCTAGGCGTTTAACGTTATATGGAAATTTCTGACTTAGATTACAAAAATGGTCCCAGTTTGTGAAAATGCTTTTCGCTAAGAGATTTGAGACCGTATTCAAGTTCTATGATAACTAGGCTATCAAAGATAAGTGGCCAACTATTCAAAACTACATCAAATAGTGATCGTAGAACAGATTGTTTGTAAGCGTTTCGAAAATGTTAAAATTGTGTAAATTTTTTAAATTCGTATAAAAGCCTAGAATGTTCTTGATTCAAATGAAAACCGCTCTTACATGAAGTGTCATACTAATATTCTTTAGTTTTGCATTCGTTTTGCTTAACTGATTAACAGAAATTATGATATTTCGTTTAGTATGCGGTGGGTTACGCACTATCAAAGTTACCCGCATTATCAAAGTTACCCCGTTTTACGGTATTTGAGATTTGTCTGTTGAAATTACAAAATTTGATTATTTTAGCCAACCTGTCAATTTATTTGCTCAATTTGCGACAGATTTCAAACTTAATGTGTATAACAATACTTATCAACAAAGTTCATCATACTTTCGATGCTCAAAAGTTATTGTTTGATGATTTAGAAAAGTATTGTATTTCGTCATATAAGAGAAACGAAGAGTTTTGTATGGAGCCTGCAAATATGTTGGAAAAATCGGTTTGATCCTAATTTTATCGTGCAATTTCAACCAAAGTATACCCAAAATGTAAGTAAATTGCCTATGTTGCATGCTTGATGGAAAAAATCACTAAAAAGTTTGATAAATCATACTTTAAATTTTACGTAAACCTCAATGAAACCAGTGTTTTATACAACTTTGGCGACCTGTAGCTAAAAATTGTGATGTGCTGGAACATTTCTGAGAACGGCATCAGATTCAACAACCCAAAATCTAATAGAGACACATAATTTGATCCTTGAGACACGCAAAACTGTCATTTTTGTTACGCTGTGTTATCAGAATAACCTAACTCAGCTATAATTCCCTAGCCAAGGCCAAATTTTCGTGTTAAGTCCAAAAATCAGTCTCGCCTGTATCACATTTGTCATTATTGCTGAGGAGCTTTCTCTAATTCGTTTCAAAAAATCCTCCACAGATAATTACTCTAGAATATTGTACTCAAACCATGGAAGTCATATTTTTGAGAATTCATCAGGAGTTGGGCCAGGAATTCTTCTAAGAATTCCTTCTCATAATGAATCTTTTAAACTATTTCTTTAATTAATTATTCACAAAGTTCTCTAGTGATGTTTTATGAAATTTATCTACAATAATATCAAAAGATATTTCCAAAAAATTATGAATCCATACCTCTAATCATTAAAGAAAAGATTTAAACATTAAAAAATCACCAGAGTACGATTTTCTTTAAAAGTTTCTTCAATATTTTTCTACGGATCTGTTTGTAATTCTTCAGATGATTATCAAGGATTTTTGCAACAATTTATCCAATTATTTCTCCAGAGATTTCCATAGAATTTTTTTTTTTTGGGATTTTTCAAACATATTTTCAACACTCTCCTCCTCCAGCAATCTTCGAAAATTCTACCAAAAGAATACCATGGAATTTTTCGATCAATCTATAATCTATTTAATTTAATACTCCTAAAAAAACTTCTCAAACGTTTTTCAAAGGAGCAGTCCACAAACTCCATTTCGAATTTTCTTCGAGATTTTTCTTAGAAATCTTTAAACAATTACTCAGAAAATAACCTTACAATTCCATTTGGCATTATTTAGAAACTGATTTCTTCAAGGATGTTATTCCCTATAGATTTCTCTGAAGGATCCTGAGGAAATGCGTTAAGAAATTTGTCCACAAATAATATTTAAAATATCCCCAAAAATGCTTTTAGGTCATTTTTTATAACTTTAAAGCCATTCCTCTCGCAAATTTTTCAATTTTCAAACAACAAGTCACACCAAGCGATGCCTAAAACAACATCTCAACTGTTTCCTGTGCAATTTAATTCTTCCTGAATTACTATAAATTCGATAAATTCAAGATTTGTCCTCACTGGAACTTCTGAAAAATATAGTAATTTTTATTATGGTTGCTTTCTGACCTGTTTGCACTCACCTCGGAAAGCTTCTGAAAAAAAATTCTTCAGAGATTCTTGTCACAAGTATGGGTGGATTTTTTTAGGAATCTTTTTTTATCTCTAGGAAGAGTTTTTCCATACATCGATGAAAGAATTTTAAGGATAATTGAATAAAAGAATTCATGAGAAAATAATTCATGAAGGTGTTATCAGTGACATTAACGAGTACCTAGCTTTGATTTACTGGGAATTCTTGGTACAGTTCATGGCAAAATCTAAGAAGGTATACTTCTTTATTCTAAAAAGTTTTTGGCAATTACCCTTAAATATTTGGTAGACGATTTGTGGAAGATATTCTAGAATGGAATGCCAGAAGGAATACTTAGAAAAATTATCAAAGCTATGATGATTGCAATTCTAATATCTTTTTTTTTTGCTTAACTTTCGTGAAACAGAATTTCAACTTATAATTTTACCTAAACTTTAGGATGTTCGGGATTTTTATGTTTCTAGGGTAGTTAGTAAGAATTTCTATCAGAATGATACCTTGATAATATGTTTTTAAATAAATATCTTGATAATAATTTACAATTTCCTAAAAAAAACTTTCAATAATTTCACCAGGGATAATCTTAAAATTTCCACGGATCCTTTTGAAACTCATTTCAAAATATTCTTAAACGAATTCTAAACAATATCATCGAAATCTTTTAAGAAATTATTCTCAGATATGTTTTGAAATATTGTCAAAAGATTGTTTAAGAAATTATAGAGAAGTTTCAGGTGAAACCATTGGGAAAAAATCTGAAGACCTCTCTAAAGTTGCAGAAGCAACTCATGTAGCAATCTCATGAAAAGAATCGGTGTAAAATTCTTTGATGACTTCTTGAGATAACTAAATGAACAGTTTTGGTGAATTTCATAAGAAATCTATGCCTGAAATATTTGATAAATCTCTGGAATAATCCTTAAGGGCATAACTTAAAGAATTTCTTGACAAATCCCTGCAAGATTTCCTAGAATAAACTCTAGAAGAATCCATGAAAGAAATTTCAGATGAATATATGAAGAAATCCATGGTGTATTGATGATGAAATTCGGAAAGGGATTGCTTAAGATTGATTAAGCACTGAAGGTAACTTGTAGAAGAGTTTCTGTAAAAGGCAAAAATTTAAAATTCTCTTCCGAATGTTTTCACAAATTCTGAAATATCTTTCAAATTCTTCCACATTACTGAAATGTCCTCCAATGGAAGACATATCTCCCAACCTGCCATCCCGCCAATTTGGCTGAGAATTTTGAGGCACTGGCAGTTCAATCGTTTTTTATAGAACTGAAAAAAAATTGATCAGTTGAAAAGGTTTCTTTTAACAAAATTGAAAAAATATAATACCGTCCTGCATAAAATTTCTCTAAGAATCTGAAAAATCCTGCAATGGGGAGAATGATGTTCAGAATTTTACAAAAATCACAAACAAAATTCTGTCGAAAATGTATTATGTATTATTGAAATGTAGTATTATTAATTGAAAATCCATTCCAGGGATCTGTAAGAACCATACCCCAGATTCTGTAAAAATCCTGCATCGGATTGAGCGATTTTTTAATTTTGCGGAGGCTTCTATCTTTGATTTGCGAATTTTGCCAAGGCTTCTATCTGAATCTCGACAAACATTTATTTTGAAATTCTGCTCTGTTACCAAGCTGGCCATGGCTTCATTAAGCATCCGATTCAGAATTCTTCCAGAACATCACCGAACTTGCCTATTATTTTGTGACAACAACAATTCGTTGGGAATTGAAGCTAATAATATGTGAAAATTTTTCTTTACGTTCCATCAGAGTTTAGCCCAAGTTTCCTGTGAGAATCAGGTCTTTAATTCTATGAGAACTCTGACCAACAAATTTGCATCTGATCTGCGTAAATCTTTCTCAGAAAGGTACAAAACGTTAGGTTCCCATGCTGCAGAAATGTCTTAAAGCATAGAACTTTAGACAACCCTTTTTTTATGATTCGTCACCGAATATGTCCACAAAGATCAAGGTCTCAAACTTCATGTTGTTCAAAAGTTACATGCGATTGAGTACAGTTCACTCATTATTATCAAGCTATACAAGATTTATTTTTCTTTTGCTTTTCACACAATTCTACAAAACCCTGGAAAGGATTTACGCAGAATCATGGACAGGTTTCTTACAAAAACAAGACAGGATCATAACAAAATTTTGGGAAAGATTTTCAAAGAATTCAAAGAATCATGAATTCATTAGAAAGGATTCTTCTTCTTTCTGGCGTTACGTCCCCACTGGGACAAAGCCTGCTTCTCAGCTTAGTGTTCTTATGAACACTTCCACAGTTATTAACTGAGAGCTTACTATTCCAATGACCATTTTTGCATGCGTATAATCGTGTGGCAGGTACGAAGATACTCTATGCCCTCGAAAGTCGAGAAAATTTCCAACCCGAAAAGATCCTCGACTGGTGGGATTCGAACCCACGACCCTCAGCTTGGTCTTGCTGAATAGCTGCGCGTTTACCGCTACGGCTATCTGGGCCCCCGTTATGAGAAAGGATGTCTCCCACAAAATCCACATATAAAAATGGTCCACATATAAGGAAATCTCTCAGTTATGAACTGTGGTAGTGCTCATAAGAACACTTAGTTGAGAAGCTGGTTCTTTCCGTGATGTGTCTGGCGTTATATCCCAAGAAGATTATCTCACAGCGCTCTGATCAGGATTTTCTAACAAAATCCTAAGCTAGCATCTCAAATCCTCAAAACAATTCTCCTCAAATCCTCAAAACATTCTCCACAAAGCAAAGCCATGCTGAAGGTTTCTGGGTTCGATTTCCGGTCGGTTCAGGATCCCTGGGCAAGAATCGTACCTGCCACACGATATACGAATGCGAAAATGGCAACTTTGGCAAAGGAAGCTCTCAGCTAATAACTGTGTAAGTGCTGCGCGTTTACCGCTACGGCTATCTGGGCCCCCTTCATATGCACACTAAGTTTAATAATACAGACCAACTTCATAAAGCCATGCAGAGCTACAATGTTATGTCGAGACACATTTTCCACAAACACTGTTGTGTTGTAGATTTGTTTTGAGCTGCTAAAACTCGCCAATGGTTTCCGATGTTTAGCAATAAATTCAAAGCAAAACTCACCCTGCTAAATTGATAAAAAGCCAATGGATCTACAACAAATGGGTCAAGATGAACAATTTGCACCACAACTCGTTGATAATACATGCATCACGAACCTCACGATTTTCTTACGTAAGAATGATGTGCGATAAATAACATTGAAAATATGAGAAACTCGAAGAGTTTAGTGATGAAAAACGACTTGGAAGCAAATGAAAGTTCAGAACAATCTGATTCTGTTCTGGGAATAATGCGTGCAATACGCACAATCGCCCCTCATGTAGACCTGAATGCAGGCATAGCTCCCGACTCATTCATAATTTTAGACCTTTCACCTCCCCTTCCCGGCTGCTCCGCTGCGGTGCAATCCCATTCCCATCCGCCCAGCTCGATTCGCCACAAACACACAGTAAACAGAGAAAGACAAGAGTAGCTAGTAGGTTAAAGCAGCACATCATCATCGGCCAACCGGGACCGGAGTCACCACAAGTCAGTCAGTGCAAGAAACTTGTTTCGGTTTCTTCTTCCACATCGTTGTGTAAAGTTCTTCTTGACGGCGGTCGTTCTGCGTCACTCTGGGGCTCTGCTGCTCCCGCCCGTATCCGTGGCACTAAACGACGTAAAAGTAACACCTGTATGCGTATATTCAAAATAGTGGGTACACTCTCGATTACTTTTTGATGTTATTTGGTCTGGTCCCCCCTGGCTTCGCCGTACTTTTCCGAACCCTCCATTCAATTAAAGCAAACACGAAGAGCTAGCTGAACAAACACCGGCAGAACACACACATTACTCATCCCGAAGCTCTGTCGGTATTCGCTGCAGTACAGTACACCACTCCTTCCTCCAAATTCAATTGATTTATTCAATTGGCTTCTTCTTCCCCTGTACGTTTGTGTTTGCCCAGCGCTTCGCACACTGGTTCAGAATGCGAAAACCGTGATTTTTTTATGTCGAATTCGTTTTTGAACCTAGGTTGGAACTGGCGCAACCCGTTCTGAATCACAGTTTCAACCCCAACCCGATTCAGGTTCGACCGGACTACACATTGCTTGACGTTGGTTTGTTTATGTGTTGATCACCGACCCAGTTCCTAAAAACGAAAACGACATTAGTTATCGTTGACTAAACGTGATTATAGAATGGTTGCCTTGTGTAGAGTTGGAGGGTATTCAATAAGCTTTATTTTGATATAAATTGCCCAGTGCAATGTAAAAATCATTTTTTAAATATTTACTCAAATCGTGTAGTTATGTTCAGAAAAAATGTAGATCATGATAATTGATATTTTTATATATACAAGTTACAGAGCATTGCTTATAAAATCCTTTAAAACATTTTTCTGAAATGATTTTATTAAGAAGGTGTGTTTTAGAATGTTTTTTACAAATAAAAAAACTTGTTTTCCCGAAAACACCAACTTTCTATCTCAACTTCTTTTGAAGTAATTGACGAATCAGTAAAAAAGAGATACTGGTTTTTGACTAACGATCAGACACTGTATCTTTTTGTTCCGCTGTATTCCAATATAATTTGGAAACTCTTATAAATAAGCCCATTTCTTGTATTTGTCATATTAGTTTGTATATTTATTATTCCAAAAGCTGGTTTTGTTCCAAAATGGTGTGTTTAATCGAAATGCATGGATTTGTCTGTCTTGAATAGAAAGCTTCTAACAAAGATATTATGTCATGAGATTACATATATTATATCATAGTTAGTAATAAATTTCATTCGATTTCAACCTGAATTTTTCATATCCAATGAAAATCCTTCTATTCGCCAATGAAAACCATCAAAGTTATATCGAAAACTTTAAAGCTCTTCTCAGGTTGATATACAGCAAACTGTCACAGCTTTCTAAAAATATACTGTCAAAATTACAGTTCTCTGTGTTCTCGGTACTTTTCCATTTGTGCCAGATTTTAATAATTTTGTATTATTTTTCTCATGGTTTTATTTCAATATTGAATTTTTTACTATAAGCTTAGAGTTTACTATAATTTTGACCCAAAATCCACAGAAATTGATTAACTTGCTATATAGTTTTACTAAGAGCTTACAATTTACAATAATTTTGACCCAACACGCTTTTAATTGTGGACTTGGCTGTGAGGCGAACTCGCCAAGAGCGAAGAGCCACCTAAATAAAGATAAATAATAATAATATGGACTTGATTCAGGACGATTCAGTCAAAATTCAATCTCATCATCTATTATAAAGGGGAAGGGGTGGTAAAATGAACACCATAAGAATATTATCTTGTTTCTAGCATAGCATAGACTGACTGTACATGTCAATGGTTGCTACTCCGTGATTGATCCGAACCGGTAAGAATTACACTTCGATCCAAATGAATAAGGGATGGGATTTTCCGCATATTCTCGAAGTGCGATTTTAGCAGCTCTCATATTATTGATCAATAACGGCGCCAGCCAAGTCCTTACAGTCAGTTGGGAAGGGTAAGGAACGTTATTGTGTAATGATCGTTGCTTCTAAAGACCGAGAATACCTCTGCATCTCCACAATCATCACGGTGATGCGATCCATGGATTAGGAGGGAAAATACGAAACTTAAAACTAGTGTTGCATTTTTGTATCGCAGTAAAAATATATTGAAAGAAATTATAGAAAAGTCGACATTTATAATATCGAACTATTCAAAGGTTATTTTAGTCTGTCTTCGAAAGGATTGTGTATTTTAAAAGTGTATGTAACAGAAATAAGGGTATTGTCGACACATGTAATGACGAACCATTCAAAGTATGTCTGAAAATTAAAATAAAATTAAAACAAAAAGTTACGTTGCAACAAAAAATGTCTTACTTCGACATTCATAATGTCGAACTATTCAAAGGTTATTTTGACCAATGACGAAAACGTAATGGTATATTAAGTTTAAATGAAACGCGAAAAAGTCGACACTTGTAGTGACGAACCATTCATAGCTTATTTGAAAATAAAATAAAAGCTACTTATAGCAAAATGAATCATCATAAGCATGAAACGATCTCACCAGTACTTCATCCTCGGCTGAACACGAAGCTTTTCGCACTTGATCAACACGAACCGAACATGATTGGTCAACCGTTGCGTCCCACCGGAACATGCAACCGAATCAAAAGACCACGCACTATTGTCGATTTTTTTTCCGCACTCGAATGACGCGAACCGAACACGATTTGTTTTGATTCCGTCGCGCGTTCCATCGAAACACGCAACCAAATCAAAAGACCACGCACTCTGCTCTGGCCATTGCAAAGCATTGGGCAAACGAACGAAGCCAGCGAAAATACACTCCGAGCGCGCGAAAATGAATCTGACAGCTTGAGCCTTCGCATAGCACTACCCAAACGAACGAAGCCACCGAAAACACCCATAAGAATATTATCTTGTTTCTGATAGAAAAACGAGGAATTTGTATAGTTCTATCGCATAACATCAAAAATAGGGATGTTATCTATAGCAGCGACACAATGCAAAAAACGTGAGCAAAACAAATATTTTTCAAAATTTTCATTGCATTTTCGCAAAAAATATCCATCAATGATTTTAACCCATTCAAAAGGAAATCTAAAGGTATCAGATTTGACATCATATCATAACGATATTCACCTCACTGAAAAACCTCAAAACTCCCGAGCAAAAAGTTACGTCAGTTCTAATTTTCAAACGTGGTTTTCAAAAATCTTAGTTTTTGTTGATATTTTCACTTGACCTTCGTACCAACCCGAACACTCCAATATATGCTCTAAATCGTCCATGCGTGATAAAAATTCATCAAATTTGTGTTTTCTCGGTAAAAGGCACTGTTTTCAATTTGCCACCAATTCCCCTACGACCATCCAAGTATTTTATACAGATGGTCTTACGCAACATTCACGAATTGATGAGGGTATATCATCAAATTCGAGTTATATTACACTTTTTGAGAGTTTTCTGAATACTTTTTTTTACAACTAAATAACAATGCTAAACATTCCTTTGCATAGCATTTCCGGCTCATTTTGAACCAAGCCAAAATTTCGATTTTTACGGACTTCCTAAGAAATTGCTTCAAGAGTATTGTTTGAGATACTGTCAGGATTTTTTCTAAGGATAACCACAGAAGTTGTTTCAGAGATTCCATCAGCAATTCAGACGATAATTGTTTCATTAAAGTAACATTCAATCAGAATCTAAAGTAATCACTGATTAACTCACACAATGTTTTCTAAAAGAAATCCCGGACGCTTGAGAAAATCTCGGAGGATTTCCTTGGCAAATTGCTAAAATAATTGAAAAAAAAGTCAATCAAATCTGTAGATTACATCCTACATGAATACCTTGAAAATTATCGGATAAAATCGCTGGTCTATAAATTTGACCAGCGATTTTATCCGATAAGAATGACCAGATGAATTAGTGGAATGATTACTGTAGTATTACTTGATGTGAAAACATAAAATGAACTTTTGCAGGATTTAAGAAGATTTTACATTATTCCGTTTTTGGCATCCCCCGATTTTAACAGCAAAATAGATCCGTTTTGGGCAACATTTTCGAATACCACTAAAATTTATAATTTTTCGTAAATTTCTTTGTGTCTTTTGTTTCAGTCGTTTGAAAGGCAGGTCAACTTTACGATTACCGCATTCCAGAGCTACATCTTCGTCGATATTGATTCCCCGTAATAGCACCCACTGCTAGGGATTCTACTTATTTAATTCGAGATGGTCATATGTTCGCAACGTTTCATGATGTAATTAATCGCTATTAGTATCTCAACTAGAGTTCCAAAATCTTTACTCAAGCATTCACACTTTGTGACCAGCCCACTTGTGTATACCGGTAGGTGACAGTCAATGAAAACTATTTTTTTTTAGATTTGTAGCAGCTCGTTCCGACAACCTTTGTCACAATAGTATTAAAATGATAATGAACGAAATCTGAGTTGAGGGTTTAAATAGGTTTCCAGCGAAATTTGAGGATTGCTAGTGGTAGTCAGGAAAGTCCTAATAGACTTTGGAAAATTTCCGTCGGAGAGTTGAGAGCTTTCAGTAATATCAAAGGCACATTAAGACCTCCATGTCCCTTGCAGTTGCTCAAAATTGTATGGCTCATAAGGTAATCTAGAAAGCCGTGAAAAGTGTACTGCGATCTGTCAAACTTGGGTACCTTTTGCACTACCGAGGGACGAAATGCAGTACTAGTAGTGGTACCCAATATGAGCCCGAGTGGGACGGACCTGGTAATATTGTACCAGAATCTTGAAATGTCAAATTCCTAGCGAGCTCTTGGGCAGATATCAATTTCTGTTTGAATCCTAAGCAAAATCCTGACAATTCTAAGCAAAATCCTGTAGATTGCTAACGAACTACTTAAGAATGCTAGCGGGCTCCTGTATATAGGGTAATGTATATAATTTGGACAGCCTAGTCGTTCTATGCTTATCTCCAATGAGATGGTGAGGAATACATGTACGGGGAATCATGTATTGCATTATCAATACATTAGGCTACTTATTAATGATGACCATTTTCATAACAATTACAAATCTCGCATAATCTGAGATAACGCCCTAAAAGCCATTGGTAACCACCTGTGTAGCTCGTTGTTTCTGAGTAAATGAATGAATAAGCATCCAAACCAACACCACTGGCAGGTACGAATGATCCTTTCTTCACCATAGAGTTGTTAAATAACGTGTAAATCCATTCAAATACTCAGAAATAACGAGCTACACACATGGTTACCAATGGCGAGATCATAAGTTATGCGCGAAATTGGCTTCAAAAATATAAAAATTGTAAATTGTATCTACAGAACATTTGTGAAACCTACGAATGCAAGAGGATGTGCATTTCAAAAACATACATTAAATGCAATAATAGCGCTCAGAATTAACATTCATAAAAAGTTTGAATGTGGAAACATGATTAAATATGTCTAAAATTTAAGCTAAGTTCATCTAAAATCTTAACATGAGTATATAAGGCTTAAATCAGGTGTTGTCCAAAATAGATTATGGTTTTTGTACAGTGGATATAATTTGGCCATCTGATGAAACACACTGAAATGTCGCATGCATGCATACTTTCAGGCGTTTTTCGAGGGTCTTATAATATTTGCTTCAATTAAATGAAATTATTGATTTTCACTAATATACACATCCAATAAGCGAAAAAATGCAAAAGTCACATGTAAACTCTTACAGTATTATGATATGATCGTCTTTTCAAGAAACCATTGTATGGATATTGAGATAACGCCTCTGTCCAAATTATATTCACATGAGGGTAGGCTTACCAGATGAAAATTTTGGAAAGGAGGACATTTCGTGTGACTGGCTTTGAAAAAGGAGGACATTCATTTTGTTTTCAATCTTGAGATGCTCTGGCCACGTCCTTATTGCAGATTGACTTTGCACGTAAATTCGGGGCAGTAGTACTTTTGGGACTATAAAATTTCGAGGTAATAGGCGAGATGATAGGTGTGCTGGAGTTTTTAGTAAAATGGTATAATCATACCTTAAGTACTCCAAAAACAATTTAAAATTATTGTTATCACACAAAAATCACAAAAAAAAAAACAGCGTGAAACATATTTACATTTTTTTATGAAGAACAGCGATTTCAACAAAATATTGCTTACTAGTGGTCCCGGCAAACTTCGTCTTACCATCAACTTGGCGTTTTGACCATGAAATGTCCCATACAAAATGGTAGTTCCATTTACTCTCTTTTTTTCAATTTTCTTGTGGGTATACTCAGCTTATTATACACGCAAACACGTCGGAACTCTTGATAAACAAAACGTAGAAAGAATCATACAAATCCAATGACCCGTTTTCAAACCAACTCGTGAGATACAAACACAATTCCATTTTTATGTATATAGAAGATACACAGAAAAAAAAATCCGTTCTTGTTTCCGTGAACAGCAAACGTGAACTCGTCAACAAGCAAAAATACACTGTGAACTAGATCATGTTTATGTGAACGTTGGTGGTAGTTCATGGTGTATTTTTGACAGATCACGTTTTCCAGAACTCTTTTTTGAGCGTGTAGATAGATTGATAGATTATTGACTACACATGTGTTAAAAAATCTGATGAGCTCTCGTTCATCTCAGACAGACATGTTTGAACAAATAAGAAGAAAGGAGGACATTTTCACGCCAAGGGAGGACGGGAGGACATATGATCAAAAAGGAGGACATGTCCTCCCAAGGGATACCATCTGGTAAGCCTACATGAGGGTGTCCAAAATGTATATTAGGTGTCCGAAATGTATTACAGACAAGCTGCCAAAAAACGCTATTTTGGAAGCTAATACTACAGTTTGTAAGCTTTTTCTCCCCAGAAACTCAAGGTACAATGGGACATTAAGCATATAAGTAACATTGCGTAATAAAATATTTGTATTTAATGCAGTTAATCGATCGCCGTTTCCAGGCATATCCTTAGCCTGTCCAAAATACATAATTTACCCTACTTAACGACTACCTGAATATTCCTTCCGGGCTCTTGGGGTTTCATAGCGAGATTTTGCGAATTTCCGTTGAATTCATGATTGATTTACAGTCAACTCTCCATAACTAGATATTGAAGGGACCATCGAGTTACACACAAAACTAGTGCAGATGCTATCCAATGGGTTGTCGAGGTAGTTATGAAAACCATATTTTACTATGGTCCTCTAAATCGATATCGAGATGCGGAATAGCGAGTAACGGGCAGTATACACTTCAACAAAGTAAACGCCTATCTCGATGCGTGGGAAATTTCTTGCAAGAAATGCTCAAGAAAAGCATATTTCTTTTATCGCAGTACGCAGTTGAAAAGAAATGTCAATTCAAATGGAGCTCACTGACTGTAGAAAATTTCTTGACCATTTCTTTCGCAGAAATTTTTACTTTTCTTGAGCGGAACAGCATACCTAGCTTAAGGGAGAGTTGACTGTATCGCCTGATGTGCCATAACATTTTGGGCAACTGCAAGGAATATAAAGGTCTTTATATCGTCTTTGATGAAATGCTGTAGAAATTCCTAGAGAAATTAGCGAGGAAGTTCAAGAGGAATTCCAGGTTGAAAATATTAAGGAATTCCTTATTTATTACAATTTGATTTTTTTCCTTGAATTATTGGAGTAATTCTTGTAGAAATTTATATGAAAATGACTGCAAGGATAACTGGAAAAGTTAGCGTACGAATTGTGGTAGATCTCCTTGGAAGAATCCCAAATCGATTTTTTTCATAAACTCTGAAATGAACCTTTGTGTATTCTCGGAAGAACTTTTTTGGAAAGAAAAAAAAATACTAATTGAACATAAATACTTCACTTCACTTTTGCAAAAAAATATACTGAAAATCACTAGTAAGGCGAGCAAATACCTTTAAACTCTAATATGTTGCTTTAACAATCGACACCGAAGAAGTCTGTAAGTTGCAGACGAAATATGCGTATCTGTTAAGATAAGCAAAATCTTAGAGTTTAAATGTACTTGCTCGCCTTACTAGTGATTTTTTGTATTTTATTTTTTTCATTCGCAAAAGTAACACTTCACTTTCAAAAATCAATTAGTAGCTTTTTCTTAAACATATTCTAATAATCCCTTCTATAAATAAAAAAAAACTGTAGTCTTTTGAAAGGTTTCCTATAATTATTACAACTTGAAAACTTGGTTGAAACGTTAGTCAAAAATGTCTGAAACAAATCTCTGCGAAATTTCTGTAGGATAGATGTACCAATAGTGGAGGTACTAAGCACGATTGAACTTCATTTAACCGAATAAATTCAATAAGCGCAATTATTGTATATATTAATGTTGTAACGGGAAGTAACGACCATCGACTTAATGAGAAACATGATTTCTTCGCCGTAATCCACGGTATGTGAGTGAAAAATAATACCTCCACTATTGGTACACTGTTCCTTTAGTTGTGGTATATTTGTAATGTGTGTTCCTATAATTGCGGTATCCGTTGTTTTCTTATGGGATCCTCCACTATAGGAACAGTTTACCGCACCTATTGGTACAAGTAAGAAAAATTTTAGCAATTTTAGTGATATTTCATCAGTTTTAAAGTAATTTGAACGCTCTCTTCAACTATTCCGTGGATCAACAAGCCAATACGTCGATTGGCACTATAAGAATACCCACAACTAAGGGAACAATTACCCTAGTTAGAAGCGTTGGAGTAAGCAAGGAATTCCGGCAGCAAATTTTTCAAGGAATTCCTATTAACATCCCTCGGAACACAACTGGAAGATTTTTTGGGAAAATTGGTAGAGAGATCACTAGATAGAAGTATCCCAAAAGAATTTCTAAAGAAATCATTAGCAGAATTTTTGCGATGGTTCTTCTCGAAGAATCTGAGAAGAAATTCCTGGAGAACCTGTGAAATGGTCTCGTAATAGTATCTGAGGGTTCCTCTGGAACCTTTAAAATTTGGCAGCAGGATTCACTGCACGCAAAATAAGAAAACAAATGACTTTACGGACCATTTTGGTTACAATAGGTACTTCAGTGGCCTTCCGTTAAAGATTCACATTAAATGGAACCCCCTAAAAAAGACTTGCTATTAGCCCTGCAAAAGAAAATAAAATACTTCAATTATCATGATCTACAACTTTACTGAAGACAGCAATCTGATTTGAGCAAAACTATTGTTAAAACTAATTTTATACTGCACTATTAGGAAGATAAATCACTGATATTTTGACATCAAAATAAAGCTTATACAATACTATGTAACTCTTCAAAAGACACCATCCTCCTAAAATCACGTTTAGACATCGAAAACAAAAAAAAACGCACCTTTTACGAATTCTAAACCAGTGTGCTTCGCCGTGATTCCTCTAGGTACACTTCGGTGTTGTTTTCCATTCCCGTTAGCTGGGTTTCTTCTTGACCATCCGATGGGCTCTTGCTTCGCGTTGCAATTAATTCCAACAACAACAGCAACCGGACGATCAAGTGTAATTTTGTTACCACTCCCTCTATCGAGTCTGGCGCTACCGTTTTTTTTGCTTGCTAGTTTGCCACTTGTCGCCGTGGAACGAAATAAAAATGAATAGCAAAGCACCAACGGAACGCCGCCCAGCTAGCGCTCCGCGAATCCTCCTCCAAAATATGAACGAATGTACGACCGTGTACGGGCGATAAATTATTCAATTTCCTCTTCCATCATCGCTGTTGAGTTACACAACGACCGAATGCGAGACAAGATCAGTGACACCGTTTTCTGGACGCCGCGAGTATAAATTTCGTGCCCCCTCCCTCTGAATCACCTGTGCTGCAAACGAGGCAGCGTTCTTTTCCACCTCAAACTTTTTTCTTCCACCGCCTACACGTAACATTCACCAACTTTTTTTTTTAACTCCAACTAAAAGAACACTATTCCATAAACACCAATTTCTCTGATTCTGATAGAAGCGACCAGAAGCGCCCCACAGGAGCAAAACACTGCAATCTTCCTTTTCACAGATCCAAGCAACACATCAGAAGCAGAAAAAATAAGTGGGCTAATGGCCACCGCGTAGCGCCACTTCCACCATATCCGAAACCGATTCCAAACTGGGGGATTCTTGAACACTATTCAACAATATTCACATAATCTTCTGGGAGAACCCCTCAGCTCAATTACCGTATATATTCCGCGACCCGTGCGCTGGGTATCGACCGATTACAGAACCGAAGGAACAAACAGGCCAAGAGAACACAATGATGAAGGAATTCTACTGCTGCGGAGCGACCGCGACAACGAACGACGACGACGATCGAATGATGATGGCCGTTTTTTTTTGACAGACTGACAGAAAAGGAGGTGGCGTCCGAGAAAGACGATACGGGCCGCCAAGTCGCGGTGACATTTTGGAAGGCGTAGTGCACAGTGCTGAAAGCACTTCGAAGGCCGCCGGTGATGTGCTGCGGTTGCCTATCGGTAGGCGTTTTATTTAAAATAATCGCGCACATATAATTTTCTACTCGCATTCACTGGAGAAATTTGCTCCAACTTGTGCGCTAGAGAATAATCACGGAGAAAAATCGGCCCAATTTGAAACAATTTTTTTGCCAAAAAAAAATGTTGTTCTTAAACCATAATTTGTTCCTCTTATTAATGTTCGAATCCTCTGAGCAAAATCTCAATAGAGAAACTTAAAAGTAGATGGAGTACCGTGTACCTTTTAATTCCGCTCCTAAATGCTTATCTTTGACAGATACGCGTATTTCGACTACCACTTGCAGTCTTCTTCAGTATCAGTTACTCGTAACTCGTCAGTTACTCGTAACTGACACTGAAGAAGACTGCAAGTGGTAGTCGAAATACGCGTATCTGTCAAAGATAAGCATTTAGGAGCGGAATTAAAAGGTACCGTAAAACGGGGTAACTTTGATAATGCGGGTAACTTTGATAGTGCGAGACCCACCACATACTAAACGAAATATCATAATTTCTGTTAATCAGTTAAGCAAAACGAATGCAAAACTAAAGAATATTAGTATGACACTTCATGTAAGAGCGGTTTTCATTTGAATCAAGAACATATTAGACTTTTTATACGAATTTAAAAAAAATACACAATTATAGCATTTTCGAAACGCTTACAAACAATCTGTTCTACGATCACTATTTGATGTAGTTTTGAATAGATGGCCGCTTATCTTTGATAGCCTAGTTATCATCGAACTTGAAAACGGTCTCAAATCTCTTAGCGAAAAGCATTTTCACAAACTGGGACCATTTTTGTAATCTAAGTCACAAATTTCCATATAACGTTAAACGCCTAGAGGTATGCAATGCCCTACAAATGTTCGTTATTCATTCAATTTTGTTCGAATCATACTCCATTATCAAAGTTACCCCAAAACAGAAAACCAACTTTCGATTATATGAAAAATTATATATCCATTCATAATAAATCTTTTGCCAATCTATCGACTGTGATCGATAGCTAGGATGCCAGTACTTGTTTTAAAAATATAAATTGTACATCTTTGAAACAGCATGCATAAATATTGAAGTTTTCTTCGAAAAAACTATCAAAGTTACCCCGTTTTACGGTACACGGTACTCCATCTACTTTTAAGTTTCTCCATAATTTGTTGTTTTCAATACACACCCTTGTTTGATACTAAAATGCTGGTTTGGTTGTTCTAAGGTAGAATTTTTATTTAAATTTAACAAAATATGTGTTTGTCTCAAACCAAGTTTTCCGTTTTGTTTTGCCAAAGTTGACTTTGATTTCACCAATAATTTGTTGAGAGTGTAATTTTACAATCGCCTACCCTCGTATCGAGACAACATTTATGTTGTGGATTCACCATGATCGTGTGATGTCGAATGTTATTGTTTATGTTTATGTTGATGTTTATTATTGTGAATAAATCATTCGTTCGAGTACTGTAGAGAAGTACGCCGGTGTTTTTTACTTTGCTCTTCCCGGTCCGTGATTTCCGTTCGACTTCGTTTCTCGTTCGCTGTTGTTGTCCGCTGTGTGGTGCCTCCAACAGGTTATTGGCCCAGGTATGGACGAGAAAATGAAGATCGCCGCGTTCGACGGTACCGGCTTCCACAACTGGAAGTTCCGGATGGAGACCGTCCTCGACACATACGATTTGATCGATTGTGTGCACCGGGAAATTGACGAGATTGAAGAGTGGCGTGCGATGGCCGCAGATTCTACTGAAGTTAAGTTTGAAAAGAAAAAGCATATAGTGGAACGAAAGGCCGCCGAGAAGAAATGTAAAGCAGTGATTATATCGGCCATCGCTGATAATCAGCTAGAGTTGGTGAAGGATTGTGCAACCCCGAAACGAATATGGGATACGCTAAGGGCAGTTTTCGAGCGGCGCGGTGTTGCCGGCCAGTTGTTTATAAGGAAGCAGCTCCTCACTTTGAAGTATGTGGAGGGAGCTGGTGTGAGTTTGCCGGAACACTTGCTGCAATTTGATAAGCTGATTCGTGAATTGAAGGAAAGTGGTGCGGCTGTAGAAGACTGTGATGCGATTTGCCACTTGCTGTTGACGCTTCCATCATCATTTGATTCAGTGGTAACCGCCATCGAGACGCTTCCTAATGGAGTTACAATGGCGTTTGTGAAGAAGCGTTTACTCGATGTGGATTTGAAAAAGAAGAATATGATGAACTGTGATGATGATAGCGACGGTGTTGCCATGATGAGTAGGCACACCAGGAGAAGAATAACGTGTTTTCGGTGCGGTAAATTTGGACACAAACGTATTGATTGTCGTGTCAAGCTGCCAGTTAATTCGGATCCGAGTGGTTATGAGCAAACAAAATTTGAAAAACGTAGAACGAGCATAGCAGTTGATGAAGATCGTGCCTCGGATCGTGCGGATGTTGTTTTCTTGGCGTCAAAGGAAGAGCTGGTGGATGCGGAGTGGATCCTGGATTCCGGAGCGACGGATCATATGGCGAACGATTCCAGCGTTTTTAATGAGATGCGACGTTTGAAACGCCCCGTTGAAATGTTGGTGGCAAATGGAGAAAAGCTGACGGCAGAATATTGTGGCGATGTTGTACTGTATGCAGCAGTTGGAAACAAGAAGAAGAAATGTGAAGCCAAGAATGTGTTGTACCTCCCCGGTTTGAACTGTAATCTGCTGTCTGTTAACCGAATTGCGAGATCGGGATTAGAGGTCCGGTTCCATGGTGACGTGGCGGAAGTGATAGCTGATGGAAATGTAGTGACTGTAGGTCAGCACAAGGGCAAGCAGTATAAACTTAATGTTTTGTGCAAACGTGAATGAGGCGAAACAACTGCTGAAGAGCCGGACAGTATGCCACGTCAAGGGAAAATTGTGTATTAAGGAACCTGATATTTTGACAAGAAGGTGTATCCTGTAGATAATGAGATTTATGAGCAAGTTGTAAGATGTGCAGCTTGTGATCTGATTCATGGATGTTTTATATTGTGATATCGATAAGGAACTGGTATTTTTCGTAGTTGTTTTTAGACTTGTGTGATCAAGTTGTCGATGTGTTTGTTTGACTATCGTTGATAGATCTGTGATATGAAGGAACTGTGATATGTATGTACTCGGGTTGTCGACTTGAGGGGGCGTGTTGAGAGTGTAATTTTACAATCGCCTACCCTCGTATCGAGACAACATTTATGTTGTGGATTCACCATGATCGTGTGATGTCGAATGTTATTGTTTATGTTTATGTTGATGTTTATTATTGTGAATAAATCATTCGTTCGAGTACTGTAGAGAAGTACGCCGGTGTTTTTTACTTTGCTCTTCCCGGTCCGTGATTTCCGTTCGACTTCGTTTCTCGTTCGCTGTTGTTGTCCGCTGTGTGGTGCCTCCAACATAATTATGTTGATTAAAATTACTGTCAACAAAGATATTTCAACAAAAAGGTGAAATATCAAAACAAGGATGCTGCATGGAATCAGACGAAGATATGTTTAAGATTTTTTTTTACTTCAACGTTTATTTAATAGGCTCAAGCGCCGTTAGGCATAACGGTGCCGAATTCACTTTGATTTGTTTTACAAATTTGTATTGCTTCTTAACATACTATGTTAGTTTTGGGGAACGGTAAGACTTGCGGTTTAGTCGAGGTTAGGGAATACAATTTTGTGTGGATAGGGATGGGATTCGAGGGTTTGATGACGTTCAGCTGCGATGTAGCGGTATGATATCATATGCTGCTTGTCAATCAAAGGGCCCATTCACAAATTTTATAACGCTAAAGGGGGTGGGTGGGTGTCCTTAATCTGTTACAACTCATACAAAATTTGAAAAATACTTATACAAAAAGTGTTACAAGGAGGTGAGTGGGTATCCAAAATTGCCATTTTTGACGATATTAAATTTTAAATAAACCCAAAGAGTGGACTTGAACGACCTATAACTATACAACAAAAACTAGAGGAGAGACGAGGTGGACAAGCAGAACGAAAGACAGGAAGGATCAAACAAAACCATCAATTTTCTTTAGAAACTTGAAGATGAGGAACATGTAATCGAAGTCCAACCTACCCAACACATCTCTAACGTCTTCCATATCTGGTTTTCCTCGGGATCTGAGGGATATTATTCACATAAATCGGTTCTGGCAACATCGTGTTCGGGACAATACCAGACGGCATGGTTTATGTCGTGGAAACCTTCGCCACAACCACATCGATTGCTATCTACGAGACCTATTCTAAATAGATGCGAGCCTAGGGAGTAGTGATTGGACATCAGGCGACACATTACCTTGATAAAATCTCGACTCATGTCCAACCCCTTAAACCATGGTCTATTCGATACCTGTGGGAGAATAGAATGTAACCACCTACCCAAATCCCCTTCATCCCATTTTTGTTGCCAACTGATCATGACTTGCTGGCGAGCAATTGGGTCCTAAAATGTTTAATGAAATCTTGTTTTTCTTCTACTTTAGCATTTTTTTTTTCCGCTCAAATAACTGCACTGAAATGAATTTTATTGTAGAAACTACTGAATCCATGGTCAAATTAAGAACTGCTCCAACGATTTTCAACCGACTACATTAATCTGTTAACTCTACCAAAACATAGTCAACATCACTACACAAGAAAATTTCTTCTGTTGATTTAACCAGAGTTGTAGTATTTTTGATCAGAAACATTCTTGATTTGAGAAGTTTAGCATCATACTTTTGACCACACTGTGTTGTACGGTGGGTGTCACGGATTGAAATACAATGCTTTATAGTGGATGCTACTATGGACATAGTCAAATTTACTGCACTGCTCAGTGATTTTCACCAGATTATAATAAACTTAACAGATTTTTGTAGTCGGTTGAAAATCGTTGGTGCAGTTCTTAATTCTAACATGGATTCGGTAGATTATACAACAAAATTTGTTTGCGTGCACCACGGAGAAATCAGACTACCCAAAAATTAAGTTCTTTTTACTCAAATTTGGGTGAACTGCATTTAGTTTTTACCCACGGTTGGGTTGTTTTGCTTCTCTCACAGCAGCAATGTTGTCAAAAACAGAGAGAGAAGCACCGACCCAGCGTCGAAGTTGAATGGAATAAGCCAAATTTGGGTTCTTTCGAGTTTACCTAACGTTAAGTTGTTTTAACCCATCACGGAGACTTCGAAAGCTAACGATGGGTAGATTTTTTTTGCACTGAGTTGTTTGTTCTCGCATAATTTATGATCTCGTGCTAAAAGCCATAGGTGACCTAAGTAGGCCTTAGTAGGTGACCAAGTGTGTAGCTTGCTTTTACTGAGCAAACGAATGGATATACACTTTATTTCACAATGCTACGGTAAAGATCCTCCTCTGTCTCCCAGCGGTGATAGTTTTTATTGTGATCCATTCATCTGCTTGATAACAACGAGCTACATACTCGGTTTTCAGGGTGAAGATACATAGAAGCCAAACCTCGAATTTTCAAAAGCACGAGTCTAGAGAAGCAGATAACCGGTAACTCACTGGTCACTCGCTGGTGCTGACCGCATTCGATGAAATGTTCAACGTAAAAGGTTGTCAGATTCTCTAGATTTGTGCTCTTGAAAATTCGAGATTTGACTTCGATGCATCTTCACCTTAGGACGAGATTATCGAGATCAAGTTTTGGGAGAAATATTTCCTTCTAACTTATATTGCGGGGAAATTTAAAAATGTGGATTGCTTCGCGGAAATAACGCGCAGTGGGCTATCTCCGCACAGAACAGAAGTCACGCAGTGTGCGTTGACAGCTAATTGGAAAAAAAGATCATCAGCCTTGTCGCTACATGAGACGTCATCAAAATCACAACTTAGGTTAACTATTTCACTGAAGAACACTGAGGAAAGCAAACGTAAGACTGTCATAAGATTTGCTTATCGAATTACGACACAAGAAAAATCTTTGAAATTCATAAGACCATCGTATGGTTTTCGGCAGATGTTGTTTCCATAATATACCTCGAAGGAATTTCGTAAGATGATCTTATGAACCAGCATTGACTTGATAACAAAATCCATAGATAGTCTTTACGTTCTGATCCATTCTTGGTTCCATAAGACTGTCTTGTGTAATTTGAGCTTTAGATTATAAATTTCAATGAATGAATAATACTAATCCGCGTTGAAAAATAGGTTAACCAACTTGGGAAAATCAAATTTTCATCCATTTTGTCATGTCGCAATTCGATTAAAGCACTTTACTGTAAGCATTAGAATCGATTTGCGATACGACAAAATGGATGAAAATTCGATTTTCTCTAGTTGGCTAACCTATTTTGAACGCGAAGAAGTATATTATAGCAGCGAAACATTATTGAGAAAAGTTGTGAAGAACGCCTGAATTGGTGCAGTTTTACGTTAGGGGCGGATCAATGGATGAGGGGGGTTTGTGATTTCTTACGCGTCATACAAATTGTTTTGAATTTTCATTCAAAAATCTTATTTTTTGGATCCAATTCCTTAATCTGATCGAAAGAAAGTGTTATTTACAGCGGAATTGATGATAAATAGAAAATATTTACCCTTTGATGCATTAGAAACGGAGTCAGTTTCATCAACGTTACATCATACACTATGCTTTCCAATCAATGGGCGATGGACCAAAACACGGAATTAGATAGCTCACAATGTTACTGTATGAATTCATTGGTACAGATTCCATATGTTATAAGGTTGTTCGTGTATGCGATTCAACATGGTACCGCAATAGAATATGTCGAAACTAAAAACATTAATCGAGCAGAAATGCGTCGTCCGGCTGGAATTGCTGTAGTAGACAAATGTAATACAATTTTGTCGATCATGTAACATGGCTCAATAACGATTAAGTCTAATATTCAGTAATTTCCCGAATTTGATTCTCAATGTCACTTCAATCAAAACAATCACACCTAACAACGAGCAAGGCTGTCTGATCTTTTTCATGGGAAATTTCCCATTCCAACTCTCCTGATTTTCTAGGAATCAAAATTTTTCTTGCAACGCGTAATATCATTATGACCAATTGATTTTACGATTGTCAAGGTTTTTCATGGAAAATTATTAAAACGACACTTTTGACAGTTTTGCGATTATGCGTATATCATATGTCATCTATGCTTATTACAGCTCTTTTGACCAAGACTTTATCTTCCATGCCAAGGTGTTCAAATGGTTTGATCTTGCAGTTTGTCCCGTATCTCCATACGTTCAACGCAATGTGCGTCGGTACAAAAACACATATCCATAAATAATTCACACAAAATAAAAAAATGTTCTGGACCCCCGACCGATTTTATTGATTTTGGTCGCAAATGAAAGAGCTAAGCCCAATTGTTTTTAGTTCGAAATTTCCGACTTACCTATTTTTTTTTTTTTTTTTGTAATAAAGTTACTCCACAAAGACACCGTGTCACTTAACCAGTGGATCTATCCGTTTCCTTGGAGTTATACAGTGGGATTCCGTTTTTGGCAACAAAATCGAAATTTTCAATTGCCAAAATCGAACCGTGCCAAAATCGGAATCCATTTTTTTCAATTTCAAGAATATAATTTGGATGCCACTACATCATATTTGTGGATCCAAATGACGGCCAGACTTCCATTTCGAAGCGGATTTCTGTAGGGGAGGGCTATGCTATTAATTTATAGACCTGTCATGTTAATTGTGACAGATGCTCCACACACTTTTGATGGCTGAAGTATCTTCAATGATGTTTTATAAGATTTATGCATACTTTTTGTATACCGTGTACGCACCTAACTTTGCGCAGTTTAGAAATTTTCATCCTGTTTTTGATACAAATAAGGCTAAAATATGTATTTTTTTTATTCAAACTTCTTCCAACAATAGGCTTTTAACCCTTCAGTAGAACACATGATTCAAAAAGAATAAAAATAATTCATAAAAAAATAAAAAAATGCAAAAGGTGATACAATATCTTGTGCCTAACTTTGCGCACAAAATCTGAATTGTTCTTAACTTTGCGCATGATGTGCCTAACTTTGCGCATGCCTTAAAATACTCGTTTGCTCCAAATAATGTTACGTTTTTACTGGTTTTGTATTAAATACAACTAATATGAGTTTCATCAGGAGTTTTTCCGTGAATTTCAGTTTAATTTGTTCATCCACCTCAAACATAGAGTGGCCACGAATAGTGATTTACTCTGTTCATTTTTTATTGTATATTCACAAGATTACAATCTGAACAATATAGTTTACAGCCGTAGTCTATGCTTATTTGTTTTAGTACGTTGCTTTATATAATTTATTCTCTTGTTTTTTTTTTTCAATTTTTACCCTTTTTTATTTTCTTGCTGTTTATGTTCCTGGTTTTTCTTATTTTATTCCATCTCTTTGAATAACTATCCAAAATCGACGTTCGTTTTCACTGCTAATGGTCGTGAACCATTCGATTTCGCACGATTTGGAAGCTTTTTAATGAAAATCTTCTCTGTTGTACATGTCGTCAACTGGAAGTGGAGGATTTCCAGGTGAACTTGACGAGTCTTTGGCAGTGATGTGCTTCAACTGAAGTTCAGGCGAGCTATGCTCGAGAGTTTTCTCGTTTAAAGTACTGTCCATTAGTATTTTAAGCTGCAAGTTGTTTTGGGGCTGTCCCTTAATGGATGGACCCTTACTTTCCACTGAAATCGAATCCATAGAAAGTATCAATTAGTTCGGGAGATGTATTGTTGATCTCTAGCGATTCATTGTTTTTTATTGCCATACGTACCGGATATTCCATGATTGAACGGGCAACTGGAACGTGAATCATTGTCCATCAACTGGGAAGCCAATCGCTATCAATTATCCATGTTTACAGTAAAAGCACAGACAAACAGACGTCACACTCTCATCAATGTCCATCGACCACCTTTTTAACGGTCAGTTAAAAAATATGTAAGGTGGCCAATCCACCACCCGCAGCGCTCGCATCGTTTTTGTTCGCGTTTGACGTTTACACACTACCGCCATCTGTTGGCCTGTCGGCCAAACACACTAATTTTAGCATTGGGCGTACATGTCCTCGTGACTATGATTTTGATCGATATTCGTTCTAAGTGTTACGTCTGTTTGTCTGTGGTAAAAGTCTCCGGGTTTTCCGATATTTTTCGATGCACACCTTGCCTTCAGCTTCATACAAAAGATACTTTCAGGAATATTATATGTAGCCGCTGCCTTATGGATTGAGTGACCATTCCTGGTAAGATCGACAGCTTTTATCATTTGCAATGACGTACATGTATTTACGTGCCGTGTTGAATTGCTAGAAGTGCGCAAAAATTAAGACCCTCATGTAAAAAATGGGCCCTAACATTGCGCATCGCTTTTTTTCAAATAAAAATTCGACATATTGTAAGGAAAATTAATGGAATTACTGGAATATTACCTTTTTTGCAAATACACCGCAAATATACTTCTCACAACACAGGTTTGCTTAGAAAAATGTTGATTTTTTGGCAGAGCCACTCCTTAGCGCTTGTGCTAAGACGGTGTAAAAGTTGCGGTTTATACGTGTGACGATAAGGTTTTTTGGTTATTTACTAACATTAACAAGGATTTCTTAGTAAACAAATGTATGTCTAATACTTATTTCACATAAACAAACATGTTGCTGAAACAAAATAGTTGAAAAAATCATTGATTGATTATATATTGTTCATGCTTGTTAAAAATGCGCAAAGTTTGGAGCTGCGCAAAGTTAGGTGCGTACACGGTACAAAGGCCGTGTAAACACAATAATCGCATCAGTGGTCTTTATTCTAGAACTCGACAATTCCATAAAATAGTTGAAGAATACAGAAATACAATACTTTTCATTAAAAATGTATTAACAAAAAAGTTCTGGGTGTTACAAAACATAATAATTTTTCTAATTCAATGAACATAAAATAATATAACAGTTTGTCTTTTAAATCCAAGCGTCAAATTGTCCAATGACGGGATTGATGGTCTAATGGCCATCGCTTCTGCTGCCAAATTTGACAATATTCGATCTATTGAAAATGGCTCTTCAAAATTATGCTCTTATCTTATATAAAATTATTTATAACAATCAAAAGGGCACACAGAAACAGCTGAAATCAATTGGAAAATGCAAACACTATAATATTTATCAATACATAATATTGACTAAGCATTTATTTGTATTTTCCACAGAAATATGGATGGAAAATTCCTCTAGGAATAATTGAAAAATAGTATAGAACAGTGATGCTCAACATCTTTAACTGTGGCCCACAATTCCATAGAATACATAAATAAACTTCTCATCACTTCAATTTGAAATGAATTTTAGAAGTTGAGCTTGCATATTATAAATTCACCATATGAATCCAACAGATATTTGCAGGATCCCGCTATGAAACCCTTACAGCCCGATAAGAATCTTTAGGTGCCCGTTAATAATCTACAGAAATCCGCTAACAATCTGAAGTAGCTCGCTAGAAATCAACTGGATCTTGCCTAGAAGTCATATAGGAATTGATGTCTATCCAAGGCTTGCTAGCAATTTTAAGGACATTGTTCAGAGATTTAAGATTGTGCTGCAATATTGCTGAAAATTCTCAATAGTTCATTAGGACTTCCCAGACTACCACCAGCAATCTCCATATTCCGCTGGAAACCTATTCAGAATCCTCAAGATTTTGCTAGAAATGTTCAGAATACAACTAAAAAATTACAGCATTTCGCTAGAAACTTGAAGGACGTCTGAGACCTTAGACAAGGAATCGACAGATTTTGCACAGCGTCTCAAGCAACTTATTGTATCTCTTAAGGATCCTGCAAGAAACCTTTAAGAGAAACCAGTATTTTCAAGATTCCACTGAAAATTCCCAGAAGCTCACTATAAGAACATATTATCCCGTAAGGATTCTCCAGAATACAGATAGAAAACTCCTATACCTAGCTAAGGATCACCAGGATAGCATTAGGAACATTTTGATCCATGTGACCCACATGCCTTTACTCCAGCCTGAGCAACATTGGAACGTTTTTTCAAATGTCTAACATTATAGAGAGTCTCTATCGTATTCATCGCACGCTTTAATTACCTTATTGAAAATAAAGTTTAGTTTCGACTGTGTTTGCGTGTGTCATGGAGGCGAAACAGCGTATAGAGCTGCTTCTGAGAGTCATTTATTTATCTATTCGAAGAAATTCTATATAAAGTCAAGAGACCCGACTTTTTGCTTGGCTTGCTTCTATTGTTATCGCTGCTTTTGCAAACGCTATGCATGTAATTCCATAATTTAAGGAACAGTGAGCTAAATAGGCGAAACGAAATTTATGACAGAAACTCATACGACTTTGTGTTGCTCTTTTGTCGATGCTTATGCTTTGTTCAAAAGATCTTTTCAAAATTCGAAGAAGAATGTGTATCACCTACCGGAATACTCATGTGGGCTGGTCATACAGCGTGAATGCCTGAGAAAAGATATTGTAACTGTAGTTTAAATACTCATAGAGATTAATGATTTTATGAAACATTGCAAACACATGGCCTTTTAGAAGCAAATAGGCGCGTACGGTAGCAGTTGGTGCAATTTGGGGGAATATCAACGAAAATTGAGCTCTGGAATGCGATAAGCGTGAAGCTGACTTGCTTTTCAAATGACTAACACAAAAGACACACAGATATATACAAAAGTTTACAAATTTTAATGGTTTTCAAAAATGTTGCCAAAAACGGATCCATTTTGTTGCCAAAACCGGGGGGTGCCAAAAATGGAGCATGTTAAAAACGGAATCCCACTGTAATTTTTTGTTTTGCCATTACGTTGCATATAAGCCTACTTTATATCAAGGAAATGAACCACATATCGGCCTACTTTTCCTGACAACAAAAACAGAACTGAAAAGTGCTACACTCTTTTCGGTGCTGAAAAGTAGCACTTTTCAGTTCTGTTTTGGGAGTCAAGAACTTAGCACCTGCGACTCTTCAAACGTCATTTATTGAACTACCCTGCGAATCTTAATGACTAGTTCGACAATGCTTCAGCTTCTGCAACCATTTGGCGATTCGTATCCGACTAAAGGGAGCCCAGGGATCCATTCTGATTTAGAATCAGGTCACCCAGTGTTTGCGAAGATTGCTGTAGAGTAAATTCCAAAATGTCCGGAACCTAACTTCACGCCTCTTCACGGTTCGTGCAGGCAAGATGGCACATGAGGAATAATTTAAATAATTCGAAAATTGCATCCGGCGTCTTACCTGGTCGGTCGTCGAAATCAGATCAATAGAATATGGATTGAAACGTGGAAACTTGTGATTGTCATACGCAAGATCAGGTTGCTGTGTCACAGCCTACCTGATTGAAAACTACTGAGACCATGCGTCGCATGGAACGCCATGTGAATACTCTTAAAATATGTTTGTGCTGTTAGAAATAAATCAATAGAACGGCATTTTTCGTAATTGCAAAAAACGTTGTATGCAACTCGTTGCAAAACTCGATTTTTTCAGCACTTGTTGTATTTATCCCACTCGGCAAGCCTCGTTGGGTAAATGTACAACTCGTGCTGAAAATATCATCATTTTGCAACTTGTTGCTTAAATAACTACAGTACTGACCCGATTTTGTCAGCCCCCGATTTTGTCAGCTTTTTGACCCGATTTTGTCAGCCTATTTTAAATTTGTAAAAAAAAAGTGTTATCGTCATGTTTTACCACGTTTACATTAAAATTGATGATGATGTTTCATGTCATGCACGCATGGGCGTAGCCAGAGGGGGCAATGGCAATGCCTTTTATTAAGTGTTAAAAATCGATATTACGAATATAAGGGAAGGGGAGCCCCTGATCAAAAAAACTGACTACTCCCATATCCATCGCCCTCTTAAAAGTCCATGTAACCATATAACACGTCAAAATTTGAAAAATATGAACAAAATAAAATGACCCGATTTTGTCAGGTTCCCTATTTTGTCAGCCTAAAATTCATCGAGGGGCTGACAAAATCGGGTCCTTACTGTATTATGATTGTATACATGCTAGTTGGACCAAAATAAAACAGTGAGTTTAAAAAATATAAAACTCGCCATACCCATGCGATTTGGAACGTGACTGAAGATGCCCCATGCCGAACATACATTACATGAAAAACAGGAATTTTCCTAAAATAAATCGCAAGCTATGACACTTGAAATCTGACGAGCATACAGGTGCTAGTTTCACAAATCACTGAATGAAGAACAATAAGGCAACAGCATAATTACATTTTAACGTATTTTATTGCAAAATACCATATTTTTTAGTTAGAACTTGCCCATCCTCAATACGTATTCCGGGGACAAATTCAAATTCACTCGGCCCACGTACATCGCCATTGGAATCGATTTGTCGTTTCAATCCCGGACGAGTAGATACGGGTCCCTCCTTTTCAAGAGATGCGAATTTCCGTCCCCGAGGAGTAGATATTAGAAAAGGATGGTGCAGTGCAACCACTGGTGGCGGCTAGACAAGAACGCGCTTCTTAATCGAACAGACCGAAGCCCATGTCGTCATCCTCGGATTCGGACTCTTCCTTCGGGGCTTCCTTGGCAGCGGCGGCCGGAGCAGCAGCAGCAGCAGAAGCAGCCGGGGCAGCAACGGCAGCGAACTTGCTTGGGTCCTTGATGAACTCCTTGACGGTTTCGGCTTCCTTGAACTCAACCTCGGTGACGGCAGCGATGGCCAACAGGTTGCGGAATCCGTTGGCAATGCTGTGCGGCACGGAAGCCAGAGTTGGGTATCCAATCTCGAGCGAAACGGCAGCCAAGTTGGCAACTCCAGCCTGGAACTTGGCACGGAGATCTTCCGGCTTGATGTCCAGAATGTCCGGGGAGAAGATCGAACCGGAATCGTACACCTGCTCAATCTGCAGACCGTACGAGAACGGAGAGATGTTCAACATGTTGAGCAGGGTGGCTTCGGAAGCACCGACTTTGTCGCCTGGCTTCAGAATGGGTACATCGTTGATGATTTCAATCGTACCCTTGGAAATCTTGGTCGGGATGGACAGAGCCTGGAAGAAAGAGGTCTTCTCGGGTCCAAGACCGGTGTTTTGGGCCGGAATGACGACCTCCAGGGGAGCGATAGCACCAGCACGAGCCGGAGCACGGACCTTGCTTTCCATCAGCTTGTCACGGACCTCAACCAGATCACCCTTGGTGAACACGAAGCCAACGTTGCCCTTGATGTGTGGCAGCAGCTTCTCCAGGTTCGAGTTCTCCTCCAGATGGCCACGGATAGCCTTGCGCATCATGGTGTTCTTGCCCATCAGGACGACGGCCGTTCCACGCAGCGAGATACGGATGGTCTGCATCTGGCGCGATCCGACGTTGTCGGCACCGACGATGAAGCACTTGGGGTACTCATCGAGCAGTTGCTAGAAAACAGGAAGGAAATTGCACGGATTAACCATCAGTCAGCAATCGAATCCAACCCAGACATTGAGGTTACGTTTAGCGTCAATTCAGACTTGAGGAAAGTTTAACCATTTCCGAATACCGAACACTTCCTGGGTTCAGCTTTATTCAAGCAAGGAAGCCGAATATCCGAATGCTTTGCTAGCCATCATCATAATTGGACGCTAAATTCAACCAAAATTTTGGGAAGATCCGGAACACCGGGTAAAAACAACTACTTACCACGATCTTAACGAAATAGTTGGCTTTCCAGGTAGCTTTGTCCTCCCTACCCATCTTGAATGTTAAATAGGGACTTCCGGAAGAAATTTAAGAACTGAAATCGGAAAAGTATACAAACATCAGTGACGAGAACAATTTCACATCCCTTCCACCATTTTGAATGTCGGAACACGTGGAAAACATCCTCAAACGCC